>NW_026596109.1:23294940-23364179 GCF_907164565.1 Psammomys obesus | reverse complement strand
AAATCTGTGTTGGAGACTATTGGAAAGGCGATCACCTGCAAATATTCATGGACTGATAAGTGTATGCTGTTTGTGAAATCAGAAGTTCCCAGCCACCAGAACTAGGGCTGGTACTGGTGTGCAGAGCACAGCCAAAGAGATGTGCTGTCATCAGGACATCTGATTGAGAAAGCAACTCCTGAGCAATTGCTGTCACAGTAGGAAGGGCCTGTGGAACTAGTAGGTACCATCATTACCCACTCACTTCCCTTCAGCCGCCCAGGGATCTCTGTTAAAGGTTGCTAGCCACGGCCAACAACTAGCCCAGGTGTTCCTGACCGCCTGCCCCAAGGCCTAAACCACTCTGTGTTTCATAGCTCTAAGTCATTTCAGAAGGACAATGAGAAGACTCTGATCTTACCCTTCCCACCACCGCTGGACAGCCAGGTGGAAGAGGTAGTGAAATAAGAATGAATTAGCAGCAAGAGCAGGACATTCTTAGAGACTTATACAAAAACACTGCAAACAGACTTCTGAAGTTCTTGCTTTGCCCGGATTTGTACGGTGACAAATTTAAGACTGAGCTTATTCAAATAGGAATAAGTGTATTGAAGACTGTATTTGAAGCAGCAAAGATTCAGTCTTTCAGCTGTTGATACATAAGCCTTTCTAGCACAGACCAGCATGGGTGAAGATCAGATAAAGCTATAAACACAGTAATAAGATAATAAGAGAAAAAAGAATCCAGACAAAAAATTTACATTTGCAAAATTATAATTTTATCCTTCCTTATCTAAAAAGCATTTGAAGCCAAGATGGGTATATCCCTAATTAAATTCATTGCTTAATAAAGTGGGCATGGTGTCGTTTTTTTGTTTTTTTTTTTTTCTTTCTGTAGTAGAAATTCTATTTAGGCATTGTCATCTAAACCTTTTTGTAGTCTTTAGGTGTTAGTGATACCCTTTATTTTCTAAATAGCTCTTTTAATATAATGAACCGACGTGATAGTCTAGTTTCTGGTTTCAGAAATTTAGGAATTAAGCAAGTTTTTGTTATAGTCAGTAGACCGTATCTATGTTTATATTCCCAAAGCACATGATAATACTTGGCAAGCAAAAGGCACACAGTAGGAAATTGCTTAGTGAGTTACTAAGTGAGATTGTGTGTGTGCTCAAGGACTGTAGCAGAAAGGGGACCGTTTGCTGCTGCCTCCCAGGCCTGCTGCTGCAGAGGAAAATGAAACTGCCAGGAACCAACTCTGGAGGGGCTGCCTGCCTCCCTGCCTGCTGTGCTCTCTCCAGGTAGAGCAGGAGAACCCTCCCGCCAGCTGGTGGGGACGCGCTCTCTGCTTCTTTGCAATATGACTCTGGGATGTGAGAAACATAAGGTTGTTTATTCTTTGTTTCTGTTTTCTTTTTCCTTTTGACTAAGTATATGCAACAGAGATGATGTTTAGCAAATCCTACACCCTGGCCTTAGGAACATTTCAGGAAAAAGCAGCAGCAGCAGCTTTTCGGCTTTCAGCCATTGGCCGCTTCCTGCTTGAGAAAGCTGTTCTGACCTATGGGAAAATGACAGGCTCTGTGAAGAAAGATGGTTTTTCCAGTTGCTACCCCTTACACCAGTGCTTCTCAGCCTTCCTAATGCTGCGGCCCTTTAGCGCAGTCCCTCGTGTTGCCGTGATCCCCAACCGACCATAAAATTATTTCGTTGTTACTGCATAACAGTAATTTTGCTACTGTTGAGAATTGTAATATAAATGACTGATATGCAGGATAGCTGATATGCAACCCCCAAAAAGTCATGACCCACAAGTTGAGAGGTGCTGCCTTAGACTAAACAGTACAAATTACTAACATATGTTAGGATTCATTTCAGGCTACTAGCTGTAGTCAAACTGCGGGATGAGTCACGAGTGATCCAGGTAAGTCCAACAGAAGAATTACACCGCTAAACTGTGCTCGTTACAGTGTATTGTTTCCCGGTAAAGTGTAGCTAATATACTATGATTGTGGCATCAAGGAAAAAGCAAATCATAGTCATTTACTTTTTGCTGAGCCTTAGAACACCCTAATCTTTTCAACAGTGACTGTATTTTTCTCATCCCACATATTTATCTCCTCTAAACTCAATTCTTCAAACCCTTCTGAGAAAAGATTGCCTTCTATCACTTTTCTAGTTAAATTGGTGCCCATGACTTCAAGATCTGCTTTTTTCTTTTCTTTTTCTTAATAATTTATTCACTTTATATTCTGATTGTAGCCCCTCCCTTTTCTCCTCCCATACTCACCTTCCCTTCCTCTTTCCCCTCCCCCTCCTTGCTAGTCCACAGAAAGAGGGGGCCCTCCACCCCTACTATCTGACCCTAGCCTATCAAGTCTCACCAGGACTGCCTGGATCCTCTTCTTCTGTGGCCTGGCAAGGCCACCCCCTCCCCACCACAGGGGAAAGTGATCAAAGAGCAGGCAGTGATCAAAGAGCAGCAGAAAGTGATCAAACAGAGTCCATGTCAGAGACAGCCCCTGCTTCCCTTACTAGGGAATCCACATGAAGACTGAACTGCCCAGGATACATCTGAGCAGGAGGTGTAGGCCCTCTGCATGCATGGTCCTTGGTTGGTGCATCAGTCTCTACAGGGCCCCAGGGTCCAGATTTGCTGGCTTTGTTGGTCTCCTTGTGGAGCTCCTATCTCCTCCAAGTCCTTCTATCACCCCACTTTTCCCTAAGACTCTTGTGTTCTGCCCAAAGTTTGGCTGTGAGTCTCAGCATCTGCTTTGATGCTCTGCTGGGTCTTGATGCTCTGCTGGCGTCTTTCAGAGGGCATCTATGGTAAGCTCCTATCCTGTTCCCTCTCTTCAACCACTCTGGTGTCTATTCTATTTGTTCTTCTGAATGAAACAAGACCTGCTTTTTTCAGGGGTAGAGTTTTTTAAACTTCCTCAATGGAATAAGATAGGTTTTGGCTTTAAACTACAGTTTTACATATAATTTAAAATATGTTGCTTTAAAAAGCTGGGAAAAAGCTTTGATCTAATCGATGTTCTCTTAGGTGGAACATTAGCAAAGTGGCGTAGGCCCCACTACTTTTCAAGGGATGATTAGCGTTACAGAAAGTCCTACCTCCTCACTATACCACGTGGTCTTAATGAACACCGTTTCTGCCTCTCTAGCCCACCATCTCCTTCTGTATTTAAAGCAGCCCTGGGTAAGCCAATTCAGAACTGACAATTTCATCTCTCGCCTGGACTGGAGAGTGGGGGACACATGAGGCTGGGCTGAGGCTTTCAACAGGTCAAACAGTGTCTTTTCTCACTACTCTTTCTTAGTGCTCTGGTGGCAAAACAGGCCTGGATAAGGGTGGGAGAGACGTAGAGCGTGCGCAGTGGAGTTCCCATCTTGGACCTCTGTGGATTTTAAAATTAGAGATGTTTAGTCTCTGCTTTTACTCATCTTGTCTTACCACCAACTCTAGAGTAATAGCATAAGAATTAGATCTGATCTGTTGGATGGATGTCCAAGAAGTAAAGAACAAAAATTTTAAGAAGTAGATATAAGTGATAGAAGAAAATATGAGTGAAAACTTAAGTTTTCAGGTTAAATGTACTCGTGAAAATCTACACTGAAAAAGTAAAACTGTTTTCCTTTTTGCGCTCCTATAAAATTTCAGAGCACAATTTCACCTAACTCGCTGAAAAAAAAAAATTGTTAGAAACTACTATGGTCCAGGCAACATACCAAGCCCCAAGTAGACCAGTAACCTGGGGTTATAGAGTGATCAATTATAACAGTGAACATGACACAGAAATAATTTACCCAGGTGAGAGTGACAAACCATAAACAAATAAAATAATAATTAGCTAAGTAAGTAAAGCTTGGATGAAACTCTGTGAAGGGAAGAGAGGGTGCCTTGGTCTAGAATATCAGAGTGGTAAAATAGGAATAGAATAGCCTTTTGAGGGGGGGGCTGGCATGAGGCTTAATTGGTAGAGTGCTTGGCTAGTTTGCATGGATCCCTAGGTCTGATTCTCCAGTTCCTTATAAAACTAGGAATTCAAGGTCATCTTGAGCGTCATAAGACCTTATCCAAATAAATACATAAATAAACAAACAAATAAACAAAAGCTTCTTTAAAGGCTGGTATTATAGCATAGTGGTAGAGTTCAAGGTTCAATCCCAGAACCAAAGGTGGTTTATATGAGTGGTAATATTTAGACTGTTACCTATTTGGGGCTAAAATTCAGCCTGTACAGTAGTTTCCAGAATGATAATTTTTCTTACTATATGGAATCCCTGTGAGAGTTAACATGAATATCCGGAACATATCAAATAAAACCTAGAGGAAGAAAAGACGTATCATAAAGACCTGAGAAGAAAATGCTCCAAGCAGAGTAATAAATACAGAGACTTTGGAGATAGAAAGAGCACTTTCAATGAGAGATAGTAGAGGTGAAATAAGGAATATGTAAGTGGAGAATGGCAAAAGGTAAGAGATGAACTGGAAAAAGGAAAGACATTAGAATCAGGGCTGTCTGTTGAAGAGATTATTTCCAAATTCAGTGGAAAGCATCATTTTAAACAAGAACTATTGACATTTTGAAGGTGGAAATAGCAGGAATAAATGAGGGATTGGATAAGAAAAGTAATGAGATATGAAAGAGTAGAGGGAAGAGCTATTAGGAAACCTTGTATTGAAATGGTAAAGGCTGACGAGATCCAGATTTAGAAAGACATCTATTTTGGCTATTTTGCGTTTGAAATGCCTGGAGACATTTGAAGGGATGTCACAAGATATTTAAAGATGTGAGTTTGGAACTCAGAAAGGGAGTCTAGCTTATTGATACAAATTTAGGAATTACCAACAGATGGTTTTGAAGTATGAGAATGAATAAGATCATAGAGGGAAAAGACAGAGTGAAAAAAGTATAGAAATTCTAAAGTAAGGTCACATGGAGAAGGAGGAGAGTGAGGAAGAGTTAAGAGCCAGAGGAATGGGGTATCTGCTGTGAAATTATGCCTTCTAGAAAATCCAGGGAAGCTGAACCTATCAAGTCTGTCCGGTGTGGTTGCCTAAACAAGACCTGAACAAGGATGATACCAACAGACATGCCAGTGTGGAAGGTAGAAATCTCATGGGCACCAACCCTAGACAAAGAACTGCAGGCAACTAAGGCGTGCTGAGAGAGGAGATTAGCGTTTCCTAGGGAAGAGGCCCCTGCTGGTTATCCAGTACCCAGTGGTCTGCCTGAAATCCTCTGCATACAAGTAACTTTATAACTGATTCAGGGTTAACACTGAAATTGTTCAATGGAAGAGGCCAGAGGCCATGACTTTGAAGAGAGAGAGCAATGTGAGTGGAGGTTGGATATTTTATAGGAGCTGTTGGTGGGGGAAAATGATGTAATTATATTTCAAGTTCAAAAATATTTTGTAGTAAAAGAAATCCAGCATAGTGGTATGTGATACAGAGCACAGAAAAAAGGGTTTCAGAAATGGGCAGTTATGAAAGCTCAGTTAAGCTGAGAACAAGAAAAGAGGGTCAGACAAGTAGGAGTTGGTAGTTAACATTTCAAGAGCAGCAGCATGACAGAGACTGAGGTAGACTGAGGTGTCCCTTATCTGTACTGTGGGCTTCCACACGGCTTATTGGATTGTCGTTAGAGCAGTGCTTTCAGAGTTAAAAGTTTCCTGAGGGGAAATTGTTTGGAACCTAAAATTCTTTAAACAAGTACTCAGAATGAGGACAAATACGGGATTTTTTCACTTGTTTTTTTACTTCACTCCACTCCCATGCACCTTTTCAGAAAGAAACGAATTGCTTATGTAAGTAAAAGAGAACTCAATGGAATGTGAGACCTCATAAGGCTCTACCCTAAAAATGCAGACAAAACAGATTTCAGAAGCACCATTGAGGGTTTAAAGTTAGCAAATGCGACAGACAGAATGTCACAGGACTGGAGGGATGTAAGGAAGTGGCGTTTGACTTTGCAGACGTAAACCCGTGTTCAACGCCCAGCACCGTGATCAAACAAACAAACAAACAAACAAAACCTTGATGTTTGCTTCAGAGCGACAGGTGTTTTCCTGTCATCAAGATCATAGGTGACTGAAATCTTTAGTGAAGGCCAAAAACTATACTCATGGTCCAGCGATGAAACACGCTTAAAGTGGTGATATTAGTAATTAAGAGTAAGCCATGGACGTTAAAGGGGACCTATTTGACACTGACACCTAGGAGAGTCTCCTCCAATAAGTGAAGTTTGATACAAATTGTTTACATTTCTCTTTTCACAGATTATTTCATACCTTTTAGCCCTATAGCTTATAACTGTGATATTGGAAAGAATTTTTTTAAGAATTCCTGCACACAGGAATTCTCTGTGCAGTCCTGGCTGTGCTGAAACTCACAGTGTAGACCAGGCTTGCCAGAGATTCACCTGCCTTTGCCTCCCAAGAGTTGGGATTAAAGGCGTGCACCACCATTGCCTGGCTAAAATCTTCAATTTGTAAAGCAAACTTAAAGACAACATGAAGATGTAATTACTCTAGCAGCAAATATAACGCTGAACACAATCCCAGCACTTGGGAGGCAAAGACAAGAGGATCTGTGAGTTTGAGACTGACCTGGTCTAAGAGTGAGTTTGAAACCAGCGAGAGTTGCACAGGGAAACCCTGTCTCAAAAAGAAATAAATAATGAACATGTAAAATCATGGTATTGCTAATGATAGTTGAAACATGGGAAAAAGTGAAAGACTGAGAATTTATTGATCTTCCATAGTAGAGGAGTAAGAGAGGCTAATATCGTAGGTTAAGAGGTTAAATTCTATGTTTTCAAACTTTCAAATAGAACTAAATGTGATAAAAATTGTGAAGAAGAGACTAGAAGAAAAATGAAGTATTGAGATTGAGCTAAATCCTCATTAGTGGTCAGACGTGGGGGCGTGTGTTTAGAGTAGAGTGGGACTGGAAGTGGTGATGTGCTTGTATTTCTCTAAATCACAGAACTACCTATCGGAGCAGCAGAAAACAGCTTGATACATCTATTTTTAGGGAGGTAAATTTCAAACTGTAGGGGTGAAATTGATTTTGTGGGATACAACCTGTGGGTTTTCAAAGAAGAAGAAAGGAGAAAAGGAAATATCAGACTGGAAATTGTGGAATGTTTTTCATCTTTTTATGTAAAAATAATTGTTCTATTTGATCTTGATTAATAACTGGAGGCAGAGTTGGTTGTGAGACCATGACTAGGCTGTACTTTTCAGGCTGCTTTTATCTTTAATCTTTCTGCTTCTCTCTGTTATTTGAGCTCTAAACCTATACTTTTATCATGATAGTGTAAAACATTTGTACTATAAATCTCAAATGTGTAAGTCTCTGTAATAAAGGCAGTGTGTTCTAAGAAGTCAGTGTTGGGCAACTTTTTTAAAGAAAGGGAATAATACACTGTCGTACCCTCACTTAGCCAGGAAGGAAAAGTTTAACAAGAAGTGTGTGTGCATGTGTGTGCATTCCCATTCAAGTGTGCTACCGCACCCATGTGGAGTGAGACACAAACCTGGAGAAATGTGTTTTCTCCTTCCGTATATGGATCCTGGGGGTTTTCAGGATTGGCAGAAAGTACCTGTATACACTGAAACATCTTGGCAGCTCCAAATAATGGATACTGTGTACTGTATGAAATTTACTATCTTGCATAACATGTAATTTTGATGAACATCCAAACAAATGAAATAAAGCATGAGTTGTAGATGGCAAGTCCACTCTGACAGCATTTGCATTTCCTTATTTGTCTTGCCCAGCATGAGGGCATGTTCCTGTATTCTCAACACTTAAAACACCGAGGCTGGAGAATCGCCGAGAGCCCAGCCTCAGCCTGGTAAATTTGTGCTAAGTCTAGACTACCTAGCATCACCCTACATCAAGAAAAGAACAACAGTAAAGTAGCAACGGCAATAGTAACACCACTAGTAATAAATTTCTCTATATTTATTTTGAAGACGTGAGATTCTTTTAAACAGTAATTCTAGGAGACTTTTCAAGTAAACTGATTTTTAAAAACCTAATACAAAAGTAACATATTTAAAAGTAATATCCTTTCAAGACTTAACCACTAGGTATATCTAGTAATGGAATGTTAGGAAGGCTAGGAAGGAAAAAAAGTTACAAAAATCATTCAGCATATCTATAATACCGTGTTGTAGCAGTGTATCTGTTACTCAGTGTGTGTTAGTTTTATTAAATGACTCTTTTGCTTTTGCTTCAACAGAACATTTGTCAGCCTGATGCAGCTGATAGTCTTAGATAAGCAAAATGGATGTGTTTTGTGGCCTTGCTCATTTATGTTATTTTACGCCAGCATTTGTTGATGTTTCTTTTAAAAGGGAGATCGTGTTGGGCTGTAACTGTTAATTTGATACGTACTCATTGGAAGTTCAAGTAAGCACACAGATGAAATGAGGAAACTGTAAGAACTGTTCACAAATGGCCAGTTCCCTCCTGGCCTCGGACAAAATGAGGGCTTCCCTGCGCACTTTGACGTTAACTGCATCCACGTGCCTTGTTTTTGCCAGGAGAACGTGAGCAGCAGGAGTGAGCGTCACTCACGTGTCAGTGTTCGTGTCCCCCCAACTTCCCCGCCACAATTAAAGACGCGCATTGGAGAGATGGCGCCTCCACCAGCCTCGATTCCTGAATGACGAGGAGCATTCCCGCTCCTTTGTTCCAGACGTATATAAATTCCAAACCTGTGTCAGTGTGGGGGCTCTGTAAACGTAGTCAGCAGAGAGGCGAGGGAAAGACGCGGGAGCGCCCGCCTCCCGGGTTCTAGGCCTTACTCCTGTGATCCTGGAGCGTGAGAGCGGGACCCATCTCCAAATAACAAGAACTTTAAGCAAAACGCTTAGCAAAATGTGAAAAGGAATGTTGAGTTTTAATGCACTTTGCTGTTATGGTTTGACGCCCGCGACGCCACCCCCCCCCCCCAAGCTCGTGTGCTTGAAATGTGGCCCCAGCTGATGGTGCTGCTTTGTCAAGATGAATGAAGGAGCCCCGACTGCCTGCTCTCCCCAGGCCGCCACGCCTTTCCTGCCGCGGCTGTGGCCAAACGACCTTTCCTCCCCTGGGTCGCTTCTGTCAGTTATTTGATCACAATAGCACAAAAACAAAACAAAACAAAACAAAAAACCAATATTCCTTTCCAGTAATTTTCTTTTTGAGACAGAGTCTCCTGGAAGGCCCGGCTGACTTTGACTTGAATTTGCTAGGTAGCCATGCAGAGGGTGGCCTGGAGCTCTGATCCTTTTCCTCTACCTCCCAAGAGCTGGCATTCGCGTTTGCACCACGGCGGCTGGTCGCACTGGATCCCCACAGGCCACGACGTGAAGGCTCGGATGCCCCTCTGTAGTGGCACTGAGAGACGTAATGGCGACAGGTTGGGGAGGTGGACCTAGTAGAAGAGCAGTTCCCGGGAATGTGCCTTTGAACGGGATCCTGGCACCCGCTCCCTTTCTCCCGCTCTCTTCCAGCTACCACACTCCCAGCCTGACTTTCTGCCTCCCCAGGTCCTCAGCAGTGGGGCTGCGCCACCACAGGTGGAAACCTCCGAAACCATGCGCCAAATAAATCTTTTCTCCTCCGAAGTGGCTTCTCTTGGGTGTTTTTTCCCGCAGAGGGAAGCTGGCGAACAGTGACCTGTGCCCATTAAGACATGTCACACCACAGAACACGTGTCCTATTCCTGGGCCACCCTTGTATCTAAGCCTACGAGTGTTACCCAGCTAGTTGTTACTGTCCATTCACTTCTGACATTTCCCCTTATTCTTTTTCTCATGCCTGACTTCCTTTACACACTAAAACAAATATTCGTATCAGTCAAGTCAGAATACAAATGAAAAGCAAATTAAAAATTAACAATTATTATTATTCTCTTTAATAGTGACTTTTAAAGCCACAAGTCAATGTATTTAGATTTTTTAAACTTACTGATTAAGTGGAAGATGCCAATTTAAATGCTGTGTTTCTCAAGATGTCTAGTTAACATCCTGTCATTTTTTATTGAACTATCTTTCATTTTCTCACTCACTAAATGTTTTGACCTAATATGTTTTTATTTCAACGTACTTATTTTATATTTGATAATTATTTGTTTCTTTGTACCAGTATGTCTTTTGGAAGACTGAATTGAATAAATTACTTACTCAAATACCACTTTGGGTATTTTGGTTTTGCTGTTGTGTTTAAGAAGGTATTAATACCAATGAGGTCTGTGACTTACTTTCATGTGGTATGACTATGTGGTTTGAGTATAAAATTGTCCTGAAGTCTCTTGTGCTAAAGGTTTGATTGCTAGCTGATGGGCTTTCGTTCATACAGACTCTAACTTCATCACTAGATTTGCCAAGTATTGACGAACCCGTAGCTGCATGTAGAGAGCCAGCTGGAGAGGAGGCAGTGCCCTGGAGACATGCCTTTGAAGGGAGTAAGCTTGCAGGGGGTGAGCAAGCCTGCTCTGCACACATCTCTGCCATGCCTTACCTTGACACAAGCCCATAGCAGTGGGCCGGTGACCACGTGCGGATGTCTGTGAAACGATGTGCCAAACACACTGTTCCTCTCTTAGCTCCTTTCCTCAGGATGTGGGAAAAGAGAGGAAAGCAGGAGATTGTAATACGGTGGATGCAGTGTCCACCGTACTAGTTTAATTTTTATGTGAGTGTGGAGAGATTTTTAGTAGGGTGAAACAGTTCTGATAAACGTCTAAAAATTTAAGCATAATTTATTTATAATGAAATAAGTTTGAAATTTTGCAGAATAAAGTTCAGAAAGAAAGGAAACCCTGTTATAAAAGAAAAGATGAAAAAAAAAACCCCACAAAACAGTCTCTAAAGCTTCATCAATAAATACATACCCTGTAACTTGGGTGTGTGGGACTCAGTTGTTAAGAGCGCTGACGGCTCTTGCGGAGGACCCCAGTCTGTTTCACAGCACCCAGAGCAGACAGCTCACAACCACCTGTAACTCCAGCTACAGGGTAACGCGATGCCCCTGGCCTCTGCAAGAACCTGCACTCGTGTGCGTGTGCCCATGCACAGCTACACATAATTAAAGTAATATTAGAACTGTAAAAATAAAGGCATGTCCTACAATTTCAAATAAATACAACAAGGCTTATATGTGTTTGAATTTCGCTCTGAAGTGCCAGTGGTTACGTCTAGGGCTTCACATCGGCCCGGCAAGCACACTTGCTACTGAGTGATGACCTCAACTTTTACAAATGATTCTTTGTTGGTTTGTTTATTATTGTATGTGTGTCTGTGTGACTGTGTGTGCGTGTGCTGAAAACATGTGTGCCATAGGGCACCTGTAGAGGTCAAAGAAAAATGTTTAGGAGTCAGTTCTTCCATTCCACCATGAGGTTCAGGGACTGAACTCAGGTTGTCAGGTTGGGACATCCTGCTGCTATATATATTTATACATACATACATACATACATATATGTATATAAACATATATACATGTATAAATAGGTATATACATGTATAATATGTATAAATATATGCATATATGTATGTACGCATAATATATGTGTATTAATATATGTGTATGTATGATTAATATATGAATTCACACATATATACGTGTGTGTGTGTGTGTGTGTGTGTGTGTGTGTGTGTGTGTGTGTGTATGTCTTTTTGAGACTTGGTATCACTGTGTCACCCTGGCTAGCCAAGAACTCACTAGACCAGGTTGGCCTCAAGCTTGCAGCAATCCTCCTGCCTCTACCTCTGACTCTACCTCTGAATGCTGTGTATAGACTTTTTTCCTATTTGTTTATACTTTAAGTCTATGAATAGACTTAAATGAATAGCTGAGGTACAAATATTAAAGTATAAGATTGTACCAAAACAAAACTATACCAAAACATGCACGTGTGTGCATTCCTGTGTATGTATGTGTATTTGTGTGTGTGTCTGTGTAAAGCAAGCGCCAAAAATATTTAATGAGGCATTACAAAATAAGTCCCTCAACCCTGTCACAGGGAGGCAGAGTAAAGGTTCAGACCGTGCTTGGGAGCGTTGTCACCACGTGTTTAGAGAACGGGAGAGCTTTGCCACGACTTGCTGCCAAGCACATCACGAGGTTGACATGTGCCCAGCGCCTGCTCACAGAAGCTGGTCGCCACATGGCTAGCTGCTGACATTTGTAATACTGCCCAGCGCCTGCTCACAGAAGCTGGTCGCCACAGCGGCTGGCTGCTGACATTTGTAATACTGCCCAGCCAGACCTCAAGCTGTGTCGCAACTCCGTTTCCCAAAAGGTGCTCCAGAAACTTACGTGCTCTCTTCCCCATCTCTGGCATTGTTGGTTCTGCTTTACAAAACTACTTGCTTTTGACCTTAGGTCATAATTTAAAATTTTATAAATATAAAAATCACTTTGATTTTTATAAACATTAAAATGCTCCGTCTTTACTATGCTTCCTGACAGATACACTTATTCTGCGAACAACTATGTTCTGGTGTAGCATTCTATGTCCACAAGCATCTTCTCAAAGAACGGGCAAGTCACAACAGAAGCAGCTAACCATGCACGAAATGCTGAGTGTCTCAGGCATTTGAAAGTCTCTTTTTTAACTCTCATAGGCATGTCTGAGAAGAAAATGACGTGAAAACATCATCCTGACTCCACTCCCACCCCAGTCCTTTATTGGAACAATTCAGGGGCTAAAAGCAGGCCCCAGAGGCCCCTTGAAGCAACCTGTGCTTAGAGGACAGACATGAGTTGCCTGCAGGAGACGCCAGGGGTGAGAGCACGCAGCCTTTGGAAGAGGACCAGGAGCTGTGCTCTCTCAGTTCTAATGCCTAGGAGAACGGCCTCTGTCCTGTGCATGGAGAGCTGCAAGAACAAAGCTTCTTCCTGTCTCCGTGAGGGGACCTGATTTTCCAACGTGGCCAATTTTGCGTTGAAATAACAATTCTTGAATGTTGTCCCAGAGCAGAAGTGATGACATCACCTGGGAACTTGTTTGCACTTGTTAGAAATGCAACTTTCCAACCTCCACATCAATCCTATGAGTCAGTTCTCTGAAGATGAGAGCTAGCATGCTGTGTTTTCATGAAGCCGCCACGGCTGTGGAACAGGACTGAGAACCCCTTGGCTAGGAGAGAGCTTCACAGCCTCCGCTCAGCCGACTTACAGGGCTAGAGAGATATGCCACCTGACAAGATGCAGTAACTCTCACAGCCATCTGGAAAATACAGAAAGTTAAAATGCACACAATAAGCTCAGTAATTTTAGGGAGATTCGCCAACTGACCAGTCGGTAAAGAAGGGGTGAAAAATAAAGACGGACAATAACTTTAATCCCATTACAGCTCTGTTAGTTTCTCTAATAAAACTTGAGACCTAAAGAAGTTACATAATTTGTTCAAAGTCATATCACCAAGTAACAGAATCACAATTTGAACTGTGGACTATTTAACTGTCTTTTGTCTCATATGTCATATTCTAATTTTGTCTTAGGTAGACCTCAATTGTTTCTGTAGAAAAATGCTGTACAGTTGGGCTTTGTTTTAAATTGTGATATAACATTACAGGGTTCACATAAGGAAAGCACATATGTCTGCACGGATATGACAAATATGTGTGTGTGTGTGTGTGTGTGTGTGTGTGTGTGTGTGTGTGTGCGCGTGTGCATGTGTGTGTGCGCGCGCAAGTGTGTTGGGGGGAGGGAGAAAGACAGGGAGAGAGAAGATCACTTTATATATAGTTCAGTGCCCAGCTAACACTCAGACAGTTACTCCCCAGAGCAGCAACTGGATACTCATAAAGGCCTCTTTTCTCCTTGAAGGTGACCGTAAACTGGACTCCTGTGATAATTGATTGTTTTTCCTTGCTTTGATAATTATTCTCAAACCGTGTCATTTTCTTTTCCTGCCTTGAACTTTGTAGGAAAGAAGTCTTACTGTGCATGTTATTTTGTGCCCTGTTCCTGCTCAACATTGTACTTTGTATCATTCACTAACGTTCTATACTGTCATTCGTTTTCATTATCTGTATAGTTTGTCACTGAGTTCCAATAAACATTTTTTCCTGGGATTGATTTCTTCATTCTGTCCCTCTCCTAGTTCAGGAATTCAGTAAAGGATTTATTGCCTCACTTATCCTCATGTCTCCTAACTATTCTCTATTTCCAGGCTCCCAGGCTGCAGCTAGAAGACTCTTTCTAAAAGTCAGCATTGATCGCTTCCCTTCTGTTAAAGGAAGCTGTGGAGAAGAAGAAAGGCTGGGAGATTATCAGTCATCACACTATTCAGACACTGGGGACTCTTTTGAAGACTGGGAACTTTATTCTAAGGGCAATAAAAAGCTCTTTCTGACTGATAGTCTTTACCTTCTAGTTTCAGAGACTCCTACCCCAGAATCCCCAAACTATCCAATTAGACCCTTTGATGATTGGACCTTCAATACAAGTAAGTTTTCGAGGCCCACATTATGCTCTGTGCATAGTCCACTGGGTTTTAACCAAACACAGGGGGCTCACCTCTTGGTTAGCATAAAGCTGAAAGCACACGAGTGTGAAAGAGATAAGAAGGTTTCTTTATTGCTTGTAGTACAAGGAATGAGAACATTGGGGACAAGTCCTAAAGCAATGCCTCTCTCCAAATAAAGACAACGAGGGCTTTCGTTAGAGAATGATCACCAGTGTGGAGGTGGGCACGTTACTGGACATCCACGTTCCATACATCACATGTTCAAAACTGGCAAATGAGAACAGTACCTGCATATGTGAGAGCATATGAGCAAGGTTTACACGCTCAGGTGTGTCCGACCTGCAGCCCATGAGGCCACAGTCTACAAAATTGCTTAGTCACTCTGACTTGGTCTTCTATATGATACGGAGTAAGCTTGCTCATTATAATCTCTTATACTGTTTAATGATCCACTTAGGAGATGTGCTAATTTTGAACATATGATATATGAAGAAGCATAATATTTTAATGTGATCATGCTCAGGGATATGTCCTCCTCTACATATGGTGATGAATATAAAGCCCCTTGCTTGCGTTATTTAGAGAGAGACGTTGTATTAGCAGTTAACCCCAGTGATTATTTCTTCTAGTTTAGGGTGGCCCAGGTATTCTTTGCTTCTGTCGGCATAACTTTAGCCTCTGCCTGTTTCATAACATCAATGGCCTACTTCCTTGTATCTTTGTCAGTTTTTTTATGTAGACAGTGTTATTGGATTTATTGCTTACTCTAATAAAGAATATCATCCCAAGATCTTTAATTGTATCTACAAAAATCTTTTTTTTTTTTTTCAAATTAGATCACATTCATAGGTTCTAAATAAATACATCTTCTAAGAGAACACTGTTCAACTTCTGGTAACCTAAGTTGATTAAGTTACCTATTAATATGTATCTAAACTATTATAAATGAAGTTGCTTTAGCTATGTATGTAAAGCTTTGTAGCTTTATTGTTTTCTTACAGTCTCTAAATGCCCCTGTTCTAACTGTCTTAATATGAAATATAGTTAACTTTATCTTTAGCAGTGATTACCCATAAAGAGATTTTTTAATTTTGGCAGAAATTCCTGTAAATGTTGATCAGTCTACACACAAGTATCAGAAATATTTTATGTGAGTTGAAAACATCATAATGCTAAGACAAACGACTTAAATATTTCTTATTTGTGAAGAAATTAAGAATCTTCATTTTTGTTTCCCAAGACAGTAACTAGTATGTGGGCCGAGGGTGCATCTCCATGCTAATATTTGCCTAGCCTAAAAGGCTCTGTGTTCAGCCCCAGGTACCAAATTACCAGGCAAAAAGACAGACAAACAGACAGACAGGTTGACTTCATTCTATCTTTTTGCTGTTGTTCTGATATCTCATTAGTATTTGCAAGTAATATTTATGCCAAATTTGATATATTTATCTTATATGGAAATAGCCAATGTTGACCATTTCAGTGACATGGAAGTTAATGTCATTCCTCAATAAAAACAAACAAACAAGAATAAACCCATCTCTTGGCTCCTTACCACCAATCTGTTCTGATAGGTCCAGCTTCAACAGAGCCACTTGCATATTGACCAAAGCCCGTATTTACATGCGTGTGTCTGGATGCCATTCTATGAGGGATTCTTTAAGGAAATCCTCTTACAGGTAGATAATCTTTAACTCTGGGCACCGCTCAGTGCTTTCTTAACCTTAGCAAATATTTCCTCACTAAACAGTGCCCATGGGGGAAAAAGTGAGGAAGAGAATATAAGCAGTTCTAGCAAATGACATTTCTTAGAAATGGTTTTAATGAATTATTATTTTTATTTGTTGGGAACTCTTAGAGTTATTATTAATCACACTGGTGGTTTTTGTTGAATATTTGCTTCTTTTACTAAAAAATTCTAGGAACAAATTAGACCTACAACTTATTTATGAAAGCCATTTAAAGCATGACTCAGGCTGTTGACACTTGGCAAGATTATGAGAAAAAGCAAAATTCGTATAGTGCTTTCCAAATGCTTTTAGATAATGGTGTCAAGGCTTCTTTCTTTTTTTCAAAAAAGCCCAGAATTGTGTAATGTGCTTTGTCATTACTACTCTAGTCTTTGGCAGTATCTATAAGTCAAATACCTCCCTTTACTTAAGTGTGTGTGTGTGTGTGTGTGTGTGTGTGTGTGTGTGTGTGTGTGTCTGTTTATTGGAATACCATTTTAAAGTAATTATATTTGAAACTTTGAAACTGGAAATAAATACCTTTGGAATTTTTGTTAATGCTAATTTTATATTTTTACTTTAATTTGTTTCCTTAATTTTCATTCTAATAAGTCTGTTTCTGGAATCAGAGTTGACAAACACTCTTTTGAAACCATAGTTTCTTCACCTTGGGTAAAATTCTCCACAGGATGAGGTTTAACAGAAGACATGGTAAAAATTTTGTCAATATACTCACAAGATAAATTGTAATACACATACACACACATCATAGAGCATGTAAACACACACACACACACACACAATCAAGACATAGAAATGCTACTTTAAAAACAATTTAAAATCAAATATGCATTTTGTAAGTCACTTTATAAGTAGTATTAAGCAAACTGTATTATTAGCATTCTTTTAAAATTTTCTACTAGTTTATATTTAAAACAGACTAATAATTCTTAGCCAAAAGTGTTTACTTGTTAAAAACACCAAAAGATAGCTGCTAGCTGGCACTGAAGCACTTTAATGTCAGGCTTCTGGACTGCTAGCCCTGTAGTCTGCTCTGTTCTTTCCTCATCATAGAAGATAGATACAAACTCTCCAGCAGCACAGCTGTTTTCAAAGGCAGGAACAAGATGCCACCAGACAGAGCTTTCTATTTGCTTCTTTTCCCCACCAATAAAAAGGTAATCTTTCTCAAGTTACCTATTTTATAGATTTCCTCCTGCAAAAATATGTCACAAGACTATCTCTCGCTCTAAGGAGGAAATGAGTGTTACAACACATAATTATGCCACGAAACATAACTGGCATAAGGAAGTTTATCTGAAGGAAGGGGAGAGCAGTTAGGGGGCGGATGAATGGACATGTAGACAGGAAGACAGACAGAGGCGGCAGAGCCATGAGAGCACAGAAGGACAGAGAGAGAAAATGTGGAGACAGAGAGGTCGAGAGAGACTGAGACTGAGAGAAGGAGAACTGAGGGTGGCAGGCTGGCCCAGCACCCAGCACACACCTGGCACATCTGGCAGCGGCAGGTGATGACGTAAGACGCAGCTAGGACCCTAAAGGCAGGCTGGTGGGATCGCCTGTGAACTACACTCCTCCCTTCTTGTTTAATTAATGACCAACTTAGGAAGGGGAGAGGAGGTAGGAATGAGGACGTGGTGGGTTTCTGACTGCTTCTCATGCAACACAAGTTAAGGGATATAAATGCAGGTTCGTTGGAAGCAGCTCCTGGCTGTCCTGCAGGGGTGGGGTGGGGGGAGTGAGCAAGAACACCAAAGTGTTTGGATTATATAGTGAAGGTTGAGGGGAAGCCGCTGCCCCTGGGCTGGAAAGTTTAGGATAGAGGGCAGGGTATGCCAACCACACCCTGCATCAGGTAGGGACCAAGGGCTGCTGGAAGGGCCTGGAGGGGCTTGTCCCGGGTCTGAAGCACAACACCCTGCCTGTTGTGGGTAACAAATTAGTAAAGGATGGAGTGTTCATCTATGACTGCTTCCTGCTGACATCAGAGGCTTCAATATTGGGAGTGGGGAGGGAAAGCCGTAATGCCTGCCATGTCCAGGAAGAGCAGGCTGTTTCACTTGCTCTCCAGGATCTCTGAGACCGTCTGAGGCTAGGAAGGAGGCACAGGCAGCTGATGCACTCTGTGAGGTTAGACTGGAGAACCGTAGGGCAGCTGCTCCGGAGCTGTCTCGGTTGCTTGAAGCATCTGGACTCAACAAGCTACTGGAACATGTGTATATGTGGGCAGAGGGCAGAGTTAAGTGGGTTAGGGAGAAGGTTGTTTTTAGGTGCACATTTGAAACTCAAGCTCATGGTTTTGGTAGTTCCGGGGAAGGAATCCCACCCTCTGAAATAGGAAATAGGTGAGAAATTTAGGCTGTTGTTGACAGTACTTATTTGGAGTCTATTTGACCCATGAAAGGAGGATCCAGGTGGATTTCCTGTAGCTTACAAGAATCTTTTTAAGTTTACAAAGGAGACAAGTTTTAAACATGTTAGCATCACCACTGTTTGTAATCTGCAGGGAAACACACACTGTAGAAGGCAGTAGACACACGTGTTTGTGTCATGGCACAGCAGAGGGTTGGGAAATGATTTTCGGTTAACAGCATGAACACTCCTTAAGGTGAGCTCGGGGAAGACAGAAGCCTTCCATGAAGTAGAAGAAGCAAAAGCTGACTTGATTTTAATTTTCAGTATGATTACACACCATGAAAGAGGGGCTTCTTCTTTTTATCCAGAAGACTGTGTATATACAAACACACACACAAATCTAGCACAATGAGAAACAATTTTTAAGTCTATACTTAAAAAACAAACCTAAGGTGCTTTCTCAGACAATTAGGAGTAGTGCTACCTCAAGACCCAGCTATACCACTCCTAGGTATATACCCAAAATTTTCTCAAGTACACAACAAGGACATTTGTTCAACCATGTTTGTAGCAGCTTTATTTGTAATAGCCAGAACCTGGAAATAACCCAGATGTCCATCAATGGAGGAATGGATACAGAAATTGTGGTATTTTTACACAATGGAATACTACTCAGCAATCAAAAAGGAGGAAATCATGAAATTTGCAGGCAAATGGTGGGATCTAGAAAAGATGATTCTGAGTGAAGTATCCCAGAAGAAGAAAGACAAACATGGTATATACTCGATTATATAGACCTACAAGATATGATAAACATAATGAAATCTACACACCTAAAGAAGATAATCAAGAAAGCAGACACGGGCGAAGATGATCGATCCTCATTTAGAAAGACAAATGGGATATGCATTGAACGTATGACAGGAGTCTACCGCAGAAGGCATCTGAAAGACTCTACCTAGCAGTGTTTCAAAGCAGACACTAAGACTCATAACCAAACCCTCGGCAGAGTGCAGGGAATCATATGAAAGAAGGGGAGTTAGTATGATGTGGAAAGGATAGGAGCTCTACAAGGACCAAATATATCTGGGCACAGGGTCTTTTCTGAGACTGACATTCAACCAAGGACCATGTATGGATATAACCTAGAACTTCTGCTCGGATGTGGCCCGTGGTAGCTCAGTAACCAAGTAGTTTCCCAAAGTAAGGGGAACAAGGACTATTTCTAACAGGATCTCAAGGGCAGGCTCTTTGACCTCCCCCCTCCCCAGGGGAGGAGCAGTCCTGTTAGGCCACAGAGGAGGACTTTGCAGCCAGCCCTGAAGATACCTGATAAAATAGGGTCAAATGAAAGGGGAGGAGGTCCTCCCCTATCAGTGGACTTGGAAAGGGGCAGGGAGGAGAGCAGGGAGGGAGTGTGGGGTTGGGGAGGGAATGAGGGAGTGGGATACAGCTGGGACACAGAGTTAACAAAATGTAACTAATAAGAAAAATAAAATAAAAAAAAAAACCTAAGTAAATTAAAAATCTTGGGCTGGGAACTATGATAGCGGATCTTATGGTGGAATGTTTTACCAGGGTTGGATTAATAAGTCAGAGCTCCACTGATTAATGTCAAAGCTTTGAACAGTCTTAATACAACAGTACCATAGCAACAGCAAGAGATCTGAAGCAATTTTCACTCCTTTTCTATGAATCACCTTCTTAGACCCTCAAATACTTTAAGTCATCACAGCTTAAGCTTCTGTGCCCTTAGGCCTTACGTAAGCTTTACATCTTTCTCCCTATCCAAGTATTTACCATGAGAGACAGGTGAGATTGTGGAAGCAGTCAC
Source organism: Psammomys obesus (assembly GCF_907164565.1). Lineage (NCBI taxonomy): Eukaryota > Metazoa > Chordata > Mammalia > Rodentia > Muridae > Psammomys > Psammomys obesus. The sequence goes on along the minus strand of NW_026596109.1, from coordinate 23,343,771 downwards.
TGTAAAGCATGTTGTTTCAGTTAAAGGGGAAGTAAAAAGTCACATCTGAGACATGGTTTTTGAGTCTGGTTACAAGTAGACTGTGTCGAGACCTAGTGGGAGCATCTCTAGGAGAACGAGGCCTAAGGCCTGGTTTTCAAGCATGAAGAGGACTGAGAGCATCTGAAGCCCGTTATCCTTAGTATGAGGTCTGTAAGACAAAACTGTCTGCCTTTTTAAATAAGAGCTCTAGTAGTAGTTTTAACTAGCTAATGAATTGGCTAATGAACTAATGTGGTGATAGATTACCTTGGGTTAAGGAGTTAATTGCATGATCTCTAGCTGTCAAGCTATCATTATCTTAGCCATCAATATGAGCAGAGAGCTAAGAAAAGCTCTCTAAATAATCTAAATGAATCTAAGTAGCCTATGTATCAATCGAAATGATAGACACTGATCTTTGGTCCACTGCCTAGACAGTTGTCCCAGGTTCCTGGATCTCCATGTCAGTATGGGCAGAGGCAGTCTGGCCACCAGGCACAGAAAACGAAAGGCTTTTTTCTGTGGAGGAAGACCATGGGAGAGACTGATCTCACTTCTTCTTCAGCAACACGAGACAATAACTCTCCAGGTGTCCAATTTGTCTAGAGTTCAGGATGGGTCCTAGCAGCAGGCAAGGCATTGGGGCAGTCTGCCCGGTGGTTAGCTTACCACAATCCACAATTGAAGTCATTTATCGTTGTGTCCATATCTTCTCATAGACCTTGGGGAGTAATTGTTAGGATTTGGGAGTCTCTGTCATGATAAGTTTAAACATACTAAATGCCATATGCCAGTGCAGGTCTCTGACAGGCTTGAGGGCCAGCATATCTGAGCTGAACAATTTTTGTCTGTCTTTAGTTATCTGCTCTAAGTTATGCCTTGTAAACATAAAACAGAATGTTATGATCTATAATTATGTCACATTCTGCAGAAAAATGCTTGGGGCTCTGTGTCTATCTAAAGCAGATCTAAACATACAAACTTTGCGTGTTTCTAGTTACTTTCCATTTCAATTTGGAAACATGTACAGGATGCTAAATAAAGCTTAATCTCGTAACTAATCACACTGATTCTTAGCATGAGTATGAATATATTTCTGGACACATTAAAGGATTTGATCATTTTTAAGGTAACTGTTGTTGAATATTAATATTTACCATTGGTTTATCTTTTAGTTAAGCAGAGGTTATTCCTAAACCAGCTGTATACCCAACTTATCACAAAGAGACTAGGATATATTTAGTTAACCTAGAGCACAATGTTGGGCAACGATTACTCCATCCTAAACCTCCAAACCCACATAGTTTCCTACCATTCAGATTTCCCATATTATACTTGCTTTTAGTCATACCACATCATACTTGCTTTTAGTCATATCTTAGCTCATCTCTCATTGTGGTTTCAGGTCCTCTCCTGCTGATCTCTCCTCTCTGACTCTCCCCACTCACTTCTTTCTCCTCCCCTCTGGACCAGGATGTCCCACCCTATTCTCTCCATTGCACAGCACTGGCTGGTTGTTTTATTGACAATACAGAGAACAAATGGTGGCATGTTTACACAAATATGAGACAGGTGATGCTTAGAATAAGCATCACAATGCAGTGTTGATCTGGATTGAAACCAGAGAGTGGGGGAGAGAAATCAGCATGTGAATGAACAGGGGTGAATTGTATACATTCCGCAAGAACATTGTACCACCAGGTGACTGACTAGTAACTTTCATTTCTTAATCATTAACGGCTAGGACTTTAGCCTTCATCCTGTTAAGCTGGAGCCTTAAAAATCATAAACATAGTTCAGAAAGAGCTGGGGACCTTTTTGACCTTTTAATGGTGAACCACTATAGAGCATAAGTTTCCAGTATGATTTAGTTTAAAAATGTCTGAGGCTTATACAAATCTGAAACCATATTATAGATTAGTAACATTAGCAAAAACAAGGCTAACCATATTTTTAAGACAGTGATTTTTGTTTTTTACCTTTTGAGAGTGAAGATAGAGCATAATAATCAAGTTCTCACACTGTAAACAATTGAATGTCTCTAAAATTAATATCTAAAAGTATCTTTGGAATCATGTTCCATGATTTAAGATTATCTAAGCAGAAGCTTTCAACTACTAACCCTGAGTTATGAGTTTAACCATATCCTGTTTTGACAGCAGACCTTAAAAACATGCCTGGGGTCTGAGAAAGGGTGAATAATAACCTATTCCAGGCATCAGCAATACAGTAGAGCAATATAAAATAACGTTTAAAATTACATTTGAATTTATTATACCAAATCCATTGGCCAGGAAGCCTGGAGGTAGACCAGAGCACAGGCAGCTGGTGGCCGGAGAAACAGTGTTCGTTCATGTATCCGACAACTAACAAAACATAAGTAGTTAGATGTAACTACTTATAAATTAGCTCTTTTTAATCTGAATAGACCGTTATAACCTTGAAATTTCACCAGCATATAAAGAATATTTTGAACCAGTGTTGAATCACATATATTGTATGTTGTAAAACATATAACTTTGAATTTCTATAAAAATTCCTATCAACTTAAAGTGAGTTTTGTTGCTTTCTTAGTCTAAAAAGCGATAAAATAATAAACAGTTAATCAGGACTAAGAGGCTTTATAATTGTTGGTGCTTTATACCGAGTGTTCTCTTAAGATGGCGGAGTCACACAGCAGTTGTAGGCCATGTGACCAACATGGCCACTATTTAAAACATTGGTGTTTCTACAGATACATCTCTAAATGAGAGTTGCATCCAAGTTAAATGCACATACACACACTCAGAGTTGAATTAGAGTTACATGCACATACACACCTATACATATATGTGTCCTAAACATATATGTATGTTTAGGACATACATATGTCCTAAACATAAGAGCTGAACTTCGATTTTAAACACCGTACCCAACAGGCAAATTATAAATCTTCACAGAAGAGTTTTACAGTATAATCATATATATATATCGAGATATATATATATACATATACATATACATATACATATACATATACATATATAGAGAGAGAGCACACACAGAGCACATAAAAACCAGAGGTAAAGATTTGAAGATTGGGGTAGAACCTTAGAGATGAGAAGTTTGGGAGTGTAGAGCAGACTTTGGATATCTGGGAACCGTTTGTCTATGGTTGTGAGAACTGGGAAACTTGGTATGCCATGTTTGGCCTTGGAATGGGGCTGGATTTTTATAGAAGAGAGTCCGTTGAAGGGAGGGAGGGAAGAGTGCGTGCTGGGACTCCTGCAGGCCGGCTCCGGAGGGCAGAGGGGCGAGCTGGGCCACGTGGAGAGGGGCTGAGCGTCATGTGGAGCAATCAGACTCTAAGTGGAATTTAGAACCAAAATAACAGACGAATGGCCCTCCCGTACCTCAGGAGTAGTCTGGAGGTCAGCTGCTGGCTTCTGAGCGCCACTGGCAGGATCAGGCGCATGCTGCGGCCATTTCCACCCAGCACCTGCTGCATACTTAATTCACACAGCATGGGAGAGAAACCAGACGGAGGGAGATAGGGTTTGGAGCAGGGAAAAAGGAATAGAGAAAGGAGAGGGGTTTTTTTTGGTTTTTTTAGTGTTCTCCCAATCAGTTGGGCAGCGTCTTGAAGCCAGATCTGATAAATTTAGAAGCCAGGTGTAGGGGGTCTGAGGTTCTCCAGGAAGCATCCGTATGGGGAGCTTGGAGGTCCGGAGGAGGACACTGTTTCCGTGGGTGAGGAGAGAATTAAGTCGCAGCCCTGGGCACAAGGTGTCCCAAGGGCACAGGTGGACTAGAACAGGTTCCAACAGGTTGGTTCAGGCTGCAGCGGGCCTGGTCAGACCGGGGTGTAATGCCAAGAAGACGGGATTTTCGATTCAAGAGAGAAAAAGAGGAAACCGTGCCGGAAGAGGAAGTCTCACCCAGGAAGAGGGTTTGGATGAAAAGGCCCAGTCGTACTCGCCAATCAATCGGTTCCGTGTTGGATGCAGAAATGTAGCAATCAGTGGACCAGAGAGCAAATCTGTTTAGGGTAGCACTGAAAGGAATCCCAGGGTGCCAAGACAACGGAAGAGCCCACCAGGGTTCATGGCACCGGTGTCATGTAAGGATGGTGGCACACAGCACACACAGCATAAGGAAGTTTATTGGGGGAAAGGAGGAGGAGGATTGGACATGTGGGCAGGCGGGCAGACAGACAGGGACAGAGCAGGAGGGCCGAGAAGGACGGAGAGAGAAAGGCGGGGACAAAGGAGAGCGGAAAGATAGAGAGGTTGAGAGAAGAGACTGCGAGAAAGAGCGCGCAGGGTGCCAGGTGGGTCTTTTAATCCGGCACGCACCTGGCGAACCTGGTGGTGGCAGAGTGTCTACTTCCACCTCTGTAAGGAAGAAGGGGTAGAGAACGGCTTTGGGGTGACTATGTTATGAAACACGTGCTTGGCATTTGGTGAGTAGAGACCCAGTGATCTTAAATGCAGCTAAGCGGCACACACATGGCCACTTTCTCTGTTAAATTTACATTTTCTTTCCCTCATTTTTTAAAGAACATTAGTTCTTAGTTGCACTGTTTTCCAGCAACTGATACAGAATACATTAGTATTCACCACTGGGTAGAGAATTGGATATGGTTTTTACACATGATATTTATCCATTCATTCAGAAGTATTTATAGTGCCTAACACAGACAAGACTCTGCTCTATGTTTTTTATAGATGAGAAAAGGGAGCCCTGGATCTTGATGGAGCCTACATCCTAGCAGATCATTTTAAATGAGAGTAGGATTTTCATAACTGTGTAGGGGAGACACCGTTTATCCAAAGGGAACCAGGAAAGCAAAAATGTGGACAACTGACTCTGTAACTCTTGCTAGGAGAGCATCAAGCAGCTCCATGAATGGCAGCATATATGGCCCTCACCTGAATTACAAGTGACTGTCAGGCTGGCAAGGATCCTGACCAAAGAGATGTGAACCTCGCCAGATCCACCCAGCTCTCTTACTAGTACTTCTTGCCGGCTGGCTTTCCTAGGACCGCTGGCCGACCTTGGACCTCACCCGCTGTGTGCCTCTGCACTTTGCTCAGTATGTTTCTCCGGAAACCTGCATTTCCTAGTTTGGTCAAGGCACTGCAGTTTCCTTACTTGAAGGCCTTGCTGGCCGCCTGCCTCTAATCCCACTCCCGTCGAATCCATCCTCTCGCCTTGTTTACATGTCTTTGCTAACTCTGGCTGTCCTGTAAATCACTATGTAGAATAGACTGGCCTTGAATTTTTGGCAATCCCCCTGCCTCTGACTTCTCAGTGCTGGGATGACAGGTGTTTGCAGCACATCAAGCTATTTTGAATGTGACTCCCCCCGCCTCAAATTTATGTAACCCAGAAGTCATCTGTGAACACAAAAGAAATATCTATAAATTTAGGGCATGGGATCATGGAAGGAGCTATTACATTTGTATTGATTTGCTGCTACTGTGTAAGACATCCCCAGCAAAAGGCCGGTAAGGCTCAGGGCCTGGGGCAGCTTCCACTGACCTGACTACAGAAGTAGTGGCTGAGAGACTGTGAGTATGTGATCTGATGTTGGAGAGTCTGCCCAGAGAAATGACAGGCTCGGAGATGGTGTGGAGGAAGCTGATTGGCCGCCCAAAGCTATATAATGTGCTCTCTCTTCTGGAATAAGAGTCTACATCTGTACGCCCTGGGATTATCTGTGTGATGACTCCTTGCCTCTCAGCCCCTCCTCCTGGACCCTTGGGAGGAGGACCAACACATTACCATGCAGTTAGAAACTTTTCTTATTTCACTTTCTGTGGACTGGGAGGCCAGGCACGACGTAGCAGGTTCTATGCCTGGGGTCTCACAAGACTAAGTCTAAGGGCTGATGGATCTGTATTCTCATCTGGGTGCCTGACCGTGAAAGAATCTGTTTCAGTTTGGCTCAGTTTGTTGGCGAATTTTATTGCATATGATTATAGAGTAAGAGATTTAATTGGTTTTGGGGTATTAGCTGAAGGCTAATTCTCTTAGCACCTAAAGAGCTCTGGTAGTTTCTTAAGGTCACCCAGTTGTCTCTGAAGTGAGTCCGCCAGCAACACAGAAATGCAACTGTGGGAGTGACACCCTAGCATCCTCAGCTGTGCTTCATTTTATTAGCCATGTAAAGAAGTTCCGAGAGGGCTATGAGTTCTGGAGACGTGAGCACTGGAAGACAAAGATTGTGGTGAGCCTTGACCACTATCTTCCCTGTCCTTGGGACTTCTGAGGCTTAGTTTCCACCAAAAAGAAACAGAAGAGTCCATCTTTGAGCTAGCACTTCAGAAAGGATGTAGGAGCCCGCCTTAGGCCATTTTGTTGGTTTCCTTGTTTCTGCCCTTTTCTCTACAGTTATCCCAGGAAATCCCTTCTCTCTTCAGAAAGCATAGCAGTCTAGCCTTTCTAGCTTTCCTCTTACTGACTTGTCCAGACGCGTATCTTCAGGGCTAAGCATACCAATTCCAGTCATGCTCTTTGCAAGGCAGTTGAAATTAAGCTACAGAAGTTTTATTTTTTTTTTTTAACCCCACTTGTTGCTTCTCTGTTGATGCATAGTATGAATAAAAATACTTAGTAAATTCAGATTTCCAAATGTGGTACATCAGGCCCTTCCTATTCCAAGCTTTGAGGGATTGTTTGAGATGGTTTTATAACTCAGGAAGTTGATGTTTTAGTTAGATTGTCTATTGTGAAGAAACACTATGACCACAGAAAGTCTTATAAGGAAAACATTTAATTGGGCTGGCTGACAGTTTCAGAGGTCTGTCCACTATTGTTATGGTGGGAAGCATGGCGGCAGCAGGCAGACATGTGGCTGGAGAAGTTGCTGAGAGTTCTACGTCTTGATCACAGGCAGCAGAAGGAAACCGTGAGCCACACTGGGTGTAATATGAGGATAGGAGACCTCAAAGCCCATTCCCACAGTGACAAGCAAAGCCACAACTACTCCAAGAAGGCCACGCGTCCTAATAGTGCTTCTCCCTATGGGCCACGCATTCAGACACAAGAGTCGATGAGGATGATTCCTGTCAAACCACCACAGTTGACTGCTGCTCTTGTTTTTCCCTATAATGTCAGACTTCCTCCTCCTTTTCTGTCACACCTTCCCCAAAATAGCTACTGCAACACTTGTATCCATGAAGCCTTTCTCTCTTGCCCCTGTAATTCTGGACACCCAGTAGGGACTGACACTAAGGTTGTTTAACACTTAAATTAACTTGTTTGTATGCCTTTATCTTTTTGTGAGACTGTTAACTTCCCAAGGAGGTTATCACAAAGGGAAAAGCGTACGTTAACACAGAAGGAGAAGGCAGTGCACGAAACACATACCTGAAAGAATTTAACATGGAAAGTTTTATTTTAAAACATGGGATTGGATGACAGATCCTTCAGAAAAGAACAGGATGGGTTATGCAGTGCAAAGCCTACAACTGAAATCACAATGAAGTGTAAAATGAACTTGTGTTTATGGTATTCCAAGTCTTTCAGTATTTTATATATATATATATACAATTTAGTGTGTGTGTGTGTGTGTGTGTGTGCATGTACATTTGTTACGCTCATCCATGCCATAGCACACATATGAAAGGCAGAGAACAACCAGTGGCAATTGGCTCTCTCTTTTCTCTCTTTTAGTTTGTTCCGGGGATCAAACTAAAGTTTTCAGGCTTGCCAGTAAGTGCCTTTTCCTGCTGAGCCATCTTGCCAACCCAGATCTTTAAATACTTATACACTACTTATTTTCTAAGAACTTTAAAATTTTTCACTAAATAAGTTACAAATGTTATAGAGTAGTTTAGATTCTTGCTACAGTCTAAGATAAACTATAGGTGATTCTTTTTGTTTTTTGAGACAGGGTTTTTGTCTGTAGCTCTGGCTAACTTGGAACTTACTATAAAGACCAGACTGGCCTTGAGCTCAGAGATCCATTTACCTCTGTCTGCAAAGTGCTGGGATTAAAGATATGTGCCACCAGAAATATTTCCAAGAAAGGAATTAAATTTAAATAGGCCTTAAATAAAATACTCTTTTTAATATTTTGAGCAACTTGAGAATAATTTTCAGCATCTTAACAATTTAACTTTGGTAGATTAGGGACAGAGTTGGGCATAAGAAAAGACAGAGTATACCAGAAAATATCAACAGTTTCAATTTGTCCTCAATCTTGTCATTTTGCAAGCAGTTTTGTCAATAATAAAGCAATATTTTAACCTCTAATTCTCAATGCCAGCCAGAATCACTAAGATTTCTTGCAGTCTTAAAAGCGGTGATGGGGGCTCGAGGCAGGATTTCACTGTGTAGCCTTGGCTGTCCTGGACTCACTTCGTGGACCTACCTCTGCCTTCCTGAGTGCTGGGATTACAGGCATGTGCCACCACTGGGCAGGACTGAAAAGAAGTGATCTTAAGGGGATTAGATGGATGTATTCACTAAGCATATAAATTCCCAACAAAAAAACATTATTTTTGCAAAATATACATATATTTGCTTCTTGATTTAAACTGCTGTCATTGACACTTTCTGTAAGGGAAAATTATAACTGCAATAACATGGGTCATTTTTCTTTTGCGCTCATCTGGAGCTGTCTTTTGCTCTTATCCCCAGCACAACCTGTTTATCTGACAAGGCTACACTATCAGGAGACTGTCCTGAAGGGAGGGAGTTACAGAAAGCAAGCTTCCCACAGCAGCTTTTGGGAATGTTCCTCGTGTACTGTATTTGCTCACCATGTGTGATTTGTAAAGGTGGGATCCAGCCCTCTTGTAGCAAGAGGGAGAAGGAAATACAAACACAGTTAGGATGTGAGTATCTGGCCAGCTTTCCAGGACATTTTTTAAGCTCCCAAAGACTGCAATATGAACTGAAAGAAACGCTTTTCCTTAATGTGTTTGGGAAAGCATGGTGGAAGCTCTGTTCCAGTTTTAAAGATAAGGATCACAAGGCAAAAGTTCATGGCCACATAAACACATAAACAAGGGAAGAATTATCTAGGATAATCCTTTTTTTGAAAGAAAACTCTCCACAAAGGCATCTAATTCAATGTCATTTTATTTTCATTGTGTCACATCTAATTTTCTGGTGATAATTGAGATGTGGAAATTGAACATTGGAAAACCAATACTAAAGTTATGTGTGCCCATTTTCAATAATTTAAATTTACAAATTATGTCTAAAAATACATGGAGTTGACCCTGAATTTAAAACATAGAAGAATAAAATTGAGGAGTGCCCAGGGCCAGGTTCAAACCTAAGTGGGTGTTTCTAAGCAGCATACTAGAATGGGTCATCTTTTTCTTTTATGTTGTAAAATAGTGCAACATAATAAGTATAGTATTTTAATAGTAATTTATTTATTAAGGACTGTTAAGCACAAAATTTCTTAAAATAGAAAAATGCAGGATTTAGAACTTAAGCAGATGGTAAGTAATGGTGGATTATGTAACTCACCGCACAAAGTTACATGCAGAAAAAGATTTTAGCATGCTCGCTCTGTACTCTTCAATAGTATAATATGGTGCTGTTCTCTATTCGGTGGGGTCCTGGAGCTCAGCTTCCAGAGGGAGAATGGGGGTTCTGTTTCTCTCAAAGACAGCTAGAGCACTTAGGGGGAGGCCCAAGGATGCTATGCTTGGGTGTGGAAAAGGGTTTTCCACAGAGTGTTACAGTTTAGCTCTTTTAGCGTGAGGTTGCTGGTGGCAACACGGGTGGGTGTTGGAAACACCGGTGTTCCAAAGCCTATATAGTGTTACAGCTCTTGGTTAAGCTGCTGTGCTAAGCACAGCAGAGGTGCTGGCCAAGGCCCATGCCTGGTTAGCTTTCGGCCAAGACACAGGCCAGGGGAGACCCAGGCCCAGTGGGATGGAGGGCAGGAACCATGAGGAGCAGCCTGGCAGAGGACAAATGACGAGTCTCAGATGGTCTTGAAGTAAGAAAGCAAGAACCTGCATACCTTTATTCCTGTGAAATCAAGGGCAATATAAACCCGGGCAGAGGGAGGGATTTTGATATGCTGATGTCTGAGTATCAGGGATACTTAAATGGTCCTATCACAAGAAAAAAAATACAGTACTTAATTATCCTACTGGAGGTGGGGGGACCTCCAAGAGCAATTGAAGGTCACTGCGGGACTAAGATCCTTAGCGGGGGGGGGGGGGGCGCATTTCTAGGAGTTCCTAGATGCTTGCTAGAGCAGTTGCCTTATCAGGGAAGGGTCTGGCCTGTGATCTGTTCTAAGGGCTAGGTGATGGTCCCTACAAGACCTGGAATCGCCCAGGCAGGGGAGACTTTTAGAACCCAGCTGAGAAAAGGGAGTCCATCATAATAGACAGAACACAAATCATTGCTCCCCGAGACCAACTTCAGCCTTATCCAGAAGAGCGCCACAGTATGGAAACCAATATTCTAGCTTACCTTGTACAAAGAAATACCGTGCTGCTTTAGCATGGCTTCTGTGATGGTAGCTTTAGGTGTTAACGTGATGCAACCTGCAGCCTGGGAAGAGAGGCCACTGAGACGATGTGTGCATGTGTTGGCCTGTGGGCATGTTTGTGTGGCTGCTTTAGTATAGTCCGTTGACCCGGCTCGCTGTGGGTGGCACCATTCCCCATGCAGGGGGTTCCACACCCTGTAAGAGTGGAGAAATGAAAAAGAGCAAATAAGAAGTGGATGCGCACGCATTAACTTCTTCCTTCTCCTGACTATGGATGTGATATATGGTTGAAGTTCTTGCCTTGATTTATCCACAGTGATGAACTGCGAACCGAAATTTTAAGACAAGCAAACCCCTGTTCCCCGAGCTGATTTCTGCCATGATATTTTATCACAGCAACAAAACAAAACTAGAATGTAAGACATGCACATGTACATATATATATGTGTGTGTGTGTATGTATATATACATATGCTGCACATAAAATAATTACTTACAATTTAGTATAAGCAATAACTGTAATGACTGGGGCTGAGGCTGGAGATACAGTTTAGTGGCAGAGAGAACTTTCACGGCGTGTGTATGACCCTGATGCTTTCATAAAATTACACTTTTTATATATCTCACGGAGACTTTTGTTACATTTATCTAGCAAATGTATAGCAGAGCATCTGTCATTGCTAACCTATATAGCTTTAAAAAGAAGATATGTGAACATATACTATGATTTCCATATAAGAGAGTAAGAGTTTTGAATATGGTGGTATTTCTAATCCCAGACTGAGAAAGGAGGAGCCTGGCTCATATGGGGAGACACTGCTGGGAGAATAAAGGGGGATAGGAATAAATAAATACAAGAAAAAATCATATTCATGTTATATGAATATAGTTATATGTATAGATATAATGCTAGTCATATATATATAATTTAAAATACCTTGCTGCTGTTGTTTTTCCATACTGCAGGTTGAGCCTGGGATCTTGGGCATGGTAAGCCAAGTGCTCCATACTGAACTATATCCTTAGCCCTTAGAGCACATTGTTAAGGAACTAGTGCATGGAGCTTGGGACATTATCCTAAGCCTGGAACGGAGGACTTGAGCTGTGGTGTGATCTCCAGAGGACTTAGGTCTACAATCTTAGCATCTCTAGTGTCCTGGCATCTAAGGAAACTGCATTGATACATTGCACTCTCAGGCTTCAACTGGGATTCTTATCCTTATTGTTTCCTGGCCTCCTCTTCCTTCTTTTGACATTTCTGTGGAAGCCTTCATGATCCGACAACCCTTGCACTGTGTGCCTACAAAACCAGCACCATGTGAATAATGCCAAGGGTCTGCCTTCAGTTCCAGCACATGTAGGTCCCCCTGGACGGTGGCTCTAGAAGCCTCTGCCATGACTGGATAGCTGAATGTGGGAAAGCAGGAAGCTTGGAGCTCTCTGTTCAAAGCAGTCTAAAGATGAGTTTAAAATCCTTCTACATTTTATTCTGGAGTATGTGCATCTGGCACACTCCTGAGATGCCTCAGGCATGTTTCCTATTGTCCTCATGGAAAAAACAAACAAACTTGACTTGTTCACAATTTTTCTAATGTCTTTAGCAGCCACACTCTCCTCATCTGCAATTTCAAACACAATTCTTTTTTCTGGACAATTGCTAATTTTCAAATCTTTCTGTTCTCCCCCCAAACCCATTCTCATTGTAAACTTGGCAAAAGCAGTTAGCAATACACATGCCATGGCCCAAATACTATCTCCCCCACCAAATGAATTAGACTATTAAGTTCACATTCAGCCTCATTCAAAGCTCCAGGAACCAGACAAAGAGTAGACAAACTCTTGACCAGAATGCTACATGCGTGGCCTCTGTCCAGCTCCCAATAGAATCCTGTCACCATGTGAAAGCTGAGTGGAGCCTCTCTATGTGTCTGTGTATGGGAGAGTTGAGGCCAGCAGGAATACATACGGAGCCCAGAGGCTGAGGTTGGGTATCTCTCCTCTCTCACTCTCCATCATGTATTTGAACCTGGAACTCACCGTGTTAGCTACACCAGCCAGGGAATACCTGGGATATGCCTTTCCCCACCCCCGACCAGCACGGAGGTTACAGATGCATACCACCATGCTCAGCTTTTTTTTTCTTCTTCAATTTATTCACTTGTATCTCAATTTTAGCCCCCTCCATTGTCTCCTCCGGGTTCCACCCTCCCTCCCTCCTCTTCCCCTACCCCTCTTCCCTAGTCCACTGATAGGGGAAGTCCTCTTCTCCTACTGTCTGACCCTAGCCTATCAGGTCCCATCAGGACTGCCTGGATCCTCTTCCTCTGTGGGCTGGCGAGGTCACCCCACCAGGGGGAGGTGATCAAAGAGCAGGCAACCAAGCTCATGTCAGAGACTGTCTCTGCTCCCTTTACTAGGGAACCCACGTGGAGACTGAACTGCCTATGGGCTACATCTGAGCAGAGGCCCTAGCTCCTCTCTATGCATGGGCTTTGGTTGATCATGCTCAGCTTTTTATGCAAGTTCTAGGAATCTGAAGTCAGGTCCTTATATCTGTGCAGCCAACACTTTACCCACGGGACCACCTCCCCAGCTCCTTGAGTGCTCTTTTTCTGTTCATATTTTTGTCAGCACTGTGGTCTTCTAAGCAGCCACCAAAATCAACCATGCTAAGTTCTCCCCATAAACTAGCACCAAAGGTTGAAGAACCACATGGAGTTTAGTCACAGCAACAACTCTGCTTTTCTGGTACCAGATTTCCATATTTATTCTGTGTAGCTGTGAGCAAAACTACCAGAACAGCTTAAAAGATGTTTATTTTTGCTCACAGTTTCAGAGCGTTCAGCAGTGGTGGCTTGGTCCTATGTACTGGTGATGCATCATCGTGATAGTTAGAGCTTGGGAGAAAGTTCCTCACCTTGTAACAATCATGAAGCAGAGAGCAATGAAAAGACACAGGACAGAGTCTAACCCTCAAAGGCTCATCTCCAGTGACCAACTCCCTCCAATTAGCCCTTTTCTCCTAAAAGTTCCCAGAACCTCAGAAATTAACCCCACTGTCTGGAGACTAAATGCTCAACATATGAATTTACAGAAGACCATAGTTACACATAAAAAGGGGGCGGGGATACACTTTTGGTTGGTATAGACCCCATCAGATCTTCCTGCTTCTCTTTCTCCGAGTTAACCAACATGTGCTCCATCCAGCAGTTCAAATATTTGGTACCTGCAATAGATCTTTATGTTCAACAAATGTATGCATAGCATTTTAGAGCCCACTGCCCTTTCTTTGGGGCAGTGTTAGAATATGGGAAAAATAGGAAGGTAAACAGTATGGACGTGGTGCCCGCCGGGGCACAGCTTTGCAGTGACATCACAGGAAGGAAATGGCGCTAATTAAGTTGAACAGGCTGAAGGAGAAATACTCCTTTTGGTGTATGAAACAAACCTGGCTCTTCAGCTGTGTGTTCCAATCATTTTTAAAGTAGCTTTCTTTGTGGAAGGTTAAATACACAGTGACTACTCAGCCTGGTTTTCAGGCCTCATGTGTTTTATTCTCCTTTCAAATCTAAAAGAACTCCACCAAAGCAGAATCTACCCACCTTTTTATTTTCCACATTGTGTCCATTCTGCCTGAGGTTAGGGACCGCAATAAACATTATTCTCTGGGCTATGCATGTATTATTCATCAGTTGTTGAGAACAGAAAGATGTGTTGTCCTGAGAAGATAGCTGTTAGGAAACAGAGTGGCAGGTGTGTAGAATCGACCCCAAGGGCCGATTAAAACCCTGTGGTTCTCCCCCTGAGGATGCTGCCTTCTGTTTGCTGCACTTCAGCTCCCACTTCTGATCCGGACAAGAATGTCCTTGGGAGTTCTGTGCTTAAAGGAAATTATGTAACAGGAAAACTATCTGGTGAACAACAAAATAATCCTTCTATCTGTTTCTTCCAGATTGTATTCTGGCAACAGTCTTCCATGACCCACATATGAACCCTTTCTTCTTGCTGCTTTGGGGACTGGAAGTTTGTCTCAAGGTAGAGTGATGCTTTCAGTGAGCACAGTATACTGCTCCGGTCTTCCTCCGGGCCAAGCTCTGTACACAGGCTGGAAATCATTCTTTGGCACCACACTTTTAGGGTTTGTGCAGGATAGAAGCAAGCAGCTGTGCGTAGCTAAAACACAAGTGCAAGGACACGGGAGCTGTATGTAAGGATCAGAGTCCAGGTTGTCAGGAGCCTGGAAAACAGCCTCGGGAATGCCGTAGGTAGACGAGCAAAAGAGTGTGAACAGGGGTGGGGGAGGAGAACAGTGCTTTGAAGAAAGCATGTTTAGTATTATATTTTATTTGAAAAATGGAAATAGATTTTTCTAATATAAACAGGGAGTAAAGCTTAAACAAAAAAGTTAAAACTGGTAGTGATGAAGATGCAGGAATTCTGAGAATTGAAGGTAGAGTTGAAGGTTATAAAACTTTCATTTAACATTAATACATGAAATATAATTTCATTTAAAAAGACTATAGATTTTTAAGAATCTCAGAAATACCACTCAGGCTAGTAGTAGATCCTAGTTTGTAAAGAAAATGGAGACTCACTGCACAATGCTCAAGAATAGTTTCCATCAGGGAGGCAGAAGAAAGCAGATCTCTGTGAAGTCGAGGCCAGTGTGGTCTACAGAGTGAGCCCAGGACAGCCAGGGCTACACAGAGAAACCCTGTCTCAGAAAACTTAAAAAAAAAAAAAAAGAATACTTTCCATGAAGCATAAGAGGAGGACTAAGAGCACCGTCATACTCTCAGCATGATGCTTTATCATACATGATATGTTTTATACTATTTCCTACATAACAGAAATAAAGACAAATTTTATCTTATTGTGAGGGAAGCAGGATTAAAATATAACATTATTGTTATGACAGAGGAACTGTGCTGGTTTTCACGAGGATATGTGAGCCAAATAAACACCCCGTGAAGTGAAGCGACTCAGGAACATGGTGCTAACTCACAGATCACCTTTCTCTTGACTTGAATTTCTTCCCATCCATCAAGAGCCAGCTAAATTCTGTGTCTTCGGGATTACCTACTTTTTCATGACAGATGCAAAAGTCTTTAATAAGGCATTCACAAGTTCACCAGGATATGATGTGCTTAGTTAGAATTCTAACATTGGGAGGCTTAGGCAAAAAGATCTCCTTGAATTCAAGGCCAGACTGGGCCTAGTTATGTTGTGGATGTAAACATGTTTTTGTTTTAATCCTAATTGTGGTATATGGGACTGATTCAGATTGTCCACAGCAGCAGGCTATTGGCCTTGTGTGGGCTCTGAGAGGGGTTCTTTGCCAGCTGGAATTAGTTGAATTCTGAGGACTTTGAGGGGTATAACTATGATAGCCCAGAGGAAGAAGGGGTGGTGGCTTGAAGGAGTTGGTGAAGGACTGCTTGCTGCTCTTGCTGGCTTGCTGGTTTGCTTGTTACCTGGACTTCTGGATTTCCTGAGTATGGATATTGGTATTGCTCCCCCCAACCCCAAAATCCTATGACCCTACCCGGGGGGAAGAAGAAAAGGGGGCTAAGTTCCCTTTCTCTTACAGCCCCTTCTTCCCCTACCTAGGGTTGGGAGGTTGGAAGGGAGGTTTAAGCTTTAAGGAACTCCCAAACAAAGTGGCATTTGAAAAACTAGCACCTACAGGTGGTGCCCAACATGGCTAGGCATAATGGGAATCTTGGTTCCTGATACTGTACAGGAGACAGCAAGTTCCAAAGGTATGATTGTACTGTTTGAAGATGTCAGTGAAAAAAAAAAAAATTATAGCAGCTGCAACTGCTGGGTTCCCTTCTGCTTTACTCCCAGAGTGGATTTTCTATTTCTTCTTCATCTTCTTCCTGAATTCTGTTCTATAAAAGTTTGAGAGGATAGCTGAAAAATCAGAAGGTTCACTTGTTTTAGAAAAGATTGAAGAATTGGCTATGCACCCAGAGGGTTTGCAAGTAGCGGTTGAAGTACTTGAAAAGCAAAAAGTGCCAGTGGAAGAACTAAAGGGTTCAGACCTGGTGTCTGAGAGTGAAAATTTCCCACAGGACGAGAGAATAACGCAAACAAGGAAGGCAGGTTGCTGCCCCGCCCTGCCCTGCTCCACACTTTTGCCGCCAGGTGCCCAGAGCACCTGTGTGAGGCAAGAGACCGGGACAGCAGGAGGTTGTACAGGGAAAATGTGTTACTGCAGATCCAAGTGCACCGCCAGAGGACTTGTTTACAGCTACACAAGCACCATCAGCTTCCCACCTCTTTGAGCAAAGTATGCCTGCTAATGATGGTGGTGAGGCTTATGATGAGAGGACATGGAATCCAATAGACAGTATGGAATGCATTCATGTTTTGTTAAACAAATATTAAGGAACCGGGCTTCCTGAAATAGACTTATTCCCCAAGATTAGAAGGGATTGGTATCAGCTGTGTTTAGAAGCTGTCAGCAGTTACAATGGTTATCATGGTGAAGAAATGAAGCCACGAAAATAGAACAATGGAATATAGCAGTGGGAATAAATGTTGTCAAATATCAATTGTTTGGTGAAGGGCGTATGCTGATCTGACCATGTTGTAATTGAACAATGTTGTGTTGCAGCATTAAGAGCCTGGGGTATGGTTGAGGAGCCTGGAAAGACATTTACCTCTTTTACTAAGGTAGCACAAGACCCTCGGAAGCCTTCACTGAATTCTTACAGACACTGGATTTAGCTGTAAATAGAGTAATAGCGGACCCTGAGACCAGACAGGTGGTGATACCAAGCTTGTTGTATGAGAATGCAAATAATGAATGTAAGAGAGCATGTGGATCATTAAAATCATGAGCAGGCAATAGACAAATGGATAAGAGAGACAACTGATGTTGGTTCTCAAGAGCATCATCCAATATCATAGAACAAACTACAGCTAGAGGTCTCAGTTATCAAAATATCCAGAGCTTTAATTACGGTGAATTTGGCCATTTACAAAGAAACTGTATGGTTAAATGTGTTAGAGCTCAAAATAGGAGGTGCGTTAACTCTGAGGAATTTGGTACAATTACTCATGGATGGAAGAAGCAGTTTCTGGATGCAGTGGAAAACAAGGGCTCCTGGGGTCTTGTAGCCACTGTGACAAGGGAAAGTATTGGTCTAGGGATTGCCATTCCAAGAGGGACATAAAAGGTAATCCCTTGCCACTGGGAAATGTACTGAGGGGCCTGTCAGCTCAAGGCCCCATACCAAACAATTTAGGCACGAATCTCATATTTGATGCAAGCTACTAAAGGTAGCACAGCTTTGGATTTCACTACAGATTAAACCTCTTACCCTCTCTCCAAGGGTTGAATGTTACAAAATAATGGTCTTTATGGTTCTTTGTCCTCAGGGACAGTAGGGATGATCTTGGCAAGAAGTGGATTAACTTTTCAAAGATTTATTGTGCATCCAGGTATTGTAGAATGGGATTGCAAGAAAAAAGTTAAAACCATGGCGTATATAAACAAGGAAATGCAAATTAGTGCAGGGGATAGAGTTTCTCAGCTGTTACAATTTCCCCACATCAAAGGTGAAGCCTCTCCGGGAAAATGAACGGAAACATTTGGGAGTACCGGAAAACATGTGTTCTGACAAACAGTGGTTAGTAATCAGGGACCCAAATTAATGGCATAAATGAATGGTGTTGAAATACAAGGTTTGGTAGATACAGGAGCTGATGTCAGTATCACCTCTCAACAGTCTTAGAATCCAAAAGGGCTACTTCAGAAGGTTTATACTAATTTATAGCAATTGGTAAATTATCTCAAGTAAAGCAAAGCGTACACTGGATTAAATGTGTGGGACCAGAAGGGCAAACAGAAAAATTGAGACCCAATGTGGCTGACATACTCATAAATGTATGGGGAAGGGATCTTTTACAACAATGGGGTACTCAAGTTAATATTCCTACAATCCAAGACACAGCAAATGATGAAATTTGGGGTGAAATGGTAGATGCTCCTAGAGACGGCTTTGATATGTATAATCAATAATCACAAGCTGTCTAAGCACAGGACATCACAGGGATTAAGTTTCCAAAATTATAAGAGGGGCCACTGCTGAAATGCCAATAGCCCTACCCCTAAAATGGCTATCAAATAGACCTGTATGGCAAGAGCAATGGTCCATAACAAAATAGAAAAATTGCAGCCACTTGAACAACTGGTACAAGAGCAGCTGGAGGCTCCTCACAGAAGAGTCCACCAGCCCATGCATTTCCCCTGTGTTTGTTGTAAAAAGGAAATCAGGAGGGGCTGGAGAGATGGCTCAGGGGTTAAGAGCACCGGCTGCTCTTCCAGATGGTCCTGAGTTCAATTCCCAGCAACCACATGGTGACTCACAACCATCAGTACTAGGACCTGATGTCCTTCTCTGGCATCCATGTGTACATCAGATAAAGCACTTGTGCATAAATAAATAAAACGTTTTTTAAAAAAGAAAATAAATCAGGAAAATGGAGGATGATAACAGATTTAAGAGTGATGAATAGTCATTCAACCAATGGGCCCTTTACAACCTGGAATTTCTTTAACTTTTTGGTTACCTAGATCTTGACCTATAATAATTGACTTGAAATATTGCTTTTTCACAATACCCTTGCATGAGCAGGATAGAGAAAGTTTTGCTTTCTCGGTACTTAATCTGAATAATAGTAGTCTAATAAAAAGGTACCATTGGAGATGGTACTCCCACAGGGACTGTTAAATAGTCCAACTTTAGGTCAATATTTTGTATAACATCTGCTAGAAATAATTCATAAGCAATTTCCTCAATCTATCATTTATATCTACATGGATAAGATTTTATTGGTTGATTCTGATAAAGATACTTTAGAAAAAAACTGTTGAAGGAAACACGAAGAATTCTACCATGCTGGGCATTACAGATTACTCCAGAAAAAAAAACTGCACTTAGCTGTTGGGGTTATAAAATAGGTCAACAATTACAACCACAAAAATTCAACGACAACATGAACAGATCCTTAGGGACCAATTGCAAATGATTTTCAAGAATTAATGGGAGATATTAACTGGCTGAGGCCTACGTTTGGATTGAGTACTTAGGAGTTCAGTAATTTGTTTCAGACATTACAAGGAGATTCAGATTTAAAAAGACAGGACCAGGCCTGACCCCTAATCAAGCCCTAGCTAGCCTTAGCCAATCGTCAATGCGCTCATACCCCTGCTTTTGACTTGCACCAGTCGCAATAAAGATGACTTAACTGCCCCTGAAACCTCCTTAGTGTCCTATAAAAAGGCCTGCGTGCCTTTGTCCAGGGTCACCGCGCTGCCTGCATGGTGGCCCCAGCGTGCTGGTTTTCTGCAGAATAAATGCCTTTTGTTCCTTGCACGTTACTTGAGTCTGGGGTCATTCTGGCAATGACTTCTGGACCCTAACATGTGATTTGTTGTCCGGGAATTTGCTGAAGCCCCCTACTTAAGTAGTAAGGCGCTGATTTACCGCTGATCGGTTAAGTGAGGTACCCATCAGAGATACCGGTTTATGAGTTATGTTTCTTTGTGTCTGTGTTCTTGTTTCTGGTGTCTGCTTTCTTGGTTTTGGTTTCCTTTTGCAAAAGGGGTTGGAACTGGCTCTTGGGATTAGTGGACATGCTGTGAATGCCCCGGCCCCTGGTGCAGAGGACGTCCTTGCCAGCTTTTTAGGAGGACCTCAGTTCGCGTTGGCTTTGGTTTGGGGAGAACCTGGAGGCTCTCACATTTGTTCTTTGGTTCTGGATCCAGCACACGGTGGTGCCACAGTTCTCCGGTAGACCAAGTTCTCCCCGGGGAACATCTGTGTGTGTTTGTGAATGTCCTTGTCCTTGTCAGCGTTCTAGGGAGGCTCTTCTTGATTTACCCAAGCTGCGGGTCTCCGCCAGGGCGGCTGGAGCCGTGCTTCTCAAGCTTGGCTCCTCCAGCCTTTAGCTGGGGCAGGAAAGAACCTTCTGGAAGGCAGGCAGGCCGGCAGCAATGGCTGGAGGTGGACAAGCCTGGCCTCCGGGAGGAACGGTCCAGCGGCGGCGAGGAGGCACCGAGGGATGCCGCAGTATGTGGAGATCCGGGAGTGCCTTCTCTGCCGCTGCTCTGGCCTCTGCTCTGGCGGAGTAACAAGCCGTTGTTCTGAGTTTCAGTTCTTTTGCTCTTTGTGTGTGTGTTGCACATTCTTGTCTTGTGCCCTCTTTTTGGGTTTTTGTTTGCTTGTAATGGCCTCAGTAGGCCCATGACCTGACAGAGTTGTGTGACATGGTTACTCGGCCTGCCCCATGCTTCCAGCACCACAAGCTGGGGGCCTCTAAGTCTCGGGTGGGAGCATACCTCAGGGCAGAAAAGAGGGCGTGGGAGACAGAAAACAGCCAAGTGACGGGCGAGCAGCGCTGCCAGCTCGCCCAGGCCGCTGAGCGCATTTCCACAGGGACAGCTGGGAAGGGCTGGTGGAGAAAGACGGCTGGGGGAGGGGAGCTGTCTGCTGGTGAGTCCCAACTTCTGCCTAAATTCCACAGAAAACAAATTGCTTGCAATTACAGCTGGAGGAAGGAAGGAAGGCTGTGTCTGTCTCTTTTAAATGTATGTATAGCTATTACATGTTTATTTCTGACTGATGTTAAACGGTTAATATGCTCTGTATGTCTTGGTTGTAGATTAACAGTTGTTGGATATGTTTAAAGTTTAAACTCAAACTCTTGTTTAAAACATATGTGTGCATATATGTTTGTAACATCTATAGAAACACAGATGTTTTTAAATAGCAACCATATGACGTGATTCTACCATCTTGAAGTTGCCACATGGTGTGGCAAAGGGTAAGAAATTACAGAACCTCTTAGTCGTAGTGACTGTTTATCATCTTGTCTTCTTTTAGACTAGGAAAACAAGTCTCGTTTTTTATTTGTATTGATTTTAGAGACAGTGAATTGTTTACACTGATACTTTGTTTTGACTTTTAATATGATTATGCTTTGTGACTTCACTCATAAAAGAGAGTACTTTATTTTGATATTGCAAAAACAAATTTCTTTTAAAAATGTGTTTAAGGCTATAAAACATTGTGAAGTTTATCGGGTATTTTATAATAATGTATTTATGTATTACATGTGTGTATATATATGTATAGGTATATATATATATAATTCAGGGTTGTAGTTTGCTGTATGTATGATTCACCCTGGTTTGTGAAGGTCTGTTCAGATTAACAGGCTGATTTGAAGTGTGTACCTGGTTTTCAGCTCCCGAATGAATGGATTAATGCTGTTTCTTTCTGGCCGATACGTTTGCTATGACCAGAATGGTTCAAGTACAGTTTAAAATTGTTCTGTATTGTGCTATTATGTAGTTTGTTCTAAAACTAATTTGATTTCAATGTTAGAACCTAATGGTTACCGGAAACTGTAAGTGCTCCACAGTGCTATGCCATGGGAGCTGGCAACACCTGATGGCTGGGTTTTAAGTTGCCCACCACAGCCTGTAACAAGTGGCTGGCCACCATGTTGATTCAGGGATAAAGAGAATGGAGCCATGCTTCACTGCCATTTCCACTAAAGGCAAGCACATGGTTTTACCTTCATACTAACTAAGGGCAGTCACCTGACTGGCCACCATCTTGGTTGTGGGATGGCCATGGTCCGCCGCCATCTTTGTTGAGGGCTGCCAACTATATTCAGTTCCCTGTTTAGTGCTAAATGCAACTTCTGTCCTTTAAGCTTTTGCTGCTTTGTCTGAAGAATGCGATGTGGTAGGATCAGCAAGATTTGCCAGTCCTTCTCTGAACTGTATCTTTGATTAAAAGTTTTGCTTCAAAAAAGAGTTTTGCTTAGGTTTTATTTCAGAAATATATTTAAAGTTATACTAATAACTGCAGTTGGTTACAAGATTGAGCTCTCACTATTTTCTTGTTTATGTTTTGAAGGTTTACCCTAGGATGGATAACGACAAAGTTTGCCTAAGTAGATCTACTTGAAATAGATACGGTCGTAAAACAATTATCTATGGACTGTGCCAGAATTAGAGATTGTAACATTGTTTTACAGGATGCATTTTAGAGTAGATAACTAAAGATAAAGATAACTCAGATATGCTGGCCCTCAAGCTTGTCAGAGATCTGATGAATATGGCATCTAATGTATGTAGGTTTTATTATGACAAAGAGTCCCAAATCCTGGCAGTAGCTCCCCACGGTCTCCGAGAAGATTTGGGCATGACAGATAACTTCAATTCTGGATTGTGGTATGCTAACCACTGAGCAAGACTGCCCCAACTTGGCCCACTGCCAAAGCCTGAACTGTGGACAAAACAATGGACCCATGGAGAGTTATTGTTTCACGATTCTGAAGACGAGGTAATGTCAGTCTCTCATGTTCTTTTTTCAGAAGATGAAAAAGTCTCTCATCTTCTGTGCCTGATGGCTTGACTCCCTCTGGTCATGATGCCATGAAACCACAGGAGCCAGGGACAACTGCCTATATGGGAGACTGACTAGTCATCTTTGTCATTTTGATCCGTACATAGATTCATTTATCCTTCTCAGGTCTCTGATCACATTGATGGCTAAGCTTAGCTAATGGTAGCTTTGCAGCTAAAGATCAGACAATTAGATCCACTGTTAGTTCATTAGTTTATGTAAGGTCTGAGGGTATGAAAGTTTAAGTTCTGAGGATCTAAAAAAATGTTTGGTCTAGGAAGGTGTTTCAAGGTTGGTTATGAAGTAAAACCTGAAATGTTTAAGGGTCTAAGATGTTTTAAAGATTGATAAATGCAACTTATAAAATGTTTATGGGTCTAAGAAGATGTTTTAAGATATGTGGATGCAAGTTGTAATGATATAAGAAAAATGGAAAATATTTCAGATTTCTCTCCTCCCCTCTATGATGGATCCCTGACTATTTATTATTCAGTCACAAGCTCAACATTTTAATTTCCCTTTGGTTGCCTTCTGGAGATAGACTTAAAAGTGCTTCTCATCATGCTAAAAACATCTCTGTCTAATGTGTATAACTCTGACCCAAAGCCATAGCTTTGGTCTTCATGGCATGAGTCTATTCCAGCTGTCTTACAGACACCTGTTACCTGTTTTTTTAAAGTATGGATCTCAATACAATACTAATACAATACAATAATACAATACTAATATACTGCTTTTGTAAACTAAAGTTCATATGAGTTTCAGGAAATCAAAAAATCAGAAGACCTATCTATATCTGCCTGCCATAGCTCAAACAGACCCTGCTTGTATACAAGTATACCTGCTTGTTCTTGAGATGGGATTTTTCCCTTAGTTTTGGGATTTTTCATTTTCCCAATAAACTTTGTCTCTAGTTTATATTTGTCTCAGCAGATTTTCACTTGGCTGACAGAATCCATTCAGGGATCACCTGAATGTATTACAAATAGCTGAGATTTGGACTTGCTGAAAGCTGAAGTAAACCAGCCCAGCCAATGTGATGGCTTCCTAGCTCTTCAACTGGATGGCTAATTATATGCTTCTAATAAGTGCCCCAATTGCCTAGCCTTTAACTAGCGTTTCAGCATTCCTGGGTCCCCAATATCTTTGTCCTAATGTCAGCTTGAAGAAGTTACAGAAGAAGAAAACCTCATTGGCCATTATCCTACCTAACAGACTGAAATGCTAAATCAAAAGGGGCTCCCTGGTGTAAGGAATAGGTTCCTATAATGTCAATCGTTATAATTTGTGTGAAAACACATCTCCATGGTTCAACTCATGGGGTTAAACTTTCAATACCAGTGCTTGGACCCATCTCAAAGATTTGAGATGGTGTCTGGTTTGAGGGGGAAATGAGAGGTCAGGCCTGATCCCCTTCACCACCACCACCACCACCACCACCACCACACACACACACACACACACACACACACACACACACACAAAGTCATTAGTCCCAGGATCTAGGCCATAGGTCCCCAGTTCCAGTAACAATACCATAAAATTTGCTGCCCAAGGAATAGCTTGGAGATTACCCCAAAACGGGAAGGTACCTTACCTCAGGGGGGAGCAACTGTGCTAGGAAGCCTCATCTTCAGGGATACAGCCCACTGGCCACCTGGATGCAAGCCAGTCAAGGGGTTGAGCCTTGTCTTTTCCCTGGTACCCACCAGTTTGGGCTGGTTTGAACCAGTTTAGAAAGCCCCCATCCCCTAATCAAGCCCTAGCTAGCCCTAACCAATCATCAATGCACTTATACCCTTGCTTTTGACCTGCACCAATCACAATAAAGATGACTTAACTGTCCCTGAAATCCTCCTAGTGTCCTATAAAAAGGCCTGTGTGCCTTTGTCCAGGGTCACCACGCTGCCTGCATGGTGGCCCCAGCGTGCTGGTTTTCTTCGGAATAAATGCCTTTTGTTGTTTGCATGCTACTTGAATCTAGGATCATTCTTTCAGTATCTTCTGGACCTTAACAAAAAATCCAAGATATCTAATAGCTGAATCAGAAAAAGTTAATTTTGGTAGAACAAAGACAGTAAGATGCATATGTTGAGGGAATTAATCCTAAACTTGATTGTATTTTGGTCATTTTGCCTTCAACTTATTCTCTCATTGGGCTCAATATTTGAAGGGAAGATAGTGTAATGGATTTTTCTTAGCACATAAACCAAGTAAAATTTAAGATGTAGATAGAAAAGGTTTCTGAATTATAAAAGGTAGAACAATTGTCAGGAACACACCCGACTGAAATTGTAGTGCCTCCTACTAACGCTGAGATTATGTCATTATGGGTAATCAATGAAGACTGGCAAAGAACTTGTAGTAACTACTTGGAAGAAATTAATAACAAATATCTTAAATGCAAACATACACAGTTTATAAAAAGAACTAATTGGATTCTTCCACATATTGTAAAGGGAACACCAATTCCAGAGGCACCAATATTCTATACTGATGCAAACAAGTTGGGAATGGCAGGATATAACTCAGACAAAATAAGTAAGATGATCAAAAGCCCGCATACCTCAGTTCAAAAATCAAAAGTGTAAGCAATTTACGGTATTTAAATTTTCCTGACTCTTTTACTATAATTACTGACTCTCACTATGCAGAAAGAGTTGTTTTGCATATAGAGACTGCTGGATTTATTCCCGATGGCTCCAAATTGACTTTGTTATTGATGGGACTGCAACAGGCCATCAGAAGTAGAAGCTATCATTCTCATATGGGCTCACCAGGTCCATTGGCACAAGGAAAGGAGAAAATTGATCAATTGCTAATAAAAAATGTGTCAGGAGCCTTGAAATTTCATGAAAAATACCATGTTAACAGTAAAGGTTTAAAGAAAAAAAATTCTCTATCACTTGGCAACAAGCCAAAGAAATTAAAAAAGAATGTCCTACATGTTCTCTGTATAAATGAATTCCCTTACCTGCTGGAAGTAATTCCAAAGGTACCAAAAGAAATGAATCTGGCAGATAGATGTGTTTCATTTTGCAGAATTTGGAAAACAAAGGTATGTCTGCCATACCATAAATACATATTCAGGAGTCCATGGCAACTGCTTTAAGTTCTGAGAAGACTGTGTAATTACACATTTGTTGGAAATAATGGCAATTATGGGGATACCTGAACAAATTAAGACAATGCTCCTGCTTATGTATCTGGTAAGATGAAGCAATTCTTTGCATATTGTAAAATAAAGCACATTACCGGTATGCTACACAATCCTACAGGACAGGAAGTTGTAGAAAGAGCTAATCTTACCTTAAAAAGAAATGCTTATCAAACAAACATGGACAATAAAGACCTCCAGGGACATGCTGAATAATGCTTTGTTAACTCTAAATTTTATTAATGTTGGTGAAAAAGGAACAGCAGCAGCTGAGAGAGACTGGGTTATAGAAAAAACTGTAGAATTAAATCAACCCTTTTGCTATAAGGATGTGTTGACAGAAGAATGGAAACCTGCAATAATTTTGAGATGGGGACATTGTAATGCTCATGTATCTACAGGGAATGGAAAAAACTGGTTACCAACAAAAGATAAGATTTGGCCAGGAAAGACCTCCTACTAGCTGAGATTTGAATGTCTTTACATGGCAAATGAATTTTATTGGTTCCCTGGTTCTCATGATGCAAAAACATACCTATAATATTACCTTGAAAAGTTTATTTTTAGAGCAAAAGACCAGATAACAAGCAAGTATCCCAGATGATTCAGCCTCACAGAGTGCCTCAGTTACTGTTTCCTCAAGAATCTACATCCAGGTCAGCTTCAAAAGGGCTAGCCCAAATGATCATCCCACAGAGATGAGACAGAAAACACAAAATGCAGAGACTGGATTGAAAACAGAGACAGAAAATATAGAGCCTGAGGGGAAAACAGTACAGCTAGTGCTTGGCCAATATTTTTTAAGGGTACCCAAAAAAATGTTTTCACCCCAAATAATTTTAAGAACACAACACCCCATTCCCAAGAGGTAGGGTAGATGTTTTTGATCATTTGGTGGGTTATGGTAAGGGAGGAAACTGAGTTTCAGTTAAAATCAGGATCTCTTTCTTTTCCCCTTTATCTTTATTTTTCTTTTATCTTTCTCTCCTATCTAGTGATAGGGGAAAAGAGGAAAAAAGGGAATGATAAAAGAAAAAGCAGGATATAGGATTATAGGATAAAAGGTAGATTATTGAATCTACTAATCTCAAATATTTTACATTGGTATGGATTATTGTATATTGATAGAAATTTAAGTTTTGTTCAACTTTTGCTTAATGTACAAATGCAACTCATTTATTGTATATTGATAGAAATTTAAGGTTATTTTGATCAACTTTTGCTTAATGAATCGTACATATGCAACTCATTTATTATATATTGATAGAAATTTGATTCTGATCAACTTTTGCTTAACATATTGTACATACGCAACTCATTTGAAAATGTGGGGTAAAATTCTAGTCTTATGAAAGCTAACTCTGACAAACTGTTCAAGGTGATTGGAGATGCAAATTAGTAGTCACCTATAAGTAATCTTACTTGTAGTCTTGTTAGATACTGGTTTAATTAACTACCGAAATAAGCTTTATTTAGTCTCATGTATATGTTTTCAAGATTGAGTAATGAATATCTAGAAACAAGCAACATTGCTCTATAGATGATAGTCTTCAAACACTTCAGAGATCTACAGAATATAGCATTTAAAGATGCTTTCATTAAAACAAGGCTCTTCTGACAGAGAGACTCATCCGCTGGCAGCACCTCGAATCTACTTCAAAGATGATGATGGGCAAAAGAAGAAAATGTGGCCAGATAGCCACTGGAGAAAATAAAACCGTTTTTCACCTGCTCATAGCAGGCTGTCTGCGCAAACTGTGAATAAGCAGGACACTGGAAAATTTACCGTCCAACTTTGCAGAGACTAAGTGGGCAGCCCTTCAAAATCCCTGCTTCACAGAAAAGCCTGTCACATATCCTGGACCAGAAGGCTGAAGACTGAGAAGCCCCAACAATACTGAGAAGCCTGTGGTGGTTGTCTAGGCAGTCAGCTGCCTCTGTCCTTCTATAGTTCTGGAAGCTGTTTGCTCTATGTCTATGCTATAGTATACCTATACTTAGGTAATATTATTTCCCTTAGTTCTCTGATGGGGTAGAAGACTATAGTCCAAGTCTTACAAGTAAGCTTAGTTGTTTAGAAACTAAGACAATGCATTAGGTCTAAAAAGATGTTTTAAGGTCTAGGTGTTTTTAGATACAAAATATAAGAAGTAATTTAGGTATAGAATTTAGGCTCACTAGGATGGGATAGATGCTGGAATACCTTTTCCAAGATTGACAAACACAAATGGACTGGACATTGTAAATGTAATTCTTACCTGATAATTCTCATAATTCTTATCGTATATAGTTTAATGTTGGAGAAAAAGTCAATTTTTTTAAACAGAAAGGAGGAAATGTTGTGGATGTAAATATGTTTTTGTTTTGATCCCTGGTGTGGGATATGGAACTGATTCAGATTGTCCACAAGAGCAGGCTCTTTAGAATTAGTTGAATTTTGGGGACTTTGAGGACTATAAATATGATAGCCCAGAAGATGACAGGGTGGCAGCTTGGAGGAGTCAGGGGAAGACTGCTTGCAGCTCTTGCTGGCTTGCTGGTTTGCTGGTTACCTGGACATCTGGATTTCCTGATGACAGATATTACCATCGCCCCCAAAAGAATCCTATAACCCTACCCAGCAGGAAGAAATAAAGAAGGCTGAGTATCCTCTCCCTTACAACCTCTTCTTCCCCTACGTGGTGTTGGGGATTGGAAGGGAGGTATAAGGCTTAAGGAACCCCCAAATAAAGTAGAGTTTTAAAAGCTAGCACCTACAGTTACATAGCTTTCTTGTCTCAAAACCAATGCACATATGCAAATTTAACTTGTAAGACCTGGGGTCTCACAGCTCAGGAGTTCAAGATTGCGCCCTTCCCAGAAACTCCCCCAGACCAAGACTCGTTGCAAAAGCAAGAGGTTTATTAACCATTGCGCAATGGGGTCACCCCTGCTGGTCAGCAAAGAGTGGCACCGGGAGACAAAGGCCTTTAGGTTTTTAAAAGAAAAATTGCGGGAGATTTGAAGTTGCAGTCTTGTCAATTTAGGATTGGATGAGGAAGCTATAAAGTAAGATAATTGGTTAGTCTTAGGTGCTCAAGCTTGGCCAGTCCTGCCAAGTGTGGATGCAGCTGCAATTGAAGGTGGGGGTGGTTAGCTCATCCTTGAAGATTAGGGCTGCGGACTTTTGGCTGGAGGTCAAAAGCTACTCAGAAGAAGTCTAGGTTTGTTGCTAAGAAATGCTATCTCAAAGACAGGAGTTTTTCTTTTTGCTGAGTGAAGGTCATTGCTTGCTTGCCTTTTTTTCTATCTGTCCTCATAGATAGGGTCACATTCCTCCATTCTCTGGAAAGGTACTAAGAGGCTTTAGCTTAACCTGAACCTAAAACTCAAAACTATAGGCTTTAGAAGACATACAGGTTACAAAGTTAGTCTAACCCTTTCAAACTCAAGGACATCTAATAGGATATTATGTTTAGCCTGATCGGATTTATTCCATGAATGCAATGTTGCTGTCATATTTGAAAGTCAATCCATGTAATTTATAGTTTTACTAGTATAAAACACTCAGTTCATGGGTGAGAGGCTACAAGAATCACTGATTATGCTGTTGTCTTTTCATACATTTTCATAACCTACAAGCAGAAAATGCTTATTCTTTGGTTGAAGTGGGAGTTGCTTTGGCAGATTTGCCAGCATCTGTTCTCTGTATCCCAACCCCACACATAACAGTTGTGAGTTCCCAATCATCCACTATGCACTGAAACAGATGCCAAAATATCGCACCAAACAAACTGGACAATTTGGGCAGCGGGAGTTCTTTTAGCTAAGGACCTGTTTCCATGGTGGCACCTTTACAAAGGTGTCAGCTGCTTCACTCCACTTCCCAGGTGGGTGTCTCACTAGCAAAGTCAAAGACTTTGTGAGATGTGACATAAAATGAGGCCTTGCAGGGCTTTGAGAAATGGTCAGGCAGATACCAGACTTGCTTACAGCTAAATGCACAAGGCTCTCCAAGCAGCTGTTCCATTCTCAGACTTCTATGCAACATTGTTGCAGATGTGTGACTCTGAAAGCTTCCAGAAGCTCAAGAGCTGTTCCCGAATCCATACGAGTCATACCAGAAATAAAAAAGTGTATAGTGTGACAGAGCTGGAAAGTGTATCATGACACATGGGAACCAAGGAACAACATAGCTCTGGGGTGGGACCATGTCCCAAGGGTATCCTGAGACACGGAAGCCCAGGAGCCACGCAGCTGAGAGGAGGCTCCTCAGCAGAGATGCTGCAGCTCCCAGGGGAAGGTATCCCAACCTCTGAGGAGCCTGAGCTTTGCTCCTCCTCCTCTTCATCTCTTCTGGGCTTCTTTCAATGAATCACACTAGTAGGCAAATCTCTTAAAAGAGATGTATTGGAGGAATGAATCCAGGAGTGGCTGCCTCTGCTCCCAGGTGAAGTCAGCAAAGAACTGGGCAAAGACAGCCTTTATAGGCGTTTTAGAGGGCAGAGCTTTCTAAGGCAGAGATTTCTAGAGTGAGGATTGGTGAGATTTCAAGTCTTGAGCTTGGGGAAGCTTAGGAATTGGTGGGCTTTTGCTCAGACTTTTCACCTAAAATTAGCATAAATCTGGGAGGGGTCCCTCTGAGGGGTGGGAGATCCTTGCTGTTATGATTCTTAGAAGCTGGAGTTGCCATTTTGACAGTTAGATATGTGGGGGAGAGGCCTATTAACTTGTGCCCTGAGGGGATTATATGGACTTGAACTCTAAACCAAGCAAAACAACTTTCCTTAACTAAACTATGAACTTACGGAAGTGTAGTTCTGGTCCCTGGCTGGCAGTGTCAGACCATGTAAAGTTCCCTGCCTCAGGGGAATGGCTAGTTTATATATTGTTGCCGAAAAGATGGCTCCCGGAGCTCACAGACCAGCCCCAGTTAAACAGGCCTATTTCCCCCAGCAGCAGCCTTTAATGAAGAGCCGAAGAGGGGATACCCAGGGAGAGGTGAAGGGGAAGTCCAGGGGCAGTTCATGGCCACCCAGCTTGGAGATCCTTAGCAGGAGCCTGGATACTTTCCTGCTAAGCACACAAAGTTTACAAAGCATGCAAAGCAAACTAAGGGAGTTCCCCGCCATGATAGCCAGCAATCCTGTTTCATTCATTTTCTGTTTGTGTGGTTGTGTGAATATTTGTGTATGTGGGGTGCACATGAACATATAGGCCAGAGCTGTGGATAACATTCCTCAGGAGCCATCCATTTTGAGTTTTGTGACAGTCACTTACTGGGACGTGGCTAGGTTGGCTGGCCAGTAAGCCCTCGGGATCCCATTGTCCCTATCACACACAGCTCTTTATGCAAAGTAAACATAGGGGATCGACCTTGGGCCCTCAGGCTTGCCGAGAAAGCACTTCACTGAGTGCACGATCTCCTGGGCTCCTGCAATCATCTGAAATACTTGTCTTTAGACTGTAGCATTGGGGTGGGGAACGCTAATCTGTCTGTTACACCCTGGGTATAAACAAGTCCCTGACACTGATGCTATGGCAGCTGTTGGATGGATGCCTTTTTCTGCTCTGGTCCAATTCATGTTGCTGCTGCTGCTGCTGCTGCTGCTGCTGCTGCTGCTGGCCTGCACCAAGTGTTGTTTGTTGGTGGTGCTGGTGGTCCGCCTTCCTGATCGGGTGCGAAGGGGTCCAGGAAACTCAGAACTCAGAGGCCTGAGACGGTATCTCAGCTCTGAGATGGGACAGTGTCCCAAGGGTATCCTGAGACCCTGGAGCCCAGGAACCACGCAGCTCTGACAGGAGGCTCCTCAACCCAGGGGAGGGTTGCCCCAACCCCTGATGAGCTGAGGAGCCTAGGAGCCTGAGCTCCACTCCTTCATTTCTTCTTTTTCATTGCTTCTTCCCACAAGAGGGTCAAGCAGGTCGTAAATCTCTTTAAGAGAGACTTATTGGAGGAACAAATCCAGGAGAGGAGGGAAGGATCCAGGAGTGGCTGCCTCTGCTCCCAGGAGAAGCCAGCAGACAACTGAGCAGACACAGCCTTTATATAGAATTCTTTAGGGTTTGGAGAGGTCTAGGACAGGGATTTCCAGAGTGTGGATTGGTGGAATTTCAAGTCCTGCGCTTGGGAGAACTTAGGGATTGGTGGGTTTCCTGCTGTGGGATTGGTGGCTTTTTGTTCAGACTTTTCACCTAAAATTAGCATAATTTGGGAAGGGCCCTATTGAAGGGCTGGAGATGGCCTTTTTGACAGTTGTAGAGGCTAGAAATGTCATTGACAGTTAGGAAGGTGAGGGGGAGGGGCCTATTGACTCATGCCTCAAGGGGTTTACACAGACAGCAACTCTGAGCTCAACAAAACAACTTTCCTCAAATAAACTGTGAACTTACACTAAGGGATCAGATTCCTGGTCCTGGTCCCTGCCAGACCATGAAAAGCTCCCTGCCTCGGGGGATGGCTGGTTTATACGTTGTTGCCACAGAGATGGTACCGGAGTTCACAGACCAGCTCTAGTTAAACATTCCTCCCTGAGTTCCCTGTCAGCATCAGCTCTAACTGCTGCTGCTTTCTTTCTGGCTTCAGCTTCTCAATTTCTCCATGCATAATGAGAGACCAAAGGATAAAGTCGTTAAAACCTAGAGTAGGTGCAGTAAAAAGTTAGTAATGCCCTGAGGGGAGAGCCACCTCACTGCATTCTTTCCCCACCCACTAGAGATACGGTTGCTAGGAAACTGGACCCTCCCCCTAGGGAGGGACACCTGGTCATGGTCAATGGTCTGGGGACCTTCCTATAGCCAATCGATTCAAAATGTAGCATCTTGACCAATAGATGCTTGCCAGGCAGGAATTGCCCCTGCCTTGGGTGTGCTGGGAGGGACCAGAATCTATAATTACCCAACTAACCTGGGGACACGTGCGCGCTCAGCCTCCACCGTTTCGGGGGTGGGGCTGTGTAGGCCCAAGCTGCAGCTTGTAATTTACAATAAAAAGACCCTCATGTGCTTTGCAACGGAGTCGATTCCTGTAGATCTTTTGGGGGCTCGCGAACTGGGTATAACAATCTCAGGCCCCAGGCTGTGGAGACTGAGCCTCAGCCACGCTGGAGTCTTAAGGTGTTGCCGTCCGGAGGTTGTAGAAAGGCCAGCAGCACAGCCTGAAGATCTGAGCACCCCTTTCCGCCAAAGGGGTGGCACCCAGGGAATGATGTAGGGGAAGCCCAGAGGCAAAATTTGAAGCAGCCCTACCTGGCTGCTGAAGGGCCTCAGGCAAGGAAGGGCCCGGAAGCTTTCCTGCAAAGTATACAAAGTTAACAGAGGGAGTCTGTGGCGGGGAAGGCTTTCCCTGCTGCTTGAGCCGGCATGAATGACCAACGCTAAGAAGTCATACATATTTTTAAAAATTACTTGCTGTATTTCTTGATTGCCTAGTTGTTTTTTTTTTTTTAAATCTTTGTGGGGAGTGTGGGTGTGTGGAGGTGTGTGTGTGTGTGTGTGTGTGTGTGTGTGTGTGTGCATGCGCGCACGTGCGCGTGTGTGTAAGAAAGAGGGGTCGTCCCTTCCAGTTTTTATCAACTGCTCCTGCTGTTTTCCATGTGTTGGAGGCCAAGCGCTACTCCAGGGCTAAATTGCATTCACGTCTTTAAACATACCTTCTTGGAGGTTATGAATCACTTTTACTGATAAATAAAATCGTTCTCTTTTTGCACAGTTTGTTTGCTATTCCCATGAGTTGTTCAAGGATGCCTCAAAGCACAAATTAAAACCACAAGACAGTATAATATTCAAGGTTAAACGTGTGATAATTTCTAGAATGAGAAACATTTTGACTCTGGGCTTCATGTGCTCTTAAGCACTACCTTCCTGGTACAGGGCTAGGCACATAGGAAGCTCAATGAACACCTTTTTTTTTTTCTATTTTTTAGTTGAAATTTTTTTTTCCTAAAATATATTTTGATCATATTTCCCCTTCCCCAATTCTTCCCAAATCCTCTCCACCTCACCGTGCACTGACACCCTATTCTTTCTCTCTCTCTCTCATTAAAAAATCAAAAAGAAGAAACAGATACAATTTTTCCTTTGCCATTAAGTACCAACTGCAGATAGTTTCTTGGTTAGGAGCGAGACCCTCTGTGCACTTCCCTTTTCAGTGCTGGACCCCCTCTGGCTTGAACCCTTGCAGGCAACTTATGACAGAAATGTATTCTCTAATGTTGTGGAGGCAAGATGTCTACAGTCAAGGTGTGAGCAGTACCATGGTCTGTCCAGAGGCCAGAGGGTGGGGTTCTCTCCTTTGTCTTCTGCAGATGGTGTCTCCAATCGCCAAGGCGGGCTAAACTTCCATCCCATGTCTCCAGCTTTGTGCAATCTTTTATTTGTCTCTTGGTTTATTGTTTTACAAGGACGTTTGTCATCCTATTTAGGACCTACCTAGACAGTCCAGAATGGCCTCACTACAATATCCTTTTTAAAATGCCATCAAAGCTAGAAGTGAGTTCCGCACTAGCTCAAGTGTTCTGATTATCCTTTCCTCTCCAGGGTTTACTGTTCTTGTCTGAGAAATGGATGTTGCTGGACTTCAGTTCTGCTCTTGGTCCTGTGACCTGGTTCTCTACTTATTGGTTCATTTTGACTTAACCCCTGGAACTACTCTTGATATATTCCTGCATAAGTGCTTGACTTTACGCTCTGCATCTTGTTATGGGGGCCTCTTCCATGCTCATCTTCCTCCCATTGGCAGGCTTGTTACCAACAGGATTTCACTCGGTAGTCCTGGATGCTTGAAGGCAGAGTTCACTGAAAATCCCCAGCAGTGTTCATCGGGACCTGAGGAGCTAGAAACCAATACCCTCCCGCATCCCCTTGTGGTTCCCTTCAAACCCAGATATGACTTGTAGCTTTTCACCCTCAGTGACAGGAAGTGCACCTGGGGCCTCCATAGCCCGAGTTTCCTTGTTTGCTGGGCTTCCCTTCACACTAAGGGGTTGATTCTGAGCGCTGGGGATTTATGGCATCTTTTAAAAAGCTGCATTTCAGTTATGGTTTTAGACAGACCTTGTTTCTAAATTTTATATTTCAAGTTTCTGTTTATATTTTGTTCTCTGGATGATACTCTCTTTTTTTTCTCCTTAGAGAATGGACCAATTATAATTTTCAAGTTTTCACTTGTTATTACAGCTTATTATCTATCATTCTCTGTTTTCTGGATCATTTGGTGAGAACTTTGTTAGCTACTCTAGGGTATGGTACCACAATGTTCTTTGAGAGTGAAAAGTAAATATAGAAACGAGCCTTGTGCTTGGCTGAGATCTTAGCACCAGAATCCTGAACACTGAGTGTGTCATGATTTTGGCTGGTCTCCATCCTGACCTTTCCCTCACCAGAAGTATCCACAGATTTCACTTGTCAATCTCCGTAGCCTTTGCTCCTTAAGGACATGGAAAGGCTATAAAGGCAAATGTTATACATGTTGTAATTCAAATATTTAACTTTACAACCTTGCTTTTGTACTACTGCTTCATTTAAAATGACCTCTCCTAACTAAGGAAATAAAATGTCAATTTGATAAAGACATCAAGTTACCACTGGAATGAGATGTAATTTTTTTCCAGAGTGCTTGAATTAATAGTAACGCTATATATTTCGTTTTTATTAAATGGGCTTCCAGATGCAGGAAGCTTCTTTTGTTGGTACCTGCTTGGTTAATAAAGTGCTCCAAAACTCATTTCTGCCACTGGTTGCTTTTAGGTGGGAAGTGAGCCATTTGTTTTCCTTGCCTAGCCTAACTAACCCTTTGAGCTTGATAAATATAAGAGAATAAACGTAATCAGAGGAGTCCATAATAGCAACCTCAAGGGCTCTTTCATTCCAGGGCCCACGTTTATTTTCTAATAAAGCACTTACAAGTCAGGATAGCTGTGCTGTCTCCCTTGGGGCGGGAGCTGCCCCAGTTGTCAGAGTGCTCATGTAGCATCCACAAAGACCTAGGTTTAAATGGCCAGCACTGTCTATATGCTGCAGGCCCATAATTCACCATTCTGAGGTAGAGACCGGAGGACCAAAGGTTCAATGTCATCCTTGGCTACAGATCAAGTTCAAGGATAGCCTGGGGTATCTGAGACACTCTCTCAAAAACCAAAACCAAGCCAGTGTCTACACTCCCTACTCTTCCCTTGACCATGCTCTGCACACCCCAGACCTTTTCCACACAAGAATTTGTTGATGGCCCGCCACACAGCTGCGACTGTTCTTAGAGCCAAATGTCTAGAGGATTCAAATGTCATTTGTTTGCTCAACCAAGGGTTTTACTGGTTAATTAGAAAATAGCAACCTACTGCAAGTAAAGTTCAAAAGCAAAATATTCTCTATCACCTTTCATTTTTGTACAAAATGTGCCTTTATCTATATATCATCAGGCAGATTGGCAGATGGAAAAATTCTGTGAAAGACACCTGACTCCTGGCAGCTGGCTCACGCCTTGGCTGTACTTCCTTCTTGGCAGTGGTCTCTGCCTTTTAAATAGAAATTGATTGAAAATGTTTTGCCTTTTCCCTCCTTCTTTCTGAGGAAGATTCTCACCATGCAGCCTTGGGTGGCCTGGGATGGCAGACATGTACCATGTGGCTTTGTTTTGCAATTTTTAATACCAAAATATTTAAGGATTCCTCCTCTTACTCTTTACCATTTCAGTTGTTTACTTAAAATTACAGAATAAAAAGGGGTTCCCCCCACTGTGACTAAAAGCAATGACAGTTGGGGAATATGTGATTAAAACATTATCAAAGATTTTGGAGCATTCATTCATTCATTCATTCATTCATTCTCAGAGCACCCTGTTCTGTGGTCTAACAAAAACACTTAAGGAGTGTGTAGTGTTGCGGCCATATACTTAGATATTTGCAGGAGAAGCTGACGCTCAGGTGCTACTGCTCTCCAAAACAAGTAACAGAAGAGTTATGATGTGATTGTTTTTAAACTCTATTTTATTTGGGGGTATTTAAGCCTCTACCTCCCTTCCATCGACGCTTTAAACCTAGGTAAGAGAGAGAGGTTAGCGGAAAGAGGAGGAAGACCCCTTTACTTCTCCTGACTGTTTAGGGTTGATGAGTTCCTTTGGGCTATAACAACCTCTGTCACAAGCAAACACAGCAAGCAGTCTCCTCCAAGCCTCTGTGTTGAAATGTTTCTCTCCATCTGTCTCCTCCAAGCCGCCACACTTTCCATCTCTGGTCTCTCCAAACTGCCGTACCACTCCCCCCCCCTCCCCTCAGAGTCCTAGACCGCGCCCCTCTCTGCACAAGGCAGGCCTTTACCAGTGGGCAAAGAGCAGCAGCAGGCAATTACCAGCTGTGGACAAACTAAGGCCCAAACTAAAATCCCACACTTGGAATTAAAACAAAAGCATATTTACATAACATTACTGAGTTCTTAAAGAAACCAAAACATCTGTTACAGAGTTACTTGGGTTTTGTTTTGTTTTGCTTTGTTTTTTGAGACAGGATTTCTCCATGTAGCCTTGGCTATCCTGGAATCACTCTGTAGACCAGGCTGCCCTCATACTCAGAGATCCAGTAGCCTCTGCCTCCTGAGTGCTGGGATTCAAGGTGTGAGCCACCATGCCGGGCTGAGTTACTTGTTTTAACAGCTGATCTTTTTGGTCACAAACCCTATTGAGACCCAAGATTTGTATCTTAAACATAGAATATATTTCAAAGAGAGCCAGTGTTGGGGTGTGTGGTAAAAGAAGATGCTAATGAAGGCACAGAAAAGCTTAAGAATGTTTGGGTGTCATTTCAATTAAAAAACGAAAACCAAAACCAAAACCGGGTGGTGTAGCAACCCACTGACCTCAACTAGGATCCTGTCAGAATAGTTCTGTGGTTCTACTGCAGGGAAATGTGATCAGCAGTGACATCCGTGCTGAGCAAGCCTTTACAGCTGTGTCTTCTGGACAGTCCTAAGGCTGGGCCGTAAAACAGAGGTCTTTCTTGCCAGACAGGAGAGTTCTTTAGCAAAGACTGTCTTTGGAAAAAGGTTGTTGTTTTTTACTTCTTCTTCAGGATCGTTGGCGGGACCATCACACTATCTTTATTTTTCTAATCAGCCAGGGCAGTAATTCTCCCCTCCCCTTGTCAGCTAGTGAGGGGTAATTACTCTGCAAATTCCATAAAAATTCCTGCCAGTGGGTAGACAGCTTTGGTTTCTTATTAAAACTGCAATCGAACACCACATGGGCATACACAGACAGGCATGCCCCCTCTATCATTCTCTGTGAGGTCTAGTGTGCCCAACAGGATGGCAAAGTCCTGATTCATAGCATCAGTGATGAGAAAGGGTGACTGTTCTGTAGCCGCATCATTCATATCCTTGCTCTAGGCAAAATGGAAGCCGGCAGTGTCTTTTGAAAACAGAACCAACTTACTGTTCCTCTGGGCAAACTCCAGTGCCTGCTTTATGGTTTTGCCAAGTTCTGTAGTAAACACTGGGACAAAGTCCCAT
The DNA here is from genome assembly GCF_907164565.1 of Psammomys obesus. Taxonomy (NCBI): domain Eukaryota; kingdom Metazoa; phylum Chordata; class Mammalia; order Rodentia; family Muridae; genus Psammomys; species Psammomys obesus. The sequence continues at coordinate 23,305,229 of NW_026596109.1, read as the reverse complement.
GGGTAGGAGAGAAGAATGCGCCATGAGTGTGGGAAGCTGTGGAAATGTGACAGCCTGGGGCCACCTCTCATGAAGGGATTGTGTTAGACAGCGCTCTGTGGGGACACGACAGAGTGTCTCTCCACCTCAGAGGCAGAAAAATGGTCTGTCACTTTGGAGTTCATCAAGCCCCTGTTTCTCAGAGAAAAGCGTCCTCCTCCCCAGGGCTTCCGGTTTCTCCTCCCAGCCACTCCTCCTCCTGGTGTTTTGAGACAGGTTATCCCAGGCTAACCTCACACCTGCTCTGTAGCCGTGCGTGACTTGGGCGTCCTGGTCTTCCTGTCTGTACTTGTCAGCTGGGTGTCCAACCTCTCCTAAAGAAGCTTCTTAGTGTCTTCTTTCAGACTCCCTTTCAATTTGCGCACCAGAACATACCACCACCGCTCAGGGAAAGGAAGAGAGAGGGTCACCACCCCATGACACACCCCTCAACTACAGGTACTAAGTTCCAACCATTGCCTCTCTGCCCCTCCCCCAACCCCAGTGTCCTTACTTCCTAAAGCCTTAACTATTGTTCTTGTCTTTCTGATTTGGTAATGAATAAAAATCTTGTCACCCTTTGACCCTGAGAAGCAGAAAATTCTTAGCTTTAATTTTACATTAAGAAAGTAAGTGCAAAGCAGGCAAGATGGCTCAGCAGGCAAAAGGGCATTTGCTGCTAGACTTGATGGCCTGAGTTCGGTCTCCAGGACCCACATATTGGGAGGAGAGGACTGACGCCTACAGATTGGCCTTTGATCTCCGCTTGCATACCATGACATGTTCCATTTGCTCATGATTGTATGTACACGCACACACACAGAGGGAAAGGGAGAGAGAGGAGAGAGAGACTAAATGCAATTTTAAAGAATTTCACTTCAAACAAACATATTTTTGTTCTGTAGATCACCAACTTCATGATTTCTTTTCTCATAAGACATTATATCAGTTTCCCATGGAAAGTACATTTTTGTGTGTGAAGCAAGAAAAAAAATTTAATCCTGAGCTCTAGCTGTCAGAGAAACGAATGACTACTCTGTTTTGAAATGGCACGCAACAAATAGGAGGGCTGCCTATAACTGGTGTCTTGTTGGGCTCCTCTGTGAGTCTGCTGTGTCACGAGCCAACAGGATTAGTTTCTCTTCTCTGGCACACACCGGGGTTTCTGTGCCTGAGGCTCAAACTCCTGCTTCTTAGGACCGGGAGGTGCTTGAGTACCCGGGACTTGATGCAGGGAAGTGAAGTTAGCTTCATACAAGATTAGCAAGTTCAAAACGAACAGTGGCCTTCCCTCATTCACAGTGCCGGCACCCCCGAGGGAATTCTGTGGAGCCACAGTGCCTTTGCAGTACCAGTCTTCTTCCTGTCTTTGTATTCACCTAGTCTGCGCGTGAATGGAGTCACGCAGCGTGTGGCCTTTTGTGCCTGCTCTTCACACAGAATAGCTTGAAGTTTGTGTATGTGGTAGTAGGTTCAGCACTCCATTCCTCTTCTGTCTTGACTGAACACTATTCCGACGTGTGTTTTACCTACATCTTGTTTACCCGTTCAGACACTGACGAGTACCTGGCTTGTTTCCGTCCTTTAGATGTTGTGAATGTTGTCAATATTTGGGTGATAGTATTTGTTTGATTACCCACTTTTAGTTTTTTTAGGTAGAGTGGAATTGCTTGGCCATGTGGAAATTTTATTTTTGACCTTTCTCGTAACTGCCAAATGAGTTGGCTCCATCCACTCTTGAAAGCGACAACCACAGCATTAATGAAATGAGCTCACATTCACAAAGGAAGCAGAGATCTCTGCCCATGAGGAGACATTTCTCAAGAGTCCAAAGTTGCATAGTTGGTGACAACAAAAACGTTTCATCCCACTGACTCCTGCTCCAGGACAGGTCAAACAGTGCGCATGAGGCAATAGAGAGGAGATCTAGGTCCAGTTATGCTTGTCGGCTTCTTTCTTCGTCTTCTTCTTTTTTTTTAATCCTCTTCTTCCTCCTTTTTTTTTTCTTGATCATTTTGAGATTCATGTAGCCCAAACTGGCTTTATCTATCTAGCCTAAGTTGACTTTGAACTCCTGATCTTCTGGCTTCCACCTCCCATTGCTGGAGTCACTGATGTTTCACCCAGCCTAGCTCCCTGGCTCTATTGTGCTCTTCTTTTCTTTTTAGCTTGCTTGAATATGTGTGTCTCGTGCATTCCTGGTGCTTATGGGGCCAGACTGGGTGTTGGATCCTCTGGAACGTGAGTTACAGATAGTTGTGATCTGCCATGCATTTGCTGAGAGCTGAATTTGGAGCCTCTGAAGAGCAAAAAGTGCTTCTAACCACTGAGACATAGCTCCAGCCCTGGTTATTTCTTTTAGATGTTTGTTCAATAGAACAGAATTATTTCTTGCCTTTGGCCATGTTACTGTATAATTGATCTCAAACCCAGTTAAGACAATTGCTTTAAGTGAAGAAATCAAGTCTGCTGAGCTTTATTCTGGGGAGACCTGAATAGAAGTCTAACACATCAGAAGTTGGGTTTTTGCCCAGTCTCATGTCTTCCTGTCATCATAAGGGCCTACTTGTTGAATGACTACCTTTACCAAATTCATAATTTAATTGCCACATACGAAAACATCTGTCTGCTTTCCCAGAAACTATTACTGTTTCTGGGCAAACTGGCGTAAAAACGTCTCTACTTGGTAACCTTTCGAAAATTCATGCTTAATGTTTGATTTTCTTTCTGTTCCTATTGGCCCTGTCACGTTGGGAATTACTGACATGTGTGAGGCCCGAGTGATATACAACTCACACCCATCCTGCAGGGCCAGTCATGCTGGCTAGCCTGCTGTATGTCATGGAATTACAACCCCATCAGAGTTAGAACAGAGTGAATCAGAGCCTGAATCCTTTCCCTTTCCCGGAGGCTTTGTTCACGTTAGCGTAAGCAGGATGTATCCAAATAACACACCCAGCAAGTGAGCTCATCCTCATAAATCTTGCCGTGTTGTAACTCAGAATTACAAAGCTGCCGCTGTCCAGGTGCGTGGTTGCCGTGCAGCAAGTCCTCGGGGAACCTTGGGAGCCCCGTCCCAGCAGTCACCCCTGGCTGTTAGTGCCTCGTCCCTAGAATAGTTCAGCCCTGATCCCTGACGTTATGCTGCCCAAGTCACATGCTTTGGGAAAAGATGACTTCAGGTTTAATGAGAGAGTTCAGAGGAGGGCAGGGCGGTGACGCAGCGTGCGGCTAGGCAGATGGACTCTGCTGGAGAATATAGGACTATGTTAGCACAACGAACTGTGTGGGGTCTTGTTCTCTTCCCCTTGGGAAAGGCTCCCTAGATCATAAGGATCGTGAATTCTGGTGAAGACAGCTTTATGTCTGCAGAAATACAAAATGTCTCTAAAGTGGATTTAAAAAAACTCAATTATACATAATTGCAACACTTCAGGCTTAAAACATACTGGGAAATATTTGGTTCACATAATCATTTATATTCAAACACTAGGTCTTAGAGGTGTATGTGTGTGTGTGTGTGTGTGTGTGTGTGTGTGTGTGTGTGTGTGTGTATGCTGTGCTGTGAGGTGTGCTCACGTGTGTGTGGACGTGCATGCCTGTGCACAGAAGCCAGAGAAGGATGCCAAGTGTTCTGCTCTCTCCATGTGTTCCACTTTATTCCCCTGACACATGGTCTCTCACTGAACCTAGAGCCTACAAGCTCTAAAGATCATCTTTTCTGTCCTTCATGGCAGTGAAGTTACAGGTGCACACTGGCATGTCTAGATATTCTGTCTCCGTCTGTTTGTCTATCTGTCTTGTCCGTCTGTCTGTCTCTCTCTTTAACATGAGTGTTGGTGATTTGCATTCACATCCCCATTCCTGAGAAGTAGTTCTCTTACCCACTGAGTCATTTCCTGTCCCAAGATCGTACAACTTCAACTCTATATCCCAGGATATAACTTTAAGATACAAGGCTGATCTGACCCTTAAATTCTAATTAACACTTTCCAAGGACAGGAGAATTAATCTTTATATGAGAGAAAGCATTTATTGCTTAGTAATTTATCTTCTTGCTTTGTTGTAAAACATTTACAGAAATGCATCTGGTCCAAATGAATAACTTGCAGCAATATTTTTGGATGGTGCCTGGAATCACTGTCACATAAAACGAACTGAGCTATCACCTTGCATTAGAGATGTCAGGCGATGTCCTTTCCTTGGGCACATGGGGCCCTTCTCGTGCCAATGGAGAGGGTGGATTCTTAGTAAGTCTGTGAGGCTCAGATGATTTGGCTCCTTATAAGATTCCAAAACAGGAACCATGACATCACATCAACTTTGTAAAGGACCCATGAATTATTCCTGTCTCTAATACATGGGAAATGATTAAGAGGATCTAAGTGAAACCAAATATCTACAGATCATGCTTTTGACACTGCCAACACTTCCAAGGAATTTTGGGGAAGGAAGGCCTGGTCTTCCTAGTCTCGTTTTCAAAAGATCGGGAATGCATTCCAGATTCCATCAATAAATTTTTCTAATCTGCCAGACACATTTCACCTACTTTATAACTTATTTCATAACCATGCACACCCAGACCGATGCATAAACTGAAAATCTGGGTTTACGGGTTATAGAAAACATCCTTCAGTTTATACCAAAAACATCATAGTACTTTCTGCCATCAGCCTTCTCTCAAGAGAAAATTACCCCTCTCAAAGTGCTGCCAGCTATTTTGGAAGCTTTACTGCTAGGTCCTCATTCTACATCAGTTCCACTTCTCAGCCTTTGACATTTAGGGACTTCATTCAATCAAAGACTCATTTCTCTCCAGTGATGCTCACTGTTATGTTCCCCCCGTCCCCCCCCACACTTCATTTTAGGAAAGGGAACCCTTTTCCTTTGGTCTAGAGAGACTATCCTGACAATGCGTATGCTTTTGGTTGGGAGACAATATCTTTTGGACCTATGGGTTCTTTACCTGGAGCACCTTACCAAAATATGCTTGCTTCCTTCTCTGGTCTGCTGTTTTCTCTGTTGCCACTCCTGACAAAAAGAGAAGGTCGGTGTTCTGTTAACTTAGGGGCAGGTCAGTCCCAGTCTGAGCCTGATTCAGACTTCTCTGTACTTCAAAGCACAGCACTAAATGGATGCTTAATCCAAAGGGAGACAAAAATCTCCTCTTCTGTGGGTCATATTTTCAGTTTATTCCTCATATGGGGTCTGTGCAACAGAAATGTCCACTCTTTAAGTGGAAAGAGCCTACTTCACCTCAGTCATTCAGCCCAATAGATTCCCTTTAGTCTCCCAAATACAACTTCAAAATGCTCTGATATTGGCCTATTTCCAATAGCTAGTGTTGTACTTATTTAAAAACGATGCCACACACACAGCAGATATTATATGAAAAAGATTTATTGGTTGGAGGTGGAGAGAGAGGAAAAGGAAAGAGAGGGACATGGTGAGGACCCCCAGGAAAGAAAGCGAGGTGGAGAGAGAAAGAGGGGAGAAGAGAGAGGCAAAGTGGCGGGTTGGTCCTTTTATAGCTGGGCATGCCCCCCTGAACTGTGTCTGGCACACACCTGGTGGGCGACACGGGATGACATCATAGGTTACCAGGCTGCCAGAAGCCCTGCTAACAAGTGCTATTCCTGCTGTCTGTGGTGTCTTTTTGCATTTGTTCTCTGCCTTCACTGTTCTAGTTACAGGCATCTAACTGAACGGTCTGTTAGTGCCTCAGGGTTCAATATCAGTCTGCAGAGTTGCAATGTTCCATACGGGTAGTTGAGAGGCGAAGTCAGGTCATTACTTACGAGCTATGGGCATTGTTTACGGAAGTTAAGGGGAGTTAATGTTGTACCTGGGTTTAGCAGCAATGAGAAGCTGCTACTATCCTGTAAGTCCAACATGGGACTGGGAAGATTCGGACCAGAACTCAGAAATTGTATGAGGAAAGTTTCTGACAGGAATATCGATCGACCTTTGGAAGATTAGCTCATCCAGCTCCAGGCACTGTGGCGTTAAGAGAGCTGGAGAATAACTATTCAGGGCTCCTTTACCTCGGCTTTCCACAGCACTCCTCATCTCCACCCACTCAGCGGTCAGTGCTGTCAGAGGACCTGCTGCTTGAGGTTGCAGTCCTCCAGGTCCAGATAGCCTTTTGGAGCTCGGCGCTAGCTGGAGGACTTCCTCTCCCTGGTGGGGCCTCCTACTCTCTGCCTGACCTCACCTGGAGAATGTCTTTAGACATAGGTGCCTCTAACCATATCTGATACATGGCCTTTGTCACAGTTCCCTGCTAGCACTCACTGCCGTGTACCAACGGGATAACTAGGTACTGTGTTCCCGATCTTATGATGGGGCCACACTGCTAAGGTCAAAGTCTGGCATTACTGGGAAGCGCTGAGCTTGGTGGAAAATGACAGACTCCCTTTGTCTAAGAGGCTTCCTTTTCTCTCCCTGGGGGGGATCCTGGACCCACACCCTCTACCTGAGGAATGTCACATAGACCTTAGTGAAATTGCAGGTACAACTCCCTTTCTCCCGATAAGAACCCATTCAGCAAGCACCTGAGAGTCGTAGAGAGGTACAAATGCAAATGAGGCATCACAGTGGCCTAGTTCCCTCAGCCAATGTCCTTTGGCCACCCTGGATTTCCCACCACCTCCCCAAAGTTCTATATATTCCCCTCACCCCTGGAATAGAGTTTATCTGCCTCCCGCAGCTGGTCTCAGACCATTCTGTGCGCTCAGTGCCCCTCCTTCCCCACCTTGTCCTTGGGGACTAATGGCCAAGGTCCTTGTTGGGGGTGAGTAGGGGAGGGGCAGGGAGTACCACACCGTCAACTCAAAGCATCCCTGGTATTCCTAGCCTCAATCAGTTATGGACATCTACCCTGTGGCGCTGTCTCGGTGGAGTGGTTCCTGGGGGTCAGTCTGTCATACTTCAAGCCATTCAGATCCTCAGTTCATCGCTTCTGCTGCCTTGTTCCTGAGGACCAGTGGCCGGTGACCCAGGAAGGAGGGAGAGCCACACAGTACTAAGGGGGAAAGCAGGAGTGTTGATGCCAATCCGAAGGGCCTCTCTGGGGTCAGAGCAGAGCAGAGGAGGATACTAAGTCCATAGGGTTACCTAGTGTGAAACCCTACAGTGTTAGTTTTTTCTCTAACTTTACTTTTCAAAGTTTCAATGATCTTCTAAGGCTAATGCAAGGATTCTATCAGCTGATTTGCCTTAACTTTGCTTCTTGGTTTTATCTTTAACCATGCATCTGTCTGTTTACTAATGAGAGACTAAAGAATTAAAAATTAGTTTTTTGGGGTATTGGTTTAAAGTTTAAAGCACAAGCCTGAACGAAGGCCAGCCAGGTGGAGACATGTCCAGCCACCTTCAGGGAGAAACCAGCCTTACTGCATTCTTTTCCTGCCCACTAGAGATACAGTTGCTAGGAAACCGGCCCAGATCGCCCCCTCTCCTTGGACAGCCGTACAAGGAAGCCAGACCATTAATGGTTTTGGGGCCTTCCTATAGCCAATCAATTCAAAATGCAACATCCCCTTTTGTGTTTCGACCAATGGACACTTGCCAGGCAGGAATCCCTCTGCTTTAGGCGTGTTGGGAGGGACTGGAATCTTTAAATCAACCACCTAACCTGAGCACGAGGCTCTTTGCTCTCAACTGCTCTGGCAGTGAGGGTATGAGCCCAAGCTAGCTTTTAATAAAAAGATCCTCATGTGTTTTACAACAGGTGGTCTTTTGGGGTCTCGGGAATCTGGCACAACACTAAGCTACTGCTTTTTCAAACTTTGCTACTGTCTTCGCAGCAGGAGCCCTTCTCTTCAAAACTCTCCTTGTACTTGATGCTTCTTCTGAATTTCTTTCAGAAATGAAAATGGAACGTTTCGGGGCTAGAGGGATGGCTCAGTGGTTAAGAGCACTGTATGCTCTTCCAAAGGACCCGGGTCCAATTCTCAGCACCCACATGGCAGCTCACAATTGTCTGTAATGCCAGTTTCAAGGGATCTGACACCTTCACACTAATGCACACAAAATAAAAATTAAAAAAAAAAAGAAAATGGAATGTTTCATCCTAGTACCATACATCTAGGGTAACAATAGAAATATGCTAATTCAACCATGAGAACGTAAGAGCAACAAAATTAAAATGAAATTTAGGGATGTAGAACTTACAGCAGAGTTAAAACTTGAAGTGTTGGTTTTAGAGTGGAAGCCAAGAAAACTCACTTCAGAGACAGAAGCTTAAAATGCAAACTTTATTTTCTGTGTATGCAGGGAGATGACTGTTAGGATTTATTTAAAAATATCATGTACACAATAGAGCTTATATGAAAGATATTTATTTGGGGAAAGGGAAGTAGAAGAGAGTTAAGGCCTGAGTGAGCCATGAGGGCAGAGACAGAGAGAGTCAGAGGGACAGAGATGGGGGGAGGTGCACCCTGACAGAGAAACAGAAGCTGAGAGAGTAAGAGAGGAGAGAGAGGGAGAGGCAGAGGGTACTTTTATCCTGGGCCCCTGATTGTGGCAAACAACGATGACATCACAAGTGCCTAAGCAACCTGGGAGTGGGCTAGTGCATCAAGATTTGTGAACTAACATTCTTCCCTCTTCCTATAATTATAAAAAAGGAGCTAGAGAAGGGTGGCAAGGTGGGAATGAGGACATTAGGCTGCTTCTCATGCAAGGCAAGTTAAAGCATATAAAGGTAGGCTTATTGGAAGCAGCTCTTGGTTGCCATGCAAAGGGTTAAGAGAGAAAGAGAAAAAAAAAAGTAAGAGCACCAAAATGTCCACACTACATGGTGGGGAGGAGGAGAAGCCTCTACACTGGAAAGCTCAGGACAGAGATTGGGGTTTGCCAGCCATCCCCAGCAGCAGATAGGGACTGAGGAATGCTGGGAGAACCTGGAGCTATTTGTGTGGGCCTGAAGCACACCAGCAGCCAGTCCAGGATCTGAACTGTCCCCAAAGGAAGATTGCACAACATTTTAAAGGGTGGGAACAGAAGTGCACTGCTGTGTTGATCACTCACGCCTTGACACAGGGACTGAGCAAGGAAGCAGACAGGGGCGACTGGGCCCTTCCAGTTCACCTGGTTCCAGGACTCCCCACCAGCTCCCAGCAGTCGTGTCCTCTCTTGGACCTTGGCCCAGAATTTAGAGTGAGAAGGGAAACAAAGGAATGGGCGGGCTGAATTTAGTTAATTAAGTCAAGACAGGCAGCATAATTATGATTTAGCTTAGATAATGGATAATGGCAACTTCCCTCTTTACCTCCTTTACTCGTCAACAGACAAACGTGAAAACACCCGAAGAGGCAGGATAGGAATTAGGTTCCTGGGCCTGGGAAAATGAACTCAGTTTTGACCCTACCAGCAAGATGGAACTTGGTCCTGAGATGGCTGGACCCAGGAAAGTACCTCCTAAACAGAATTAATTTTATTTGGGTCATTAGGAATTAGCAGGACCATGACCTGAAAGTTAGTAGCCTTGGGGAAAATGTCTTTGTGGTTTCAGTATTCACTGGGGGCTTCTGATTACTCCTGTCAACAGGGAATGTTTTGCACAGCACAAACGGTACTCATGACTTAGGTATACAATGTACATGAATGTACACCCAAATGGAATTCTAACTGTGATGCCACCAAAGCATTTTATAGGGTGGGAGTGAGGGTGGAGGATGAAGGAGGGAAAAGACAACTGAATCTTCCATTCTGTCTGCACAGGTATAGTGATTAACTGACAAAAACAGAGGCTGAAATATGTAAGGGCAAAAATTAGCACTCTAAGGATGGGCATCAGAACACTGTTTCGCAGTGTTGCAGATCAAACGTAGGTCTCCACCTGCTGGGTGAGCACGTCCACGGGCCCTGCCCCCGTGTCTTTGCAATGTTTCTTACAGGTTTGACTGTCCTTCTCTTTTCTTGCTTGCTTGCTTTGATGACTCAAATATTTTAAAACTAGAGAAAGGAAGAAAATAATTTTTTAAAAATTGCGCTATGCTGTAGTTTTGGTTTCTTTAAAAACTCAGTTATGTTATGTAAATGTTTTTGTTTTAATCCCAGGTGCTGAATATGAGGCTGCTTCAGTTCGAGCACAGCTGTTCACTATGATTGCCTTGTGCTCCGAGAGGAGTGTGGTCTTTGCCGGCTGCAGATAGTTTGATTCGGAGAACTCAGAGACGGACGGGGAGTGCTCAACGGAAGAAGGTGGCTGCTCTCCCTGCTGCTGCCCACCGCTGCTGCCCACCGCTGCTGCCCACCGCTGCTGC
>NW_026596109.1:23242516-23294930 GCF_907164565.1 Psammomys obesus | reverse complement strand
GAGGGGAAAGGGGAAAGAAGGTGGGAGGGTGGGACCAGGAGGAGAGGAGGGCAGGGGCTTTGATAGAGATGTAAAGTGAATAAATAAATTTTAAAAAGAAAGGAAGCAAGGAAGGAAGGAGTGAGCGAGTAAGTGAGTGAGCGAGTGAGCGAGTGAGCAAGCGAGCAAGCGAGCAAGCAGGCTGAGCAGAAGCAAACCGGAAAGCAGCATCCCTCTACTGTTTCTGCCTCAGCTCTTGCCTTCGGATTCCTGTCCTGGCTTCCTTGATGATGAACAGTGACGTGGAAGTGTAAACCAAATAAACCCTTTCCTCCGAATTTGTAGAAGGACTTTGGCACTTTGGACAAGAAAAGCCATTGAGTGTTCAAAACTTGTTGGGCTGTTCTACAGGAGCTTGGGAGAAAAGAATGTTGGGAGAAATGCAGATGATGGAGGCCTGGCTGGTGAGTTAGAGATGGAAGAGTGGAAGTTACTTAAAGACTATCAGGACTGTTGCACATTTGCTATTTTTTAAAAAGATTTATTTATTCATTATGTATGCAGTGTTCTGCATGCCAGAAGAAGGAACCAGATCCCATTATAGATGGTTAGGAGCCACCATGTTGCTGGGAATTGAACTCAGGACCTCTGCAAGTGCAGTGAGTGCTCTTAACCTCTGACTATCTCTCCAGCCTGCACATTTGCTATTTTGAATTAAGGGTCTGTGTTTCTGGCCAGCTGGGGCTGAGGAGTCAGCATGATTAACAAGAGACTGACATCATTGAAGTGAAACCTTTGTTTTATGGGGACGATTGATGCTGATTAGATGGACCTGAAAAATTAATCAGCATCACTGAGGGGAAATCTGAGAAGAGTTTTCTCAGAGTCAACAGTTGCCAGCTGCTTTCCAAAGGTGGCCAGCACTGGCAGCTGACCTTGGAAATGAGCCGTCCATCAGGTACTGGGTTTGACGGCATAAAGGAGACGTGAGAGATATTGGGGAAGGTGCGGCCTCAGTGACAGTTGAGGGCCCAGGATTAAGAGGATCATGTAGAGAGCCCAGGAGGGGCTGCCAGTGAAAGTGCAGCCCCGTTGCAGCAGAAGACCCGGGACTTTGGAGCTGCCCGTGCCCTGGGATGGCCACCAAGAACAGCAGTGGAATGCAGCCAGCCAGAGCCTGGAAGACAAGCCAAGTGTGCTGCCGAGGGCAGCTGGAGAAGTGCCACAGCCCCTGGAGGAGCCCAGAAGAGGGGCGTGAATCCCAGACAGTGGGCAGCGAGTTATTCACACTGTTGGAGTTTGGCTTTGCTTTGTTCACATTGTGACTGTGCCCTGGGGCTTCCCTCTTGAGGTAAGTAACTGTTTAATTTTTTTATTTGACAGGGGCCCATTTAAAATATATTAATTTTTAATGTTACTTTTAAATTTTATCTTATTTTTATTAATTATAGTTTATTCACTTTGTATCCCAGCTGTATCCCCCTCCCAATCCTACCCTCCCTCTCTCTTCTTCTCCTATGCCCCTCCCCCAGTCCAATGATAGGGGAGGTCCTCCTCCCCTTCAAAATATTATTTTTAAAACTTTTATTCTTGACAATTTTATACATGAATACAATGAACTTGATCCTATCCACCCTCTGCTTGCCCTCTCATGCACCCTTTCAACACATTACCTTTCTTCCTTTCCGCTTTCATGTCCTTTCTTCTTTAAAAAAAACAAAAGGAAAAAACCTTCACATAACTTAATTAGTAGACTCTGAACTTTTAGCAAAGAGATGTTGGAGTTTTACAGAGACTTTGAAATAGACTGGATATTTTTAAAGGGAAATATTGTTTGAATTTGTAAAGACGCGGGACTTAAGTTTGTAAAATGTTTGATATGGTGGCGTTCATGTTAATGTGTGACCTTGGGGATGATGAGGCTTCACAGGGAGGCGTTTGTGTGTCACGCTGACAAGGAGCTTTATGTCGACTTGACGCAAGCTATGGTCATGTAAGGAGGGAACCTCAGTCAAGAAAATGCCTTGATTGGACGGTGGGCAGACGAGCCTTAGGGCATTTTCTTAATTAGCGATTGATGGGAGAGTGTCCAGCCCAGAGTGAGCGGAGTCACCCCTGGGCTGGAGGTCCTGGATTCTAAAAAAACAGCAGGCTGAGCAAGACATGAGGTTACCTGTGAACTCCTAATAGACAAGGCACAGAGTAAACACTGACTCCAAACAGAAGAACCGCAGCATAACCGGGATCAGTCACGCCAAAGCAGAGCCAGATTCCAGCGCAAACCTTGAAATCTGCAGGTGCGTGTCTGCCACCTGGGGCGCGTAATCAGCTGGACTCCAGAAAGCTCGGGCAGCCTCCGCCCTCTAGCTTTGCTGCCTTCAGCATGCACAGATTCCCTCCTGGGCCGTCTAAGTTCTGTGCTTTTTGCTCTCCTTGGCACATTTTCCATGGTCCTGGCACCTCTGATATACTGGACTCTGGAAGCAGCTAAGGCTTCATTGTCGCAGCTTACACAATGGCCTCTTAGGACCTCTGCGCACAGATTTCTACCCTGCAGCACACTGCCTGGCCTCACCCGCTATCTCTCTCAGTATTGCACCGTTCCTGCCCCACAGGAATGACACTGCCAGTTCTGTGCCAGCTCAAGACACAGCTGCCTTCTTGGATCACAACCATGTTAGCTTCTGTGTGCTAACTGTGAGGGAACCCTTTTCTTTTGTCCCGGTGAAGAACACCAGGTGTCTTTAATGACGCCAGTCTCCTTAGTAGTTACAGCTGCTTTGTTGTCTGTTTTCTCTTTGACCGATTTTTAAGCTTGCCCACACATGTGTCTTTGTCAAACAAACTCAGCCATAATCTTTCCGTTCAGCTCACTCAAGTTCCCAGTACACAGGCAGAATGGAGCCAGAATCTTTGGCCAAAATGTCACAAACAGCCCCTAACACTGTTCCCGACAGCATCCCTGCTACCCCCAGAGACCTCACGAGCGAGGCCGCCATTAGCTGCACTTTTCTCAGCACTCCTCTCTTCCGAAGGCCCGTAACGTGGCTCGTTAATCTCCGTTTATGGTATTCAATGGCATTTCTAGTCCAAAGATTCTCTTCCACATTCTTCCTACAAAACCCTTCCAGAGGCATCAAAGTCCCATGCTCAGCACCAGTCTCTGCTGCAGTGGTGAAATACTGTGACCAAAGCAACTGAAAGGAGCAAGGCTAGGTCAGCAGACAGTCCCAGGGTACAGCTCGTCACAGAGACGGGTGGCGGGGCAGCTGGACGCTCTGCGTGTATAGGAGTGCAACCACGTGCTCGGGACCCTCTCTTCTTGTTCAGTCCAGAGCTCAGTCCAGAGCTCAGCCTGCGAAATGGTGCCACCCGGTATCGGGGAGGAGCTTTCACTTCACTTTCCCCAGTTAAAAAATCCCTCACAGGCATCACACACACACACACACACACACACACACACACGCACACACACACACACAGTACATACTGTTTACTTGTGCGTTATAATAATAACGAATTCTATGTAACAGAAGACTGACACAGAGTAGCAGCTTCCCTGCCCAGTAGGGCCATTTTTAGTCATGTTTTAAAGTGGAAAGAACTGTAACTGTTCCATCCCCAAGGACTGCCGTGATGCCACTGTCTGTACTTCGTCAATTCTTATTCTTTCAGAGACAGAATACCTTACTTTGGATAGTTTTTATTTCCTTATTCAGGTTCACTACTTCTTTTCTTTATAGTGTCTTAACTTGTATTTATTTTATGCTGTGAAATTTTCATTTTAGAATTCCCTACAAGAATTGAAATTACCCCCTCATTACCTTCATGTCATAGTCACTGAATCCTTGTGCATATCTGAAAAATTCTTTCAAGCTTCTTGTCTAATCCCATCGTCTGTGGTTTCTGGGCCTGTTTCTATCAGATTATTTGTACAATGGGACACATTTGTGTGTGTTTGCATGTAGATTACTGTTTGTTTTTTTTTAATTGGACTTGGATGTTCACACTACCAAGAGCCAAATGTTATATTATTTTTTAAATTGTTCTACTTTGTTGTCAATAATTTACTTGCAGCTGATCTTAATCCTTTCTAGGTTTTAATTTAGGGTTTTAAGGCACATCTGGAATAGAGGGATGTAAGTCTCATTTAGCCTTGTTAAGGTCTGCCCTACCTGAGGTCTCCTGAATTCCTCATTTACGTGTCAGGGTCTCGCTCTTCTGGGTAGTGTAGACCTAGTTGAGTTTCAGCCCTGTGTGAACTTTGGGCAGGATTCAGCTCACACTGTCTAAGCTCACTATTCATCCTCGGATTGGTTTGCAGCTGAGTCACATCTGTGCAGACTCTTGGATGTTTTTCTGTGAAACTCCCATCTTAGCTAAGATCTTGACTTCCTCCTCCACCCAGGAGACCACCGGGCTTCCTCTGGCCTTCCTTTTCCAACAACTTCCAGAGAATTCCTTCACGTTAGAAAGCCAGAGCAACTGCACAGAAGGCCTATCCTGTTTTGGGCCCTTCCATTGGGCATTACTGTACCCCATTGCCTGTTTTTCAACGTCTGACTAATGGGTATTCTGTTTTGCCTTTTTATGGGGTCGGGGTTATAGGAGGGATGACAGACTGTAATGACTTTTTTAAGGGCCACAGACTTACTACAAAATATTGTTTATTTGAAAAAAAAAACAGTATTGCAATTTTATTTAGTGTGTGTATTCATATATCACGGCTCACGTGTTTGGTAATCCAAAAGCAGTGTGAGGTCAGCGCTTCTCTCTCCCGCCTCTGACTGTGAGGCTCTGCAGCCTACGCCCTCTCACCAGCCCTGAGGCCCACTCAGCGACTAGATCCCTTGTATATTATATTCTACATTTTGGCTTAGAACAAGCCGGAACTAAGATGTCCCACAGAGAGGCAGGCCTGAGTTTCGTAGCCGGGGCCTGACAGCAGTTCAGCTTGTAGTAAGCGGTAGAGATCACCTTTAGAGCCAACTGTATTCCAAATCCTTCTCTCCTTAGGTTCCTGCCATCTCTCATACAGCAAAACTTTTTTCCTCTGAAAGTCTAAAATATTTTTTTAAATTAGCAGGCTTAGAGGAAGGAAATGTGTCTCCAGGGCTGATAGGTCTAGCAGATGGTGGAGACTCTAAGGCAGACAGGAGAACCATCTGGTAGGATCTTTCCGTGTAGTTGCCTACTTATAGACCCAGAGACGGTACCAGTCTCCAGCAAATTAACTCCTCCCTCCTCCCCCCCGTCAGATAAAAGCATACCTTTGCCCCGCTCATGTCTGCTTCGCCCAAGGCCGTTACTGCTTCGTGCACAATAACTTCACAAGCATTTGTGAGTCATCCGCATCTAGAGATTGTGCCATTCAAGTGACTGGGTACTGTGTGCGAAGCTCAAAGCTCTAGGCATAACTGGAATCGTGTGTGTGTGTGTGTGTGTGTGTGTGTGTGTGTGTGTATGAGAGAGAGAGAGAGAGAGAGAGAGAGAGAGAGAGAGAATGAGAAAGAACACTCTTCTACTGGGTCAATATTCTGTTTTTTCCAGAATGTGACAGAAGCAACTGTGAAATCATGCTCGTGTCCATGTGGGACGGCTGGAGCACCATTTAGTATGTCACAATCTGAACAAATAGCATCTCAATTGCAGCATTTACTCCACCGGCTGAACCAGACTGTGGGTTTAAATTATCTCTTTCCTCCATATGGAGCCAGGGCTTAAATTAGGCAGTTTATATCCATGAGGAAAGTTATAGCTTCAAGAACACATGGTCTAATAAGTGTGTGAAAATCAGCCTGATAGAAGCCACGTGCTTGCTGCAATCTCATCCATTTTTCCAGCTAAATTAAATGCCAGTTCCTAGAAGCAGATGTTACTATCAGTTCTGTCTATCAGCTACACTAGGCATGGGACTGGACTTTTTAATCAAACACTAATCCAGATGTTGCTGTAGGTATTTTGTAGTTGTGGCTAACATATGAAGACTTTAAATTGACCCTTGATAATGCCAGGAGTCCTCGTCAAATTCAGAGCAAAAACTGAAGTTGTTGGTGAGATTTTGCCACAGGCCTGCATCATTAACTCCTGCCTAAGTTTCCAGCCTTCTTGTACAACTTCAGACTTGCCAGCCTCCACACTCTATGAGCCAATTTCTTAAAATAAATCTATGTACACACACACACACACACACACACACACACACACACACGGGAAAGATTTTTTTTATTTTTTTTTTTGGCAATAGTAAGTAATGAAACAAAAACCTTTTCTGATGTCTCCTGCCAGGGTGATTTTCTGCCCCTTGTGTGTCATTGACCATGCACTCACTACCTTTATTTTCATGATCTCATGGCTTCTAGCCTCAAATATTTATGGTCACATTCTTAGCATACACATGCTTGGTAAGGACAGACTAAGTTGCTATAATTAAGAGATTTGAAAGTAAGAATTGAGTTTGTCAACAGTTAGGAGGGCGAGCAGTCCAGAGTAACAGGGTGGCTTTGCTCCAGATGGTCAGAAAGAGAGCCAGGGTCCGTCCTGTTGTCCTGTCACTCCAACCAGTGTGGCTTGTGTCTGATGACAGTTAAAAGTCTGTCTCTAGATGTTCAAGGGAGGCAAGTCCCTACGTCCACCAAGCTTCTGCCAGGCCCCCGTGCTTGTCTCTCAGCTCATGGCCGGAGAGCTAACTGAAGCACTGACATTGCTTCACTTCCTGCCTTTCCACCTTGGGCTCTGCCAGCCTCGCTGCACCGAACCTCCTAGTGCCCATGAGCTATGGTTCCCACTCTTCTCCTCGCTCTGCAGCTTCACGGCAGATGGCCAGATGGTTTTCACTCCACTTGTGTTCATCCTGCGTTCACTCAGAACAACAGTGGCTGAGCTCTTCTCTGCCTGTACCCTGGTTCTCTCCCTGTAAGCAGGCCATTAAGATAACAATGTAGGCACTGACCAACCTCAGTGTTAAATTCACTGAGATGGGCAAGGCTCAAAGGGTGACAGAAACCCCCTTATGCCGGGGCACCAGCATAGACCTACTAAATCATAAACACTAGCAGTTGTGTTTGGGCAAGCCTTTCTGGGGCATTGACACAAGCTGAGGGCTGAGAACTGTGGCCCTGGGCAGGTGGTGGAGACTCCTCCCCCATATTAACAAAGATCTAGAAGATAACATACCAACTGGTTGCTGCACTGTGTCATCCCAGGCTGTAGAAGAAACCACAGCCTCTTAGAGCCTTGGTTATCCACAGCAAGGTTTCAGGGAATCCCTCTGGATCACACCTGTTTTTTTGTTTGTTTGTTTGGTTTGGTTTTTTTCTTGTTTCCTTTGGCTCTCATTCTTGACTCTAGTCAGAACCCCTTCATCTCATGCTTGGCTCTGGACGCCTAGCCCAGGATCTTCAGTTATCTATTGCTTTGTCTGTCCTGTTTCTTTGATTTTTAACACCAACCCCTCCCTGAACTCCGCACCTGTGTATTTTTTGCTCAGAGCTCTCCAGCTATGGGTCAGCTTAGCTCTTCAAACCTCATATCTCAATATTATAAAGACAAATTACAGCATGACGAACCTGTAGCCAACATTATGTTAAATAAAGAAGCACTCTAAGCATTTCTACTAGAATCAGAAATAAGATGGGGGTGTCCGTTCTTAAACTCTCAGCTGGAGCAGTATGACATGAGAGAAGCCAAAGGGATATAGAGAAGGGAGATGTTCAAGCATCCTTATTTTCAGACACTTCCTGGGATAGAGTTAGAATCACCCCCCTCTTTTGAATAAAGTTGCAGGCTGTCTGATCCGGTGACGAGTACTGGCTGAACAATATAGTTCACAAAGAGTTTATGGTGAGTAGATCTCTGGGAAATATTTAGCAGGTCCTCAGAAAATTAAACATAGGGTTGTTTCATGACCCAACACCTCTACATGTGGGGTGTGTGTGTGTGTGTGTGTGTGTGTGTATGTACCTGATATAGTTGAAAGCTATTATAGAAACTTGTAACTAGATGCTCATGACCACACTATTCAACATATATAGAATGTTGGTGGAAAAGGCCTAAGCTAGTTAAGAGACAGAATATGGAGTATGCATATACTAGAACACTATTTAGCCATAACAAATAATAAGTTGGGTCATATGTTACAACGTGTGTGAACCTTGAAAATATGTGCTAACTGAAAGAAAGTAGGCAAAAAACCAAATAGTGAATGTTTATATTGAAATGCAAAATCCAGAATAAGCAAATTCAGAGACAAAGAAAATTGATAACTGCCAAATGGGGAAAATGAGAAGCCAACTGCTGACGAGGCATGAAGTTTCTTTTGGAGGCAATTACAATCTCTAGAATTAGACAATGGCCATAACGGGGCACGCACTAACATACTGAATCAAATACCCTTAAAATTATGAATTTTATGTTTCCTGAAGGTTAAGCACGGAATACCACTCCTGAATCCCAAACATCAGCTGGACCATTGCAACTGCCGAGCAGCAATCTATGTGAGAACTACTCGGGAGTTTTAGTTGACAGCAGACTGTCAGCCTTATGATCTTACTGACGAGAAATGTAATCTTTAATTGCAATTGATGGTATCCTAATTCAAGAAAGGGTCTTTCCTGCTGCTGCTGTTTATCAAATGCTCCATTTCTGTGGCATAAGATTTATTTCTGGGAATTTAAGACAAAAATTCAATAATTAAAAAAAATGACACATTTACAGTGCTACACAGTAGATGGATCTCAAGAACATTTTGCTGATGAAAGGAACCAGATTTTGAAAGGTAATATTTCAACTGCCATTCACACAAGATTCTGGAAAAGATAAACTTTAGGGACAGAAATTATGTTGGTAGATGATGAGGTTGACTGAAAAGGGCCATGAGATGATGTATCATGAGTATAGGGATGACCACACAACCAAATATTTAAAAACTCATTGAAATAGATGCAGGTTTTCTCAATAAAATATGTGTCAACCCAATTCAGGATAACTTACAAAAGAGTATTTCCCATAATCATGATTAGATTGGGCTAATTCCAAAACACACATGGTTAAAAGCCTACTACAAAGCCAGGTGTGGTCGCATGCCTTTATCATCAGCGCTCGGAAGACAGAGGCAGGCGAATCCCTGAGTTCAAGGCCAGCCTGGTCTACAGAGCACGTTCCAGGACAGCCAGGGCTACACAGAGAAACCCTGTCTTGAAAAACAAAAAAACCAACCAACCAACCAACCAACCAACCAAACAAACAAACAAAAGCACTTCACATAAAGGAACTCAAGGACAGAAATTACATGATCCTCTCAGGGGGAAAAAGCTTTTGACAAAAATAGCTAGTAATGGAGGGAGCATATCTCAATATTATAAAGACAAACCTACAGCATGACGAACCTGTAGCCAACATTATGTTAAATAAAGAAACACTCTAAGCATTTCTACTAGAATCAGAAATAAGATGGGGGTGTCCGTTCTTAAACTCTCGGCTGGAGCAGTATGACATGAGAGAAGCCAAAGGGATATAGAGAAGGGAGAAGGGAGATGTTCAAGCATCCTTATTTTCAGACATGAGTCTGCATCTAAGAGACCATGAAGACTACCACAAAACTCTTGGAGCTGATAAACACATATAGCAAAGTGATAGGATACAAAATTAACATGCAAGAATCAATAGCCTTCATGTATGCCGATGACAAATATTCGAGGAAATAAATTGGGAAACCATTACCTTCAAAATTATCTTAAAAACAAATGGACAAACAAATAATAAAAACTTCAAATAATCCTAACCTAAGAAGAAAAGATTGCTACAATGAAGAAAATTTCAAGAGGATCGTAGAATGAGAAAGGCCTCTCATGCTCATGGGTTGGAGGAGTAATCATTGCACATGGCTATATTGCCAAAAGCAGCCTGCAGATTAAAGACAATCTCAATAAAAATTCCAATGCCATCTTCACAGAAACAGATAAAACAATTTTGGAATTCATGTGGAATCATAAAAGAATTCTACGCAACAAGAATAAGGTCTGGGGCATCCCCCTACCTGATTTCAAGTTACGGTGTGGTTTTATATTCACAAACCAGTGTGGTCCTGGCCAAAACAGGGATGCAGACACATGAAACAGAATTAAAGACCCAGATTTAAACCCACATAGCTCCAGCCACCTGATTTTTGATAAAGATTTAAAAATACACATTTTTGTATTTTTTCCAACAGCTTTTTTGACAAATGGTGCTGGGGAAGCTCAGTCTCCACATGCAGAAGAAGGAAAGTAGGTCCCTGTTTCTTTCCCTGCCCTCTTTGGATACTGATCCAAACGACTCCAAGTCAAAATTTCACAGAGACATTAATGTTTACCATGGCTTCATGTAGCTGAACTCTGGAACTAGCCCAGGTATCCAGCAGCAAAGAAATGCATAAGGAAAATGCAGTGAAAGTTTTCATCCTTAAAAAGGAGTGAAGTCTTGCCATGTGCAGGAAAACATATCCCACAGGAGATCATCATACTTAACGATTCTACGCCATCTCAGAAAAACAAATATCACACATGTTCTCTCATTTGTGGTTTTTATGTTGTATTGAGTACACCTATATGCCACGAAACAAGAAGTGAAACTCTCTAGGAGGCCGAAGGAGACTAATGGGACTATGGAGATGTGAAAAAGGGCTGTAAAAAACTCCACATACAGTGTGTGTGCATAAGAGTTGAGTCAGGAGCTGGAGAGATGGCTCAGAGGGTAAGAGCACTGGCTGCTCTCCTAAAAGCCCTGAGTTCAATCCCAGCACCCACATGGTGGCTCACAACCATCTATAATGAGATCTGCTGTCCTCTTCTGGTGTGCAGGTGTATATGCAGGCAGAGCATTGTATACATAATAAATAAATAAATAAATCTTAAAAAAAAGTTGAGTCAGTGACTATTCCCATACCTCCTGCTCTCTACTCTCAATGGAGAGCTTCAGACAATTTGTGCTGAGTACGCAGGTTCTTTCCTTGGTAAATTTTGGTATGGACACTCCATTGTGTATTTTATTTCATCAATTGTGTTTGTCTTCTTTAGAATTTGTTTTTTTTTTTATGATTTCTGTCTCTCTGTGGAAATAATTATTTTTGCATTTTAACCCACAAAACCCATTTAACCCTACAATCCTCTGGTTTTGTAGTTAGTTACCATAAAAATTTCATGTTCCTTTGGTAATGTCATGTTTGCTCCTTTCCTGTGGCCCTGAACTGATGTGGGTACTTTAATTTTTTATTGAACATTTAAAAGATTTATTTACTTTACGTTTTATGTTTGAGTATTTGCCTGCGTGTATGTTTGTGTACCATGTGCGTGCCTGGTGACCACGAAGTTCAGAACTAATCGGATTCCTTGGAACTGGAGTTACAGACTGCTGCCCTGTGTGTGCCAGGAACTGAGCCAGGGCTCTCTACAAAACCAGTGCTCTTAACTCCTGAGCCATCTCTCCAGCCTTGTCCTTTGTTTTTTAAGAGTTAGTATACATATGAATCTGTATATACATACACATGTGTGTGTGTATTTGTGTGTCTATATATGTGTATGCGGTATCCTAAAGCAATGGAAATAACCAATCGTGGACTGAAAAAAACTCTTGGTCTCTGAACCAAAAGTAACTTTGTATAAAGTTAATCATCTCAGGTATTTGTTATATAAACAGAAAGCTAACATGTCACATTAGCTTATGATATAATTTTCCATATCGTTATAGTCTCTCTCTCTCTCTCTGGTTTTCTGAGACAGGGTCTCTGTGTAGCCTTGGCTGTCCTGGACTCACTCTGTAGACCAGGGTGGGCTCAAGCTGACAGAGATCCGCCTGCCTCTGCCTCCCAAGTGCTGGGATTATAATCTCATTATAACCTCTTACTAAAAATTATACGCTATTTTGTTTAGAAAGTTAAAAAGTGGAAATAACATTTTTCTTTTCCCCTGGGAGGGAGTGAGCATCACTCTTGGTTACGAGGTGGCTTAGTCGATACTCTGTCCCACTCCACGAGCCGAGAAGATAGCAGTGTGTATAGCATCAGTTGTGGTTTTCAGTAATTTTTAAAGGTTGTGATTTCTAACTGAATCAGAAAGCAAAGGTTGCCAGTTAAATCTTGACTATGTGAGTCCAGCCCATGCCAGGCCTGAGGAAAGTTGAGGATAAATGAGCGCTGTGCTTTGAAGTAAGCATTCTGCCTGGAATGCTACTGAACACTGAGAAAATGTTCCAGACTCTGAGAGTAGCACTGTAGGAAACAAAACTAGCCCATTGGAGCCAACACAAGAAAGTCTTCCTTTCTGGAAATAGTTAGAAAATGTACTATTTGACTGTCCCTGGACTTTCGTGGTGCTTTTCAAATGAAACCAATAATAACTACTGAAGCCTTTCCAGACATAAAGCATGGTGCCAGGCACTGAGAGCCTGGGAGCTGCAGACACAGCTCCTCTCATGACTACAATTTAGAGAAGTCTGACAGAGGCCATGGGAGAGAAATAACACCAGCAGTGAGCTTCAAAGCGAGGGTGTCGCTGCACACAGCAAGTGACCGGGGCAGGCAAATTCTGTGCGCTGGAAGGTCCCATGGGAGCTTTGCTCCCATAGAGTTGGCTTGAGCTTTGTAAAGATGATGGCAGGCGAATTAGAAATCGTAGGGGTGCTATGGGTAGCTGAGAAGGGGGAGGAGCACACCAAGCCTTGAAATTCCCTCTATTAGGACCTGTTAAAAGGATGTTATTTGAGTAATTTTCTTGTATTATCTGAGTTACCCATGAGCCAGCATACTGATACAAGCTTAAAAGTCTTCTCTTGCCATTGCAGGGGTGGCTTTCCTCCTAAAACGGCCTCCTGACTAACATGGGTGGGGGAAGGGAGCAGTGTCACAAAATGAAACATTCTGAGAATAAAATGATGTATTCTGGGGAACTGGATAGTGGTTGTACTTAATTTTACATTTTAACGTGGATCAGGATAAAGTAGGGCCATACACCATAAAATTTACAGTCAATTTAAATCAAACAATTGTCTCTATTTAAAAAAAATCAAGGTAGCACATTTTGAAAGGGCTGCAGTACTCATTCTTCAAAGTGAGCCAAGGGAATATGGAATCGTGCCAACTAGACCTCAAGGGTATTGAATGAAAAACAGTGTCTTGTGATCCTCATCTAAGAGATGGAGACAGAAGATAATCACTGTGTGACAATGGCGGTAAGTAGATTCAGAACGAAGGGGAAAGGTCTAACGTCTGGGCAATTAAAGTTGTGACCACCATCAACTGTATTGTCTGTATTGGGGGACACAATGAAGCCCATTTATATGAGTTGTAGATTGCATCCCCCCACCCTTAAGCTATTAAGTTCAAAGATGCAGCAACCCCAGGAAACAAAGCATTCACATAAAGCCTTCCTGGTTCTCCCCTCCACTCCATGCTGGCTGAGGTTTTATTCTGAACATTTGCTTCAGCATTTTGAGGAATCTTCTTCTCAACAGGACATTGATATCTGAGCAGAACAGAAAATTGTTCCCATTTCCAACCTAAAGGTGGCACATTTACATAAGCTTCTCTTTCATTTAAACCTGTCTTAATCCTCAAGGATTTAATAATTGAAATGCAAAGTCCATTTTTTAATAAATAACCAGGCAAAGCAAACCTCACCTGGAGAATTTTAACAAATCACTTTTCTTCTTTTAAAAAATGTTGTCCTCTTTAAAAGCTGTATGGTTTTACCTGATTTTTGTACTTTTCAGGATAAAATATTCAAGTGAAAATGTATACATATATGCACATGTATATAAAGGGGTTCAGAGGCTGACCTCAAAATATGCTGTTTGGCATATTGATTATTTGGGATTAGAAAGAAATTGAGACCCAGTTTTGACTTCAAGTGCTTCAAGTATGCTGTCCACTTTCTTCTTTGGTAAAGGAAAGTTACATTTCTAAAAGAAAATTTCACTGGTAAAGTTAGGCATGCCAGGAAGAAAGCTGCTTCTGGAGTCAGGGTTAGGGGACTCTCTCACCTGCAGGCCCGGGTGATGCTATTCATTGCGCAGCTTTCTTCCAGACCCTTCTGTTCTTCTCCACACCGTGCAGGCAGACCCCAAACCCTGTCCTTTCTGTAATGCAGGTTGATATGTGACAATCATCTGGCCACTTCCTTGAGTCTCCTATTTGGATGGAACTCCGATATGTATGCATCTAAGTGAAATAGTTTTTCTCCTGTTAATGTTACTCTAAGGCTTGGACCCAGAACACAACCTCAAGGGTAAAAGGAAGCTCTCTCCCTCCCTTACACACAGGAAAATAAGAAAGGACTGAGACTGTAGTCCACCTGAAAGTGCAATCTTACTGCCCACCTGTATCTAAGAGACGCTTCTGACAGTTTTTATTTTTCATTTGCTAGCCACGTTGAATGGCAGTCAGTCTGCAGTGCCACTCCAGTGACTACAGTAAAACACTTAATTATTAGCTCTTGAGGTTGCAGAGGAACTTAGAGGAAAAAAAGTTACATCAGTTACAGATTTTGTTCAATCTGGGCCGACTCACTAGTAGACACTTCCTGCTTGTGGAGAGTTGGAGTATTGCAGAAATAGAGCCGCATCATCCAAAGCTGTCTTTGCGGCCACACATAACTGTCCTGGGCTGAACGAATGCTCTTACTCCTACCTGTGGGATGTGGTAACTTAGTGGACTCTTCTCCTTTCAGCCCAGAAGTTAAACATGGTATCAGGTAGCATCTGAAAACTATGGCAACGCCTTCCCAGCTTTGCTGGCGCTCCTTACCTGGCTTTTCTACCACTATGCTGAAAGTGTCTTGATTTATGGCTTCCTTTCATTCCCTAAAATGGAAGTTCATGAACCTGTTGCCATATTGGGACATGGTGCTTGGGTAACCTGAATCTGTGTCGCGAGGCCATCATCTCAAAATTTGGCTCCAGAATAAATTTTCTTTTCTCAAAAGAAACTTTCTCCAGAAAACCACAGTGGAAGGTACGCGTTTGTACCAGCAAGCTCCTTTATATCTCTCTAAGTTTGGTTCAGGCCTACTGGCCTTTTCTCCATGCAACAGGATAGAGTCCACCTCCTCGACCCCAGGATCAGAGCTTTCCCCTTGTCCTTTATGAAGAGCAGCCTGCTCTCAGTTACTGCATATTTGTGTAAAACAGTGACTTTTCCCCCTGTGCTATGTTCTGAGAGAGACTGTTGTACAAGCACTTTTGACACTATTTTCAAGGTGAAGAATCACTGCGCAGACACCACCATCTGTCCCGGCCCACACGTGCAGCACAGAGTGCGAATGACCTGGGAATACACACTGCTCCTGCAGCAGACACAGTTCTGACTCTCCTTCTGTTTTATTTCTCTTTCATTTCTTTCTTTCTTTCTTTTTAAAACATTTTGGGGTGCTAGGGACTGAACCTCTGCTTTCCCCACATGCTAGTCAAGTATTTATTCTTGAGCTATGCCCACAGAAGAGTTTTTCTGTTAATTATCTCTCCCCCGCCCCCTTCAGGAAGTGAGGAGCTAGATCTTCTAATTCTTCAGGTTTGACTTAAGAAACCAACTGCCCAGGTCAGAGAGAGGCTCTTGGCAGTGTACACGGATCCTCACCCCGTTAGTTTCTTCAGAGGACTTGTGAGCTGATCACACTTTGTGAACATGTGATGAAGGGCTCTTCGGCTCGTGGTGCCACAGTGCTTCACACTCATCTTTCTGTTGAACAAGTTTAAGAAAATTAAGTATTAACTTTATTCTGGAAACTGTTCAGCTCAAGGCTGAAATATTATCACCAAGGGATCTGTTAACGGGAATAAAAAGGTTTGGGGTGAATCTAGCTAAATAGTGAAACATGGAGATTACCCTGGACCACAAAGTAATGTTGAATGTAGTGGAAAACCGCAAGTTGTGCAAAGCCCACATTTCCCACTGGTGGGTAGGTTACGGGCCCTTTCTTTATCCTTTGTAAGGCTCATACCCAACACTCTTGTAAAGAGACTGGCAGCGCTTGGTTTTATGCTTCTAGCTAACAGCAGTTCCAAAGGGACTTTTCTCTTCTAAAGGTAGTTTTAAACCCTTGCTATTTTCTTTTCCAGATCCTATTAGAGCTGGTGAAATAGGTCATTTTATTATTAAAAAAAAAACAAGTTTTGAAGACAGGGTTTCACACATCCCAAATTGGCCTTGAACTCACTACGTGGCCTTGGGTGACTCTGGCCTTTGACCCTCCTGAGTGCTGGGGTTACAGGCATGCATCACCATGCCTCATTCTGTGTGGTGCTGAGGATTGAATGCAGGCTTTGCGCACTACAGGGAAACACTATCCTGAGCACATCTCTGCTCCAATATACAGACAGTCTCTATACACACAGGAGAACAGTGAATCTAACCAACAAGTATTTGAATATCCACAGGGTATTACAAGCCCTGAGGTTACAGTACTGAGTGTTTGCTGCATGTGTAATGTATCAAAGCGCAAAGATGGAAAGACAATGCATTGTGTACTCATGGAAAACAGACTGACTCAAAATCTTTTTTTTTTTCTTTTGTATTGTTTCCAATAATCATAGGCCACAAACATTAACACTATGGTATTATTGGCTATGATATATTAATGATTCCATTACTCTGTTATAGAATATAAGGAAGATAGATTACCTGCACTTTCCTTATAGCTATTTTTAAAATTGAATTATCAGTAAAACATGAGTGAACCTTTAAGGACTTAAAAATATAAATAACTCATTGAAGTAATGAGATCCCTTTGAAATAGACTGATTGGATTTCCTTGTCAGAGACTGATGCTTTACTTCATAACATTTTCCATCTTTAGTTCTTTTCCTGAATTGCAGTCCGCTGGCTTGCTGAAGATAGTAAGCGTTAGCTGGAAAAAGAGGCTGAGAGGCTTTCACTTGAATATATTTTTATTTAGATCGCAGCACTAACAGCATGATAAACATTCACAAATCTATACCATGAAGCACATAATAGTTAAAATATGTTTCGGTTCACAATTTGAGTATAGCATTATTACTGTTTGGTACTAGGCTCAAAGACGACATTTTGATTCCTCAGCTTTGGGATATTTATTGATGTCAACATGATTATCTAGTCATGCAGAGGAAAGAAATTCAAAAGCAGTTTCTTTCTCTTCTGCCAGTTCCTTTGCAGTAAGGTCCATTTTCTCACGCGAGAAATCATTAATAGGGAGGCCTTCCACAAACTTCCAGGACTTATTCTGTTCAAGAACAATGGCAAGAGGTTCAGTTAGTGACAGTCGCCTTCTAGTGCAGCACAGTCTAGCTTACAGCGACGCCTCAGAGCACGTCTGTTTCAAACCCTGTCTCTAAGCCAGGCCATTTAAAAACCCAGCCAGGGTCTCCTGCGTACTAGAGATGAGCTCTTCCACAACCAAAGGCCTAGAATACCAATTATTAACAAACTCCAAGACTTGAGCGTGGGGAGTGAATGCACCCTGTGTGACATAAGCATCACCACGCCAAGAGCCTGAGGGAATGGCAAGTCCTTCCCCTGCTCCTATTACTGCTACCGATGATGTGTGCAGGCTGTATCAGCCACACCAACCACAGCTCCCTCCTCCTGCGCGACTGCTCCCTGAGGCGGTTCCCCACAGAGACCTCTGGATTAGCGCTCTGCCTCCTATTCGGCTGTGTATAACAAAGCCTTTGAGTTTCTGGGATGCTGCTGTTGTGACATCATCAGAGTGCCTGAGCCACCCAATTCCAACTTTCTGAACATGTCCATGATTCCTTCATTCCCTCAGGTCAACCCCAAAGCAAAGGATATCATGATACTTAAGTTTGAAATGCACTGAATTTTAAAAGAAATCCACAGAAAGTTATAATGAACCACACCACAATTATAATAAAGAATAATGCTGAGTGAGTACTAGGAGTTTATGAGAAAATAAAATTCTATTTATGGGTACAATATAGTTACTGTAATAACAAAGTGTCTAGTAGTAAGAGCTGACTCTGGCTTTCCAGATTAGTTCCAATATTTAATTAATGACTTGGCATTAGAAAGGAATCTATCTATAATATTATATACATATATAGTACATACATATACATAGGCATAAAATACATGTATGTGCATGTGTGTGCACTCCTTTCATGTCACCCCACCTTGATCACGACGGGGAACGAGTAGAGGAGGTCATCAGGGACACCATAGGAGTTGCCATCAGAGATAACGCCCATTGACACGAACTCTCCCTGAAAAAGTGTCACGTTATCACGGCTCACACAACACATTAACACACCGCTACAATGAGGACAGGTGGCTTCCCTGACTGTGTGCCGAGGTGCCGTGAGGAGCCAGAAGAAACCCTCTTCACAGACATCACCTTGTCTACTCTTCCGGATCATGGGTAGAGTAGGGCACCGCTGCACCACTCTTACAGGATTCAAAAAGCAGTTTTGTTTTTTTAAATTTATGTGTACGTGTCTATCTGTGTATGCACATGTGTGTGCAGGTCCCGTGGAGCTGGCATTTTAGGTGGTTGTGAGCTATCTGATATGGGTTCTGGGAATGAACCTGGATCCCCTGCAAGAGAAGCTAGCACTCTTAACTGCTATGGGAAGCCATAGGTTAACTCTGATCCTATGGTAAGCCATTAAGTCTTAAAATCCCCTGTGATAAATGTCATGTAGCAGTTGACAACACAGCCTAGAAAGGTTAAGTAACATCCCTGTGCTCCTTGGCTAGCAGACTGGTGAGCTAGGAAGTGAACTGAGCTGGCTTAATTGCTCTTTTTATACTCTAGCACCAAGGGACAAAGCTGGAAGAATGGCTGTCAAAGGAGAAGCCTCACCTCTGGGGTTCCAAACCAGATGTCTCTGATGTGGTCCGAGATGGCCTTCGCAGCAGACATTGCACTGGACAGTTTCCGGGCCTTGATGACAGCAGCACCACGCTGTTGCACAGTCTGGGTGAGGGCAGAGAGACAGTGCTCTCTAAGCATGACATCAACATTCTCATCAGTCCCACGTGCAGCAAAGACCACTGCAGCCACTGTGTAATGAGTTTCCTCCAATGCTAGCCTTACTATCCTAATTCAGTTATAAACACCTCTTTGAAAAAAAAGGAAACAGAGAAACAGATCTTGGCATAAACAAAACTAGATGGCTCAGGTTTGTTTTTTTTTTTTTTTTGACTTAGACAATCTCAACCGTTACACATCAGATGATGATAACTATGTTTTCGCATGATCCGAAAGAGTATGTATATGTGTAAATATACTGTCCTTGAGCGTCCCATGAGAGCCCTGGCCAGACACTCAGCTCGGCAGCGGGGTGTGCCTGCCTCTGCCTGACTGCGGAGAGGGGCCCCGCTCTTCTTACCGTGATGAAGTCTCCCTTGAGCCAGCTGTCATCTTTCAGGGCTTCATACACACCAACTTCCTTTCCTTGCAATTTCACCTTAGCATGATTGACATCTGGATACTGAGTTGATGAGTGATTCCCCCAGATGATGACGTTCTTTACATCATCAGCAGTTACCCCGAGCTTAAGGGCGATCTAGTTCAGTTTAAAACAAACACACCAGGTAGACAACTGAGTTTTACTGCACTCTGTGACTTGTTTGACAGAGGCCCTTAAGTAAAGGTAAAAAGCTTCTGAAACATTAAGCAAATACAAGCTACATAGATTTGGAAAAAGGCAAATATTTTTGCTCAGCAATATCCTAAAACACTTAATGCTGTCAACAACTATGAACCTGAAACATCACACTGTAGAGTATCGAAGAGCAGAGAGCATCCTGCAATTTGTGATCAGATTATCAGCATAGACACTGACCAACAGCTGAACAGATTGTTAATACATAAACATGAGCGCTGTTACCACTGACACGGATGCCACCTGCTCACTCTGGTCACATACTTTCCGTGTAGCCATACTATTTTGGTGAAATTATTGTTATGTACAATATATGAATTAATTTTCAATTAGTCATAATTAGAGATGTTGGTATTAGAAGGGAATCACGTGACCAAACTTGCCTGCCCCTATGTTATAGGTTTGAGAGCTAAAATAAGGAGGCTTGTGATGTAACTCATGGCGGAACGGTCACCTTCTGATAAACTAACAAGAAGCTGAAAATGTTCTGCTGAAATGCACTGAAGACACAGAACACAATGAGCACAGCCTGGCACACTTCAAGCTCATACACTGTGTTAGCCTACAGCTACACACAATCTGCTCAGCCTTTTTATAATAAAATATTTGATACATTTATGATACACTAATATTTACACCTTGGGTAAGAACCCAGAGTATACTAAGAACTTAACTCTTAACTACTCCAACCCTGTGAGGACCAGTGCCTGAGGCTTCTCCTCACTGAGGCCCGTAGGTTCCCTCTCTCCCTTTGTTCATGTTACCCATGCTCTGCTCATCCTGGAATCTCTTGAGCTAATAATCTTTTGGGCAACTGAGGACAGACACCCTGTGCCCCGCAGATGCTGTTTCTGAGCCAGGCTGAAATTAATCACACAGACGATAACTGCTTCCTTAGGCCCTTCCACGTTTGTCACACACGTCTGTTAAAGTCTGACTAATCCTCCAGCCCTACTGACGAGCGGCAGCACTGCCAAGTCCTTGTGTGTGCGTGTGCGCTATGCGGTGTGCACCTCACACAGGAGAGCTGGCAGGTGACAAGTCAGTCGCGAGGTGACTGAAGCTTCTGACTGTCTGAACAGATCACGGAGGACCTGTCACGATCCCTACAGGAAAAGTTTATTTTGGGTTCAATTACTTCTCATTTGGATAACAACTTCTATAAGAGGAAGAACATGCTTCTTCAAAAACTCCTGACAGCTCTTCCTACGCCAGATTGACATACTGAAATCCTGAAACTGCCCAGCCAAAGGCTGTGAGTAACAGACTGTGTGCCAAAAGTGGTGTACCACGAAAACTTCACTGTTGGTTCATTCATGACTTTTATCCCCACAAGGGAAACTATTTCAAGCACTAGGACAGAGTGACATTCTGTGACATTCGTAGAAGCAGAATGTCCAACTGTTGCTGCTCCCAAGAAGATCACGGAGCAGGCTTGCCAGTACCACCTCACCACTCTCTGCAGGAACCAAGGAAGGCTTCACCGGTCAGCCTGCGGCCACCAATGCAGCAAACTTCTCGTCCCCTATGCTGTCCCTCATGCTTAACTCAGTCAAATCCTATCCCTTCCCAGCTGCCACACCACACACCAA
This sequence comes from Psammomys obesus, assembly GCF_907164565.1. Classification (NCBI taxonomy): domain Eukaryota; kingdom Metazoa; phylum Chordata; class Mammalia; order Rodentia; family Muridae; genus Psammomys; species Psammomys obesus. Next base: position 23,273,727 of record NW_026596109.1, on the reverse strand, counting down.
ACAGTTAATAACTGTCTAAGTCGGCTGGGCTGTCGAAGGCCTCTACCGTATGGCTCTCTCTTCATAATGAAAACAGAGATAGCACCGGACCTTTCCTGTGTTTTCTTATGTAACAGCACCGCGCTATCACCGCCTAGAATATATACAAGGGTTTAGTTTATATTCAGGTGAATCTACAAGGTTCCATCATTAGTTAGCTCTATGATACTGGCCAGGCTCCCTGGCCTCTCACGTTTTTTATCTATAAAACAAGCAAAATAAATGCCTTTCACAGTCACCACAAGTATTAAAAACTACATAAAGCACAAAGCTTATAGTAAACTCAACAAATGTAAATCATTTTCTCTTTTATTGGATATTCCGGAGGTGAAAGGGTCAACTCTAAGCTTAGACAGTGTTTTTTAACCTTAAATTCATACATTTTTTCTGTTTAAAAAAGTTTTCATAAAATTAACATAATAGCACAATTCCCACAGAAGCGAGGATCTGTGGCTGAAGCAAGTTGGACAAGATAGTGTTAGAGAAAAATGAAAGTGGAGTGTCCTTGAGAAATCTAACCTCTTCATAACTCTTCCCTGCCCCGCTGAAGACAGGGCTTCTCTGTGTAGCCTTGGCTGTCCTGGACTCGTTTTGTAGACCAGGCTGGCCTCATACGCACAGAGATCCGCCTGCCTCTGCCTCCCTGACTGCTGGGATTAGACGGGCACCACTGCGCCCAGTGCTCATCATAACCTGAGAAAAGAGAAAGCCACAGAAGCCAGAATGTGTGGCTTAGCCCGCAATGTTTTGAAAAGTTATTGTTAATCTCATAGTCAGTGATTCCTTTGACATCTTTATCTAAGCCTCCAAGAGATAAGGAATAATTTGATAATTTTAGAAAATATTTTAAAAGTAAAATTGAATATTAAATACAAAATTAGTTGCAGAGAAAAGTGAAGCATAAACACACACCACTCAGCCTTTTGTTCTACAACCTATGACATGATTAAACTAAATCATGTGTCATGTGTTATTATATTTGTAACTCATTTTGAGCTACTATAGCGAGACAACATGAGCAACTGTATTGAATTATAATTGAAGATATATATATTTATTATCTATCTATCTATCTATCTATCTGTCTGTCTGTCTGTCTGTCTATCTATCTATCATCTATCTATGTCATACTTGGTTCAAAATTGGTTAGGTGAAGATAAAACTAAGGAAGAAGACCAGCCTCTGGCCTTTAGAAAACAGATTCAAAGACTCCCTAATTAAAAAAAAAAAAAAAAAGGAATTTCTTGCTCAACAAAAACAAATGCACAAACCACCATTTAATTATTTTAAAAGTAAAAGAAAAATGTTTCAAAACCGAAATCCTAAGTTTTAAAAGCCACTTTTCTTACTTGAGATTTTGCTCGGTTGTGGTCCAAGCGAGTCAGGCAGCTGAAGTTCTCCTTGGGGATGGACGGGGCTGACTTGGAGGCTGTCAGGCAGTTTGTATTGGCTGGGTTTCCGACCACAATGACCTGGATGGAAGGCACAGAAGACACAGCACACATTGACACCTGTCCTGCAGCATGTTTGACAGGTGCCTATATTTCAGATTTCTGTGATAGGTCAGTTTCCGGCTGGCCAGATCAAGGTCTAAGGGACACACCTATTTTGTTTTCTTTCTTTTTCGGGGGGGGGGGGGGGGGGGGGGGGGGGGGGGGGGGGTGGGAGTAGTGGTGGTTTTGAGATGGGGTTTCTCTGTGTAGCCCTGGCTGTGCTCAAACTTAGAGCTACACCTGCCTCTGCCTTCCAAGTGCTGGGATTAAAGGCATGCACCAACCATGCCCAAATTACATCTTTATGTTTTACTATGGAGACAGATCATTTATTTGCCACAAAAAGGAAGAAATCTAAAGCTTCATCTTTGTTTTTGTGAATTAAGTATTTCTTTTTTTTAAAAATTTTTTATTAATTACACTTATTCATTTTGTATCCCCCCATAAGCCCCTCCCTCCTCCCCTCCCGATCCCACCCTCCCTCCCCTTTTTGCATGCATGCCACTCCCCAAGTCCACTGATAGGGGAGGTTCTCCTCTTCTTTCTGATCTTAGTCTATCAGTTCTCATCAAAAGTGGCTGCATTGTCCTCTACTGTGGCCTGATAAGGCTGTTCCCCCCTCAGGGGGAAGTGATCAACGAGCAGGCCAATCAGATTATGTCAGAGGCAGTCCCTCTTCCCATTACTATGTAACCCACTTGGACACTGAACTGCCATGGGCTACACCTGTAAGTATTTCTTAAAATGGCCTAATCCTAACACTTAATTGGGATAGTTCGTAAAATACAGATTATTTTCACAATTCCTCTAAATCTAATGAGTCAAAAAATACACATATCTCTTTTGGCCCCTGCAAGCACAAACTGGCTCTGAGTATCCCAGTGTGTGTGTACTTTCCCTACCAGAGTCCTTTTTTGCAGAGGTGGAATTAGCATGTGAACAGAACCACAAATCCAGTCAGCCCAGATTTTACCAGCCTGACCACCTCTGTCTGTAATCTTTTACCAAGAGACCTGTGTATTCCTAGTTGTTCTTATTTTTTGTTAATGATTACTGAGAAAAATTATCTATTTAAAATGAAATCTACAGTAAGCAAAAATATAGACAACTATGAAATATTATAAATAGGTCACTTGTGAAAATTGGTTTTGGAATATTAAGACAAATTTAGAATGAATATTAACAAACTACAGAGAGAGAAGAGGAAGTCATGCCAACTCAGTTTAACAGACAAACTGTAACAATTCCATTTGGAAAACATGAACATGCTGAAGCTGCATCTCCAGTGACTGAGAGCAAAGGCATTGAGCAGCCATCTTCCAAAACACACAAGTGAATCTAACAGTCTCAAGTACTCTACAGTGACACAGGAAAAGTGTCTTCTTCCCTCCAGGTCTACCTGTACTTATTGACCTTTGTATAGAACCGGAAACAAACACATACAATTCTGGCAGTTAAACATCAAAAGCAGAAGTTTGAAAATCAAAACAAAACAAAACCCAGCAGCACCACCCAGCACCACCGTCACCAGAAAAACCCATAAAATATGTTGCTAATCACCTTAACCGATTTCTTGGCGTACTTTTCCAGGGCTGCACCCTGGCTTTTGAAGATTTTCACATTTGCTTTCAGAAGGTCTTTCCTCTCCATGCCCTCCCTTCGTGGCATGGAGCCCACGAGGACAGCCACATCCAGGTCTTTGAAGGCAACCTCTTCTTTGTCTGTTGCAATGACATCTGTGGATGTGGAAAACAACACAGAGAGCTACTTAAATGCCCAAGTCTGACGTTTCCCTTTTCATATTCGATCTTTCAAACTGTATACATGTTTATTTTCATAATTCATGTTGACACACTTTTCAGAAGCCAAAAAACAAGATAATACATTTACTTGTCCACCCGCCCCACCACAGGGACATGGCTGAAAGTCAATAATTATTTTGCATTTCTTACCTCCATAATTAACTCAATTAAAACAACTTTGTAGCTTTTATCATTTACATAATTATGTATGATACAGTCTTTTTTTTTCATTTATTACCAAAGATAACAGAAAAGAAGAACAAATTCACCCAACCTTTAGAATGCAATTACTTTAAGGGTTAAGATGCTAAGCACAGTTGAAAAATAATGTTTACTGGGGCATACTATACTGGGGATAATGTGAAGGATTGTATTCTAGCAAACGTAATCTTCACATTTCACAGGTGAAGAAACTGTGGCGTAAGGAAATTAACACCACCATGATCAGATAGGGAGGTCGGTTCAGAGTTCAACCAGAATGCTGCACTGTCCATCTGACAAACACAGAGAACTTGTTCTTTGATCAAGGAACACGTAGCGTCACTCTCCTTTGAGTGCATTAAAAAGGCCATGGCCGAGAGCCGGTACCTCCACCTGTAGCGTTTTAGCCCAGTAAACCCGAGTCAGTCAGGTTGATGAGTCCCCAAATGGAGGAACACAAGAAAAGAAAAACTGTCTGTCTTCCTTTTCTAGCCACACATCCTTCTTTGTCAAGCCTTCCCTTCTCTGCCACATTAGTGACAGCAGAGGGACACAGCAGAAAAGGGGATAGAAATAGAAATGCAACAGAGTAAGCTGTCTTGAAAGGGCTCTGGGTATGGAAGAGGAGCCAGCAGAAAAGCCTGGCACAGCAGGTATTCTTTTAGACCCTAAAGTTCTGAGCCACATAACCAAATGATCTGGATGGGAAAGCCACTTTTCTAGGAAATGCCTCACTAGACAGAGTTCATGTTTTCCCTAGGCTGGGCAGTATAAAGGCAGCTTACCCCTCTCAACCCAGTGGTTGGCAGAGGAAAGGGAAGTACACAAGGGATCAGCTAATGCCTCGAGCAGCACAAGAGCACCCCTGGAACACTTTCTGTTACAGGGTGCTTCTGCTCCTTCTAAATAGACTTCTAATAACAGCACAATGCAAAAAACCCGGAGGTACAATCCTTGAGCATACTATATTTAATTAGTACTATAAACTATATGCAGACACAAGGGAAAACAAGCCCTCAACTTGCCGCTGATTGCTTCTTGCTTTTGCACTTACTGTTGGTATTCCTGTTTAAAAGCAGTGTAATTCAAACAACAACAAAACACTTTCTAATTGACAATAAAATCCAAATCTAAAAAAAACCCACCTTTGGTAAGATACAAAGTACGATCTGTTTTCTCTGACTTCCCAACTCACCTTTCAGAAGGGGAAGGGCGCAGTCTTGCAGTTCCATCAGGACCCCGTTCAGAACACCCATCATGGGGGTGATATCCAGCAACACGAGAATGATGGGCTGCCAAAGAGCAAGGACGGCCTAGGTTATGGCACTCCCTCTCACACAGAGTTCTGCCCCAGTTCTTGTTCGTGTAAGTTTAGCTTCCACTAATTAGTCAGAACTGTGAAAGGGAGATGCCGCAGCTTGCTCTCTGTAGCTGCAAGTACGATTTCCTTCAGAGAGCTAACTAGTGTAGCTGACGTGAAGGGAAAATACAGTTATTTGTAGGTCAAGAGAAAGAATTAACAAATACGTCAGAAAATAAGTTTAGTGTACATAAATCAGATTTGCTAGGATTGGGGGGAGGGTGTTACCTGTGGAGTAGATTTCTCATGTGACATTTGGGCTCAAAACTCCATCATCGGGAAGAAAGGACATTTTCTACAACTTTCTCACAGGCACTTCCTCAAGAGTCACTGTCACTAGTGACACACTCACCTGATGGCTATAGTTATTTCAGTGCCCACAGGGTAGCCTAGAAATGCCTCACTGGCTTCTACTGAGAGCAAAGGACTTATTACATTTATTGGGGCCGCCTAGTCCTTCAACGTTTGCAACTAAACACAGAACCTTATCAAGAACATTCTTTTACTACAGTGCCAAGGTTTGTAGACATGCCCTTACCTGGTCTTTACCAAAGACAGATCCATTTCCAATACTGTACAACAACGAATATGCAATCTGACCAGCTGCTCCAGTCACAAGAACTCGGATTGGTTCAGACTGTAACGAGAAAGACCCAGTCACAGCTTATTGCAGTGTACCTTGAGAAGGCACTGCATGCTTTCCAAGCAGTCACGACACCTTAAGGTCCCTTCCTGACTCGCTTACCGCTTGTTTTTAGCAAAGACAGCATATACTAAGGAACTAAGCAACTTAGACATGTCCTCAGGTGGCGTACTGACCAGTCGTCTTTCACTCTCAGCATATGGCGACAAAGTGCAGAACTGGACTTTCTTACGCAAATGTGTCCATCTTTGGGGGACATTTTGTCAAAAAAAAAAAAAAAAAAAGCCCACAATGTCATATGCATATTATGTAGTGATATAGACCCTGGCAGGCCGGAAGGTCCTCACAAATCCTTATTATGCAAATCAAGGGAATTTTCTTTAAAAAAAGAAAAAACATGCAATAGTTATATAACAGAAAGAAGCAGCTTTACAAGTTAAGAAGCTAAATAAAATAAAACACACAGACTAAAATAACAACTGTATTCAAAATGAGGGTTAAGTAATGGAAAAAGTCTAAATTAAGCTTGGTAAATCTAGAACAACAGAACCAAGACAAACCATTCCCTTCCTTGACAACGCTGAGCACTGTGTTGTACTCTGTCATCCAGTCCTCCTTCCGCTAAACTGCCAGGGGCCAGAAACATTGTTTCTTTTTACTTAGACTCCCTCTCCTAGGTGAGTCATCTGTCTGAGACGCAAAGATGGATGGCCTGACATCAGCAGCACCGGTAGCTTGGTACCCACAGATGGCAAAAGAAAATTCAGTAAATAAGTATTGTTATAAAGAAATAAATCTGATCACAGCAGGTTTTACTCGCATTTCTTTCTCAAAAACATTCCCTGAATCAGGGTAGAAAAATGTAATCAAAAGATAAAACCCCAGAAATCTATGGAGAAAAATCTTGATCCTTGAATTTCTCTTTTTTTCTACATCTCTAGATACATTAAATTTAATATCTAAAGAAGCTAACTTTAATAAAAATATGTATCCATATTAATATGTACTTAATAAAACGTATCTCTAAAATAAACTGTATGTGTGACTAGACCACACTATTTTACATGGCTACTTTCTGTTATACATAGCTCTACAATACTTGTGTTCTGAGATGTTATCACCAAAAACCCTTACTGTTACAGACAAACCTTTAATCCTGTATATGTAGTTCATCTTGTCACCTCTCCTTTTGAAGTTAAGAAACGAGAAGAGAAAAGCTTTTTGGGGGAGACTTTGCTACAATCAGAATTCTACTCACTGCTATATCCCAACTATAGATAAAAATAGTTGCACAGCTAGAACTCAAGTACTTGCTTAAGCAATAGCTGGATTGCCTAAATACTGCTACCATAAAGACTGAAGTGAACACAGCTGGAAGTAGACTGAATGCTTTCGAAAAGTGAAGATGTTTTATACATATGTGTGTATTGAGAAGGCTGGAAACTGAGGCCATATTTTAGCTGTAATAAGTAAAATTATGTCACAACTTCTAAATATTTTCATTACTTTTATTTATTTGAGTGTGTGGGTTCTTGGAAACTGCTTTCGCCTGCAGTTATATATTTACACGTCTGTCACTTGGCTAGAGTGTGCTGTTCCTCTAAGAGTGGTTTTCCTTTGACTAAAATTTGCACTCTTCATACAGGTTTCAACATGTATTTACTGAATGAATAACATAAGGGTAAAACTAAAGTGTAAGTGTAAAGAAAAGACAAAACCAAACCAAAACCACACTGCTATCCAGGCACAGTGGCAAATGCCTGCAATCCAAAAACAGAAGACTATCACCGCCCAAAGCCCCCAACTTCAGCTCGAACACTATAAAGCAAGCTAGAGTACAAAATGAAGGGAAACCGCTAATCACGTCTCAAAGTTTAACCTTCTGGAAAGTCTAGTTAAAGTTCAGGAGGGAGTAATGGGCTCCAGTGTCAGTCTGTAGTGAAGAGGCTGTGGTTAACTCATCAACAGTTGATTCTACTCCAGCAGTTTCCTTCTGCATCTGGCAATTCCATGCCAACCTAGTATCTGAATGTCTGATGAAGAAGTAGGTGAGGGAAACAAAAACCGGTTTGGTTCTTCCTGCTTTCTTGTGACTACTGCGGTTGAAAGGCAGGATGGTAGGAAAGGCCCACTGACTTCTCATAATGTAATAGTGCCAATGCAGGTTACTATTCTCTGCTCAGATATCTGGGCATTCTGCCAAGATCCAAAAAAGCAATGGCTTCTCTTGGCAGGGCATTAATGACCTTCCTGCAGATCCAGGCTGTCTTAAGAATGTGCTATTTAGTTGAAAGGCTTGAATCCAAGCGTTCCCTCTGTTATCCCACAGAAGAGCATTCCTTTTTTAACTTTTTAGTTTATATGTGTTTCTGCAATATAAAACACAAGAGGTGTCATCCAGATTCCTCTGGATATTCTGAGGTGACGCCCTTATGGACAATGGCAAAGAGTTCCTTTAAAAATGGTTTTGAATTGGCTTTTTAAAAAAGACTGCTCTTTTCATTCTTTGTGAGACAGGCTCTCCCTATGCAGCCCTGGCTAGCCTGGAACTTGGTATGTAGCCCAGGCTGGTTTTGAAATCATAGAGCTCTTCTCTGTCTTTGCATTCCAAGAGCCCTGGAATTTAAGGCATGCACAACCCCGAAAACTGACAGCTCTTTTGTAAACCAGTAATTTGCTCATATACTCTTCTCAGGAGGCAAGACAGTTCTGAATCACATGAGTGCCAACATGACAGAACTCCTCTACCTGGATCATCTCACGTCATCTGGCACAGATGTGACCTTCTAGTGTATAGCAAACATAACACTATAACCAGGTCCCTGAATCTCCCTGACCTTGGGAAATCGATGACCTTCCCAGGCTGTTTTAAGATGAAACAACCTCTAAATTCTCTTTAAACTTCCAACGCTCTGAGTGATGAGGCACGGAGCATCAGATGTTCCAGTGCTGGCGTTGTGGGTTCTCCTAACTGGGAACGTCAGCTAATCGACTTGTTAAATGCACAACCCAATCCAGGGAAATGGGGAGAGCAAGAGACCTCAGGTGCAAACCTGTGACCTTGAACAACTTGTATTCTGGCTCTCAACAAACTACATTTTAGTATTGAAGTGGGGTTTTGGTTAAGATAACTTTCAAAAAAGGTTCTCATCTACGTCTAAAATCCTCAAGTCTGAAGTTCTTGGATACCTACCCCCGTTTTATGAATAAAATTATTATGGCAGAAACTGCTTAAGCCATAATTTAAATAACTACTTATGTGCTCAAATATCTAGGCAACAATTACTAGGAATTAGTAATTTTCCCCTTTAGGTCTCTTATAGAGGTTAAGGGAATTTTTTTGTCCTTGCTTGAAAATATGTCTTTTCCGGTTCTGCAAAATTTCCAATTCATCCAAATATTTTCTCACACTCCCCATCTTGAGATTAAAGGAGAAAATGTATTTTTAAAATATAAATTCTAAAGTGCCGTAGCAATTTCCAGTCTGGTGGTAAATGTCACCTTCAAAGAGTACGCAGATTATTCCTACGTCAGAGCTCTCTCGCTTCCCCCTCCCCCTTCAGCTGGAGACAAGATAGGAAGATAGAGCGATCTAGAGCCTCAGCAAGATGGTTGCGTTACATCTGCTGGAAGGTCTTCTGGAATTCATGACAGAATAGTAAAGACCATCTGAACTAACTGTTTGGCTAGTGATGCTAATGGGTCCTGGCATTACAAAAGGAGATCAAGAATAGGTTTCCAGTAACATCTGTTTTCTTTGAAATTAGCTATGGTGGAAACATGTCTCCTGAAAACTGGGATCACCTTGGGCACTGCCTCAACCTCGGAGGCCCATTCCTTCCAAGAGCTTAAAAGGCAAAATAGAGGTTAGGATCTAATTCTTCCCCTCCCATCAAATCTCACCCCCGCATCAAATCCTTTAACGTCCTTCGGAGAAATCTTTGGCCCTCAGCCACGAGTCAGGATTGAGATGTGTCTCTCCAAGGACAACGGATTCTCTGAAGCCCTTTTAAGAGCCCCCAGATGAAAGGGAACCCTCCCCCATTACTGGGTTACTGCGACAGTCCAGAAGGATGAGTCGGGTTTTGCAAACCGCGCAAAGGACAGCCCTGACATTACTGCTCGTTTAAAGTGCCCCAAGCACAGGATGGGGCCGAGCGGCCCAAGCTGCTGCAGGATTCAGGAGCCCACACTCACCATTATTGGGAACTGCAAGGTCGACTTCTGCACCTGCAAAGGCCGGCTCCGGGAGTCAGGTCACCTCTACAGCGGAACCACTCTGGGAGTGAGCGCGTACTCGCCAGAAAAGGCTCGGCGGGAGGGCCCCGCCCTTTCTGGGAAGAGTAGTTCCTGCGGAGGCTCTCCGGCGCCCACCTTCGGTGCATTCCTGCCGGCTCTAAACTACACTTCCCGAAAGCCCCTTCTTCCTGCGCTCCTCGCGGACTGTAAAGTAGTCCCCGGGGCCGAGCCTCTGGGATTGGAGGACGGCTGTGAGCGGAGGGTTGGTGCTTTGATTGAGCCGCTTGCCTGATGGCGCTCGGCAATTGGCGGGAGGGGAGGCGTTAACTAGAGGGAGGAGAAACAGCCCCGAGCGACGACACCCGCCTTTCCACCAAGACGTTATCCTCGCCCAAGTCTACCCGAGACTGAGAGCCCTTCCGCTGCGTGCAGCTCTCTCGACCCGGAAACAAAACCTTTTAAAAACCCACTCGGTCAGAAGCGGGAGGAATTGACGCGTCCGGAAGGACGGACAGCTTCGCCGTTGCTAGGCGACAAGGCAGGCACACCTGAGCGCTCTCCGGACCCAGAGACCGGTGAGCTCGGCCCGAGGGTTCTTCTTTTTCTTATTGGGTCCAGACCAGGGTGCGGCACGTAACCCGGCTCAGACCCAGCCGGCCGGTCCCTTGTTAGTGCCAGGAGCATGTGGATGCCACAGTGTCGTTGAGGGAGGAGTGTCTTGTGGTTCGCGTCACTGAGACTTTCCCAAAGTAAAGTCAGATTTGTCTGCGCACTCCTTGTAGGAGTTTGTAGTACACGGGTCTAGCTTTTCTCTGCTTTTCGAGAACATTGACTTTTTTTTTTTTGTTTTTTTTTTTTTTTTAACTAATCTCTTTTTGGAAGCTGGATGCGCTTTAAAACGTCTTGATAAAGCTATGGCTAACTCGTTCCAAGGGAGGTTGGGAGACACTGGTTGTTTCAGGCAGAATGTTAGCAGCTAAAGCAACTCCAGGAGCTTTCATTAAAAATCAAAGTTGATAAGAGAGTTGCCGTAGTCTCCATTTGTTTTGTGTGGATATACAAAAAGGCGTCATGCTTTGGAACAAACCAATGAATATGTTGTTGGTCTAACTTCAGAATTTTCTGCTTTGGAACAGACCAATGAACTAACTTCAGAATTTTATGTAACTAGTAAATGAATTCTACGTGGATTCAGTTTTGTTTTCGGAAAATGTACTATTTGGAGAAAGAAATATAATGCCTTCGGGTTGTCTTAGTGAGGATTTGTATTTCTGCAAAGAAACACCATGACCGAAAGGAAATTGGGTCGGAAAGGGTTTACTTGGCTCACACTTCCACATTGTAGTCCATCGTTGAAGGGACTCAGTATAGGCAGGAACCCAAAGGGCATGAACTGGTGCAGAGGCCATGGAGGAATGCTGCTTTCCTGTAGGACCCAGGACTGCTGGCCCAGCGATGGTACCACCCACAATGGGCTGGGCCCTTCCCCATCAATCACTAAGAAAATGCCCCACAGGATGCCTGCAGCCTGATCTTAGGGAAGCATTTTTTCAATTGGGGCTCCTTCCTAACTTTATGACTCGAGCTTGTCTCAAGTTGACGTAAAACTAGCCACTACAGGGTCCAAAAGCATTTAGGTTTCAGTAGACTATGACTAACTCCTTGAACCACTTTACTCATTTGACGCTTTTGTTTTGTTCTTGAGCACTGTCCCTTTTATACTGGAATGCTATCCACACTTAGTTCATTCCTGGTTCTTTCTGTTTCCACTTGGTTTTCTGTTACTTTGTAGTATTTCCTACTGAACAACTGTAAGTGCAAGCACCACACTCTAGGTTGAGATAGCACGCACTCACTTTTACTTGATGGTTGAGGGTGAGATTATAGGATTTCCAGGTGAAGAGTGAAGGACTGGTATAATGGAAGTTTTGGTTTCTCAGTTATGTTGTATAAATACGTTTTTGTTTTAATCCCAAGTGTGGGATTTTTTGTTGGGCTATAGTTTCTCCACACCTGTTCATTGTCTTGTGTGGGGCATAGCTTTTGCTGGCTGGTAACAGCCTGCCTTGTGAGGAACAGAGAGGGGCATGGTCTAGGGATCTAAGGATATAAATTTGAGGGCCCAGAAAGAGAGGTGGTGGCTTGGTGGTGGCGTGTGGCGAGTAGCAGTGTGGAGAGGCCAGAGAAATGGATGGTGTGGGGGTTTGGAGCAGACAGATGGAAAGAAATGCTTTGGGGCACAGTGGCTTCATGGAGACTGCTAGCTGTGTCTGCTTTTGATGGAGATTTATATAGAGCCCTAAAAGAATTCATTGACCCTAAATAGCTGGGAGAAGTAATGGGGTCCTGTCTCCCCACTAACTTTCTCTCTCCTATGTAGGTTGGGAGGTTGAGGCCTAAACACTCCAAATAAAGTAGAGTTTTAAAAATGAGCACTACAGGCTGGAACTGATTTAATGGGGACTGTTCTAATAAATCTGTCATGGGAATTTAAGATAACAGTTTTAGGTGAGATACTTTGTTAGGCTGTGGAAATTGAGAAATGAGTGGGACACAATTAATGCCTTTTATTAACCACTGTAGCATGAAATGAAACTTTGTAATTACTAATGGTAACGGTGATCTGGTGAGTAATTGTTAAAAGATGTACTCTGGGGTTGGAGGGCTTTTCTAATAGGGTAGGCAGAGCTGCATTTATAGTGCCATTGTGCTGGTTAGTTTTCATCAGTTTCACACAAACTAGAGTCACCTGGGAAGAGAGGATCTCCTGAGTGCTTGCACCACGCTGTTAAAGGCATGCACCGCTCCTATTGCTGGTTGTCTTAGTTCAGGTCACTATTGCTGTAATGAAACACCATGACCAAAGCAACAGGGGGCTAATGGGTTTATTTATGCTTCCACATCACTGTTCATTGAAGAAAGTCAGGACAGGAGTTCAAATAGAACAGGAACCTGGAGACAGGAGCTGATACAGAGGCTATGGAGGAGTGTTGCTTACTGGCTTGCTTCTAGTGGTTTGCTCAGCCTGCTTTCTTAGAGAACCCAGGACCACCAGCTCAGGGATGGCACCATCCACAATGGGCTGGGCTATCCCCACCAATCACTAATTAAGAAAATGCCCTACATGTTTGCCTACAGCCTGATCTTATGGAGACATTTTCTCAGAGGAGACATCTCCCCTCTAACGATTCTAGTTTGTGTCAAGTTGACACAAAACTATCCAGCACACTGACTGATATGGCTGGTACCAATCCTGGGTAGACAGGTCTAGGCTGTATATAAAAGCCAGCTGAACAAACCAGTAAGCATCATCGTTGTATGGTTTTTGTTTTAGTGTTTGCCTTGGATTCCATTAATGATAAACTATGATGTGGAAGGGTGGTTGCAGGAAACCCTTTTCCCCCAAGTTGCTTTTGGTCAGTGTTTCATCACAAAATTTGGTGGGAAAAAGTTATCTGAGCAGAACCAGAGGCAGCTTCTCTTCAAGGAACCATTTCTTTTACCGTTGGGTTTCCTATGGCACGAACAACTTCTGAAATAGAATGGACCTTGCAAAGCCAAGAAGTCCAGTTTTTCCTCAACCGTTGTCTTTTATCTTGAAAGAAACCATGTTTATTGTCCTGATGTGTTTATTTATAAGAATGTTCAGGTTCAGATTGCATCAGTAATGGAGGCTGGAGAAAAAGAATCCCACTAAGGTCTCTGCATATTTTAATATGTGTTGCAGGTCTGTGGTGGTTTGAATGAATGACTCCTATAGGCTCATATGTTTGAATCACGGTCCCAAGTTGGTGGAACTGTTTTGGAAGGATTTGGAGTGGGTGGCCTTGGTGGAGGAGGTGTGTCACAGGGGAGGACTCTGAAGTTTCAGAAGTCTCCAGTCATCCTCTTTGCACTTTCTGCCCCCTGTGGGAGGTTTGAGGTGTGAGCTCTCAGCTGCTCCTGCTGCCTTGCCTTCACTTTGTCCTTTGGACTCTAAAACCCTGGAACCATAAGCCCAGTTAAACTCTTTTGTAAGCTATCTTGGCCTTGATGTTTTAGTAGAACGACAGGAAAGTAACCAATATAAGGTCTGTGTTCACATATTTATGACTTCTAATAACTTTATTGAGATTGTTGTTGCTACTACACAGTGGGCAGGTTAAGCAGAAAACATTTTTTTTTCTCATAATTGAGGCTGGGAAAGTTCAAGATCAAAGTATCAACAAATTTGGAAATTTGGTCACAGATAGATGTAATTTCTTTCCTTTTTTCACATGTGAATCTTTATGGACAGAAACATCTAGTCTATAGCACCATATTTCATCTTGAGATACTTTGTGTGAGCTTATCTCTTTTTCTAAGTTCTTGGTGTTAAACATTCTTTGTAAACTTCACAGTAATTGTCATTTCTGTGGAAGGAGGGAACAGAGATGTTACTGGAACTGGGCTCCTATGCTAGCCCCTGACTGATTAAACTGAAACTGAGTCACATGTAAAATTGTGCAATCTAACTGAAACTTAGAGGAAGAAGTAAATCCTCCTCATAGAAGAATTATTTTGAAAAGAGATTTTATTTTCCCCCAGAGCAGATAATGAAGTAGTCCCATTTAACTCTTGCCAGCCCCCTTAACAAATGACAAACAACAACACATTTTTCCCATATCTTATGTTAAAGCTAGTCAGCTTTAAAAAATATTTCTTTTATTTTTTGAGATTATAATATAATTACATCATTTACTCCCTTTTTTTTCTCCAAACCCTTCGATATGGGGCCCCCTCCTTGCTTTTTTTTTTTTTTTTTTCCTATTCTGTTTCCTGTTCCTACCTTGGAAAACCTATTATTCTGTCATTGCTCAGTGGGAACTCTCATTCTATTGTGTAGGGTAGATTCGGCCCAGATTCTTGAATTACAGATAAAACCCCATCTAACCTGTAACTGAGCTGCTGTAATTTTGTCGGACATCTTTAGCTTTTCTTAGTGTGTTAGCTCCTGTATCCCACAGCTCTTTGCTCATCCCTGAGCCTCCGGAGCTTGCCTGATCCCAGGCTTCTTGCTAGCCAACATCCTGGTCTTTTCACAGTTCTGCATTTCAGAATTTTTTTTCTTTTTGGCTCAAGTCTTTTTCTTCTCTTTTTCCTCGTGTGTGTGTGTGTGGTGGGTACGTTTTCCTGTGTGTGCGTTAACATGTGCCTGCAGACACTCTGTGCTTGTGTGTGTATGGATGTGTGTGGGAGTTGAGGCCCCAGTTGACTTTAGGAGTCGTTGATCTTTCTCCACCTTATTCATTTCAGCGGGATCTCTCGCTTGAACCCTCACTTACCTATGCATCTGGTCTAGAGAGCTAGCTTGCTCTTGGGATCTCCTCTCTGCCTTCTACTGCTGGAATCACATGGGACACTGTGCCTACCTGGAATTTATGTGGATCCAAATTCCTGTCTGTATGCTTATACAGCTAGTGCTTTAACCACCAAGCATCTCCCAGCCCTGGCTTAAATGTTTTAAAACGATGGGCACGACTATAGCTATTTTGATATATATTTCTAGGAAATGATAAGGGAGTTTGTGTTTACATATCAGTATTTTTACATGAAAAAATCAATAAAAAGTTGTGTAAAACAAGTTTTTATAATGTTTTGTAGGTGGGAAGGGTAAGTATGGACTGATTTATTATTAATTCATGTGACTTTTTATAACTATAAAATATGTCCACATGTACAAGAGTAATTACCAGCACATTTTACCTGTGAGGGGGCTGGCAATATGCTCTTAGGCTAGATCGGAAATATAATTGGACCTACCCATATGGAAATTATTTCAGTGATACGTGAACTGACAGCTCATCTCAGAGCTCTTTGAATTTGGCTGAAAGAAAGAACTGAGAAAAACAGACTTGGAAAAGGGGTGCCTTTAGGTATTCAGAGTTTTACTGTAAGTAAAACTTACAGTAAACTTTGCCTAAAATTATATAGTTCCTTTCTCATTTGAAGTTCCATTGATTAATTTAATATGCTACGAAAATGTTAGGAAACATTGCAATAATACTTTAGTACTGTCTTCTTAAACAATTTGTATCTTTCATTTTCAGTAATCCTCTTCCTTTTCCCACTGGCCCTGCCTCTTCTTTATGTCTTGTTTTGTTTTTGGTAACATGATGAATTTGGTAAGGGCTGTTTACCAGCATAATTGAGGGTTTATTTACAGGCACTGGACACCTTATCAGTGGCTACATCCTTGGAGAAAATGTTTCTCCTTCCACTACCAACCATTACTGCATTTAGATCTCCAGGAAGGGTAGGCCCCAAGAGCTCCTCCCCCTATCATGACAGACATTGACTAGCTTAGTCTTTTGCAGGTCCTGTCAGTCACAGTTCCTGTGAGTTCAGCAGTGTGGCAGCCATGTCATACCTGAGAGTCAGCATTACCTACCCTTCCTTCAGCCCTTGCATTGTTTCTATCCCTACTTGTGTGATAGTTTTGAGCCTTGGCTGGTGAGGGGGAGGAGGAAGGTCATATAGATTTCTCATTAATGGTTGGTCATTAAACAGACAGTTATTTTCCATACCTTGACAAGTTGTGTGTCTCTAGTTACTGCTGACCATTGCAAAAAGAAGCTTCTCTGTCAGAAACGGATAGTAACACTGGTCTGTGGGCACAAACATACTTATTTAGAGGGCAGGCTGATGGACACACGCTGTCCTCTGTAAGCCAGATTAAGGAGTGTTTTAGCACTGATGTTTATCAGGTAATATAGTATGTTGCAATAGAGGAATTTTAGTCTAGTGAGGTAAAACAGCACATTTGCTATTATACAGTAGGTGTAAGGCTCTGTGTGTTCTGCCTTCTTGGAAAATAGTCTTCTGGAGTAGCACTGCCTGTTTCCCCAGTTTCATGTGAGTTTTCATGCTCAGGTGGTTTCTGGATTCTACATAAACAGTTGCTTTTTTGTTAGGCAACAAACGATATACACTAAACCATTGTGCTAGATTTGGAGACATAGTCAACTTTTTTTCCTGTAGAAATATGGAATGTTTCACAAATTTGTGTGCTATCTTTGTGTAAGAGATTTGCTGACCTCTGCATAGTTCCAGTTTTAGGGCATGAGCAGCTGAAGTGCATACCTCTTTTGGTCCAGACCAACATTATTTTGGATGTTTAATTTAAATTGCTGAAAATATTTGAAATGCCATTGTAACAATATCTAGTAGAAATACTACAGAAGCAGTAACTTTGAGATCTTGAGAGATGATGTCAGATCTTCCTATCCTAGGCCTCCTGGGGCTCACAGGAGCTTGTATAGTATACAGTTTCTTCTCATACTGGTTTTATTTGTAGCAAATGTGAAATTGGCATACATTTTTAAAAATGCAAAATAAGACTTTTAAGCCTTTTGCTTTATTCTGTTTGTTTGTTTGTTTGTTTCAGATAAGATTTCAAACTAGTCTATACTGGATAAAAATTCACTATATAGTTCAGGATGGCCTCAAACTCATGGAATTCTCTTTCCATAGCATCCTGAGTACCTCAGTGTGGGGTTTACAGGTGTGAGACACTCACCCAGATGGGACTGTTAAGCTTTTATATAATTATTTTGCTATAATCTGATTTCCTCTTACTGAAAGTAGCTAATTGATAGACAGTAACAGAAAGAAACCCTTGCTGTTGGCCTAATTAGCTGCATTTTTTCCTAAATCTCTATTTTGCTGACACAGCCATGTAATTAATAATAGCTGTGTTAGGTAGTAGAGTATGCATTAAATTTTTTTAAAAGGTAATAAACATTTTAAAATGAAAGAGTGTACAGGACTAAATACTGATTTATTGAAAAGAAAGTGTGACATATAGTTTTTTAAACATAAGGATAACGTGATTAATCTTGGAAAATCTTTGGTTTAGATGACATGCAGAACATTTTTAAAAGTAGGAGGTCTTTCTAAAATGGATGTGTAGCATTTTAAGAACAATTATTACATTAACTTCGATGTTTCAAGCAGAGTTAATCTTCAAATCAAACATAAGAAAAGCAGAAAAACAAACCCAACTTATAATTTAACTTAAAATTGTAACCATGTTGGAGACGGATGCAGTGGTGCATGTCTGTGATCCCATACTTGGGAGGCAGAGGCAACAGGTCTCTGTGAGTTCAAGGCCAGCCTGGTCTACAGAGTGAGTCCATGACAGCCAGGGCTACACAGAGAAACTCGGTCTCAAAAACCAAAACCAACCAACCAAATCAATAATATATATAAAGCCATGTTTAGAACTACCTCATTGATAGTGCATATATACATACAGTTTATATTCATCCCATAACATGCTTGCACGGATGCACACCCCCATACCCTCACACACGGAACACAGTACATTTGCGAGTTCTGCTTGTGTAGACTTGCTGTCCTCTGTGTCCTTCCAGCTTTGCTGCAGCTGCTGAAGCAGTTTAACTGCAGAGTATTTGGCCAGCATTGTCAGGAGTCATCAGGTACAGACTATTGTAAAAGCACCAAAATTTCAGTCATTTAATCTTCACGTAACCAAGTCGCTGTGAGTGGATGAAGAGAAGAACCGAGTAGAGTTAGTATTTAGGCCATTCTTTCTATTAAGAACATTGACTGCATTTGCTTTCATTGCATGTAGCGTGTGTCACACACGTAAACATGCATGCGTGCACCTGTGTTGCTGAATGCACATGGAGGGCAGAGGTAATTTGTGGGAGTTAGTTTTACTCCTTCCACCATATGGGTCTCAGAGATTCAACTCAAGTTGTTGGTCTTTGGGGCGAGTGCTTTTTACCCACCAAGCTTTCAGCCTCCCTACCTTATTTCAAAATTTAGGTGAACAAGAGAAAACAATCCACCAGGATTCTTGTTGATAATTACAATTTCTGGGTATATCAGCTACCCTATCTTGAGTTTTCCTTTATTTAATTGGAAGAAGTAAAAATTAATTAGTTTCCATTCTTCTTAGTCATGTGACCTTGAGCATGCTTCTTGGTTTTTGAAAGACATAGTTGCACTTGGTATGATAACACAGGTTAACATACAGTTTGGAAACAGAATGAACAGTTGTTCTTCCATAGATACCCATTTAAATCAAGTGATGTGGATAATGCTCATAAGTCCTGCTTCTATACAGCTCTGAAAATAGCTGATATATCCAGAACTAATACATAATGGTGGCCACCTTCAATCTCAGCACTCAGGAGGCTGACTGGGGTGGAGGACAGCCAGGGCTATATAGTGATACCCTGCCTCACATAAATAAAAGCAAAAAATATGTAGGAACAGATTGCAGAATATACATTCATATAGATAAATATTAAAAATATAACAATGAATAAAAAATTGCATTACATAGATTCTATTTTTGTAAAAATAATTGTATAAATGCTGTAGTTTGGACATGGTTTGTCCCACTACAGATTGGTATGTTAGAGACTGATTCCCAATGTAAGTCAGGTGATGATTACTCTTTTAAAAGGTGGCAACTGTGGCTGGTACTTAGGCAGAAGGTCACTGCCTTCAGAAGAGATTAATGCTCATCTCTCAGGAGAGAGGTAGGTCTCCTAGACTGGATTAGTTACTGTGATATTGTTGAGTTGTACAGGAAGATCATACCATGTGTTTGGCTTGTATTGCATGCATTTGGGCTGTAATCCCCAAACAGACAGTCTTAAATGTTAGCATCTTAGATGTCCTAAAAGATCAAAATCCTTAGATTCTAAAATATCAAGAGTATAGTTCTGAAAAAAAAAAAAAAAAAAAAAAAAAAAAAAAAAAAACCCCCCAGACCAAAAAAAAAAAAAAAAAAAAAAAAGAAAAAGAAAAATCCCCCCAAACCCAATAAATGTTACTCTAAGACTTTTACATTTTTAGGAGAGTTGTTTGAGAGATATAAAAATACAAGAAAACCCTGCATAGGCCACATTTCACAGTTGTAGCCCACATATTTTCACAAGCATAAATTCCCAGGTATTCTAAAGACAGTCATATGGATATGACACTGATAAGCAGAAGTTTCATTCATAAATAAGTCAGAAGCTGAAGTGTATGAATATACATCACTATGGTGGGTAATGAAACCCAGATTTATAATACAGTCAGCTGAAACTAAGGTGTTTGTTAAAGTCATTAAGAAAACTGCAACAGGGACTGTTGCAGGTAGTCAGCAGGTAAGAACACCTGCTGTGGGAGCCTCGTGGCCTGAGTTTGATTCTTGTGGATCCTGTGGAAGGAGAGACCTGATTCTGAAAAGTTGTCCTCTGATTTCCAGATGTGTATTGATACATATCTGAGCTCTCTTCTCTCTCACTTAAAAAAGCCCAGGACACATCATGGCTGCGTCTGCAGCCACTAAAGAACGAATAGCTTGTTAAATGTCACTTTCCGTATTGCAGACACATGAAGGGCATGAAGTTTCAGCATTGTCTCTCATACACACATAGACATTACACTCCTTCATGGAACCAAATTTGCAAAACCTGTGTTGGAAGATTTCTTAGGGTTTCATTGCTTTGAAGAGATATCATGACCACAGCAACTCTTGTAAAATGAACCATTTAATTGGGCTGGCTTACAGTCTCTGAGGTTTAGTCCATTATCATCATGGTGGGAAGCATGGCAGCCTGCAGGCAGAGATGGTGCTGGGGGTGGAGCGGAGAGTTCTATATCTACAGGCAGCAAGGAGAGACTGTGTTCCATGTTGCACATAGCTTGAGCATCTGAAACCTCAAAGCCCACCTCCACAGAGACACACTGCCTCCGAATAGTGCCCCTCCCTACGGCCAAGCATTCAAACACATGAGTCTGTGGGGGCCGTACCACCACAGTTGAATTAGAACTCGTTTTAAAAGTTTTTCAGCTGTTTTATATCTGCACTGTTGGAATTTATGCAAAGATGAACTGCATTGCCTAACATATGTTAGAAAATAATGCTGGCATGATAGTAGTATGGCACATAATACCATTTCAAAATGTGATTCCAGTTCATTTATAAAGTGAATTTATTGGCCAGCCATTTAGGGGTCAAGCATTGTTATTAAGGACAAAATGTAGAAAGAACAGCGAGTGTTCATTGTTCTTCACAGAAATTGCAATCTAGAGGAATATGAAGAGAGGTAGGCTTAGTCATTAAGATAAATACATCATTATAATCTGTAAACATAATGAGGAATTTCAGATTGTAACATAATGCTAATATAAAAGGTCTGTACATTACAGTATTGGTATACTGCTTTTACAAATTGATAGCTCTTAGATTTTCTTCAGTTAAGTTGATATTGGTGTACTTAGGAGGTACAAAACTAGGTATTTAAGTCTCTTATGCCATTTGAAGAATGTTTGAGCTGATTTTTACTAAGGTTTTATCTTATGACAATAAAAAAATTATTCAGACAAATTGCTGTGGTGCCAATCATAATCCTTAGATACACAACATCAAGTATAGCCCTTCCCTACAGTAGAAGCTGGGTTCTGTGATTTAGGTTTCCTTGATTTCAACAATTAGAAGTTTAATTTTTTCAGATTGTGACTTGGGGTGTTTAGATTTTAAAGATTTTGACCTTTGGTATTTCAGCAGTTGAGACTGTGGCATTTGAAATGCCTTTTGGAATTATGACCAGAACTGCTTTTACACATGCCATTGACTGTTATTGTTAGGCTGTGCCATAAAGATTTCACCAGATATGGTCACCTAATCTTGTACTTTCAGCCTCAAAAGCTGCAAACTAAATTAAGCTCTTTATAAAGTATCCAACCTCAGGCATTTTGTTAAAGCAACACTGTAGAATAAGATGTAGCAATTACCTTATTCATCCCAATCTAGAAAATAATCATGTTTATCTGCTATGTGTTTTAGATTCTGTCATGTTGACAGTCAGCATTAACTGTCGCATACACTCTCTTATTCACATTTTGACAGTTTTCTCAATAATGTACCATAACTTCTCTAATATAAGATTATTCATTGAATTTAAATATCAGATTTCTTTAATTGCCTGTAATTTGTAACATCCCTCTTTGTCTTTCATGGAACTAACACTAGTTTCATAGGATGTCTTTTAATTTCTTTTTTTGAAAATAAATTCTTTTCCTGTAGGTACAACATATCCTGATTATAGTTTCTTCTCCCTTTACTGCTTCTGTTCCCTCCCCACCTGCCTTCCCCTCTGGATCCACTCCCTTTCTGTCTCTCATTAGAAAAGAGCAGGCTTCTAAAAGATAACAGCCAAACATGACAAAATAAAACATAATAAGATGAAGCAAAACCTTTCATATTGAAGTTGGACATGGTGATGCAACGGGAGGAGAAGAGTCCCAAGAGCTGACAGAAGAGCCAGGGACCCGCTTGTTCTCATATCAGGAGTCCCATAAAAGTGTAAGCTAATAGCGATAACACATCTAAAGAGGACCTGGGGTAGACCCATGTAGGCCAGGTGCTTGCGGCTTCAGTCTCTGTGAGCTCATATGCACTTTGCTTAGTTGATTCAGAGGGTCATGTGCTCCTGGTGTCCTCCACTCCCTCTGACTCTTCATATATTTCTGTTTCCTTTTCCACAGGGATCCCTGAGCTCTGAGGGGTGGGATTTGATGGGAGCTCACATTTGGACTCTCTGTCGGCATAATGTCTGGTGATGGGTCTCTGAATCTGTCGTCATCTGCTGTCAAAGAAAGCCTCTCTGATGATGATTAGATATGGCACTGATCTATGAGTATAGCAGAATAGCATTAGGAGTCATTTTATTGACTTCCCCCCTTTTTTTGACCGCTAGCTCTCTGAGATTTCTAGTCTCTCGTTGGATACCCGAGGAGGGTTGTGCATGAGTTTCTTCTCCTGGAATGGGCCTTAGGTCAAATCAGATATAGGTTGAATACTCTCACAAGTTCTGTGCCACCATGGCCCTACCATAATTTGCAGGCAGGGTTGGTGTTTGTTTCTCATTTGGTATTCAACCAAGTACCTTTCCACACCAAATACACTAAAACACAGGATGAAGGCTCCATGTCGGTCCTAGCTTGACTTATCCATGTTGAATGAGTTGTGTGTGTGCTGTCCTTGTGAGTGGACCCCTGCTGTCAGTTTGCAGAGAGCAACCGTTTATCTTAGCATCAGACTGGGTTATTTGGGGATTTCAGCAACAACTCAATTGAATGCAGTCCAGTCTCTCCACTGTAAGCCTTGCTTGGCTACAAGAGATGGCCAGTTGGGAATTCATTTCCCATTACTAATTCCATCCATTTTCATGCAAATTTCATGATGGTTGGTTTTTTTAAACAGCTGAATAATACTTTATTGTGTAAACATACATTTTCTTTATCAATTCTTCTCTTGATGGACATCTAGGATGATTCCAGTTTCTGGCTATTAATGAATAAAGCCACAATGAATGTGCTTGAACAAATATCCTTGTTATAGGATGAAGTTTCCTTTGGGTGAATGCCCAAGAGCGAAATATCTGGGTCTTGAGGTAGGTCAATTCCCAGCTGTGTGATAAACCACCATATTGGTTTCCACAGTGGTTGTGCAAGGTTGCACTCCCACCAGCAACTGAGGAGCACTGCCCTCACTCCCCACCTTCGGCAGAATGAGCTGTAACTTGTATTATTGGTCTTAGCCACTCTGACAGGTGTCTCCTGTGCCGGTGCATTCAAGGCTCTTCCCCACTTTCTCTTCTGACAGCTTCAGTGGGTCTGGTTTTATGTTGAGGCCTTTGATCCACTTGGACTTGAGTTTTGTGCAGGGTGATAGATATGACTCTGTTTATTTTTTTCTACTTGCAGACATTCAGTTTGACCAGTACTTCAGCAAATATATTGAAGATGCTGTCTTTTTATTCAGTGTGTATTTCTGGCTTCTTTATAAAAAGTCAGAAGTCCATATGTGTTTGGATTTATGTCTGGATCTTCAATTTGATTTCACTGGTTATGATTAGTTTTATGCCAATACCATGCTGCTTTAAATTTTTGTATTTATTTATTTAAAGCTCTGTAGTCCAACTTGAAGTCAGGGATGGCAATATCTCAAGCAGTTCTTCTATTGTTTGTTCAGGATTGTTTTGGCTATCCTTGTTTTTTTGTTTTTCCATATGAAGTTGAGAATTGTTCTTTCAAGGTCTGTAAATAATTGTGTTGGAATTTTAATGGAGATTGCATTGAATCTGTAGGTTGCTTTTGGTAAGATGGCCATTTTTATTATGTTAATTCTGCTGATACATGAGCATAGTAGATCTTTCCATCTTCTGATAGCTTCAAGTCCTTCCTTCAAAGACTTGAAGATTTTATCATACAGGTCTATCACTTGCTTGGTTAGAGTTACCCCAAGATATTTTATATTGTTTGAGGCTATTGTGAAAGTTGTTGTTTTCTTGATTCTATCTTAGTTCATTTGTCATTTTTATATATGAGGGCTACTGCTATTTTTGAGTTAATATTGTATTCCTTCACTTTACTGAAAGTATTTATCAGCTGTATAAGGTCTGTGGTGGCATTTTTAGGGTCACTCATGTATACTTTCATATCATCTGCAAATAACCATACTTTGACTTCTTCCTTTCCAATTGGTATATCCTTGACCTCCCTCAGTTGTCTTATTACTCTAGCTAATACTTCAAGTACCATATTGATTAGATGTAGAGAGAGTGTTCCTGGTCTTAGTGGAATTGCCTTGTGTTTCTCTCCATTTAATTTAATGTTGGCTATAAAGATGCCTTGTATCTCTGATCTCTACAGGACTTTTAATCATTGGGGTGCTGAATTTTGTCAAAGGGCTGCATCTAATGAGATGATCATGTGTTTTTCTTTCAGTTTGTTTTGATGGTGAATTGCCTTTACTGCAGTTTAGCGGGCCTGTGGTCTAACAGGAGATGCCTGCTGAGGTTGGGGGCTGGGATGCAGCGACAAGTTGGGGAAGGAAAGGTATGGGGGCCGTCTATGGGGTACATAGGAGATGTAGGCAGCAGGAGGGGTACGGCTGCTGTCTGTTGCAGATGTAGGGAAGAGATTGGGGGTTGGGTCTGAAGAAGCAGAAGGAGAGGAGGTCTGAACAGCCTACGTGGTGTTCTGGAAGCATGGCCTCTCTTTGGCTTTGAGACAGGGTTTCTCCATGTGCAAAGCTTCCCCTTCCAGATCTGTGTTTGCCCTTTTCCAGCCTTCTCAGCTGTGTGTGCAGAACACACTGGAGGATTAGGATACAGAAAACACCACAGGGTGTGATGGCTTATGCCCTTAATCCAAGCTCTCAGGAGGCCAAGGCATGTAGGTAGATCACTATGAGTTCAAGGCCAGCCAGGGCTACACAGTTAGAACATGTCTCTCAAAACAGCAAAGCAAGCAAGCAAGCAAACAAACAAAAAGCAAGCAAACAATAACAAAACACAAAGCACACATTATCCATTTTTATAGAATATCTTTTGCCTTTTCATGTAGTGGGATGGGTAGAGGGCAGTGTCTTCAAATGGCTATTAAGAGTAAGGTTGGCAATATGTCTAGATCTTGTTCCTCTTCCTGCCAGAATCATATACTACTGTATAGGCAATATAGAATGATTGATTTATTTCTTGGGTAATTTCAGAATATTGATATTATATTTATTGAACTTTATTTTAAATGATATAATGCTGGGACAAGGATTTTCAGGTATTTAATACCTTATTCAATAAAATTATTGTAAAACCATGACAATTAATTAAATCTGCCTCATTAATTTAGTCTGATTAAGAGGTATTAATATAATTTTAGTATTTTCTTTTTACCGTTATGTTAGTATAGCATTATTATTTACTGTTTTTCTTAAAAGAGCTATTAATCACTTTTTTGGATATCTGTGTAGACTGGAGACTATTTACAGTTTACAGTTAACATTTTTTAGAAGCCAAAATCAGACTTCCCACAATGTATAATTTGCCTTTGAAAATTTCCTGCTTTGGAGATCATTTATTTGTGTTCTTGCACTTTTAATATGAATGAAATATTAATAATGAATTGTTTAAAGTAAAGTATTTCAGTTAATTCCATGTATAATTAAAAAATTTAAATACATTAACATTTCACAACATAGTCTGTGATTGGGATTAGGAATGTTTGTGTTTGCTGTTCAAATACTCACTGTAATATTTGATATTTGGATAAAATGCTATTTTCATATCAAATATATTTGTTCAAACTTTTAGAGGATATAGATCAGGGTCTTGGAAAATTTTTATTTAACATAAAATTATTTGTTTTTAAATATTAAACGTGAGAACAGTTTGGGGAAAATCTTTGTGGTTATATGACTATTAGGTTTTGCATATTGGCCTCCTTTAATGATGTTACTTTTTATGTCAGACATAAAACATTGAGTCTCAAGTTGTGTAGAAATGAGACGCGCTGTCCTTGCATTTCTGATGTAGAGAACATTAACCTATCCCATTTCCTTAATCTGACTGCCAGATGAGGGGAGGGGTGCATTTCACAAGAGGAAACACAGCTTTATGTTCAAGCACAATACTTTCCTTATACATTGTATGTGAACGGTTAAGGGTGTTGACATTTAAAAAGCTGCTTGACTGAAGCAACTATTTACAACAAGCCCAGGCCAGCCAGACTACTGGGAAGATGATACAAACTCACTGAAGTTAAAACCACTATAAGGCAAGATTACTCCAGAGACATAAAGTCTGGGTTTTAGCTTCAGGAAATACCACTGTGGAAATTACTCTCTAGGTAGGATTAAATATAAAAATTCTAAACATGCATCTAAAATGAGTTAGGTTACCAAGATAATTAGAACTAATTGTCAAAGGATTTTCAAAAGCATTTGGTTATCATTATTTGAAAAGAAGAATGGTTAAAATTGTGGGATTGACTTTTGTATACTAAAAGAACATGCTTCATTTGACTGTGAAATTTGATTTTATTTTTTTGAGTTGATTATGAAAAAATTATTAACTAATAGATATTTAATGTATGTATGATATGTGGTATAATAAAAATACATATTTAGTTCATGAGTACACAGGTCCTAAAATTCTTAAAATCTCCAAAGTGACGCATTTCTTTACATACTAGTGTGAATATAGTGTAGGCCTGGGTAGCTTCTAGAGAGAGGTGTTGGTTGTCAAGTTTCCTTTTTTTATCTTTTAAAAATTTTTTATTTATTTTTTAATTACAGTTCATTCACTTTGTATCCCAGCTGTAGCCCCCTCCCTCCCAATACCACCCTCCCTCCTTCTCCTCCTATGCCCCTCTCCAAGTCTACTGATAGGGGAGGTCCTCCTCCCCTTCCCTCTGACCCTAGTCTATCAGGTCTCATCAGGACTGGCTGTATTGTCTTCCTCTGTGGCCTGGTAAGGCTGCTCCCTGCTTAGGGGGAGGTGATCAAAGAGCCAGCCACTGAGTTCATGTCAGAGACAGTCCCTTTTTCCATTACTAGGGGACCCACTTGGACAGTGAGCTGCCATGGGCTACATCTGTGCAGGAGTTCTCCATCAATAGTCCTTGGTTGGAGTATCAGTCTTAGCAAAAACCCCTGTGCCCAGATTTTTTGGTTCTGTTTCTCTCCTTGTGGAGATCCTGTCCCTTCCAGGTCTTTCTATCTCCCCCTTCTTTCATAAGATTCCCTGCACTCTGCCCAAAGTTTGGCTATGAGTCTCAGCATCTGCTCTGATACCTTGCTGGGTAGAGTCTTTCAGAGGCCCTCTGTGGTAGGCTCCTGTCCTGTTCCCTGCTTTCTCCTTCTTCTGATGTCCTGTTTGCCTTTCTGAATGAGGATTAATCATCTTACCCAGGGTCCTCCTTCTTGCTTAGCTTCCTTAGGAGTACAGATTTTAGTATGTTTATCCTATCTTATATGTCTAATATCCACTTGTGAGTATATACCATGTGTGTCTTTCTGCTTCTGGGATACCTCATTCAGGATGATCTTTTCTAGATCCCACCATTTGCCTGCAGATTTCATGATTTGCTTGTTTTTAATTGCTGAGTAGTATTCCATTGTGTAAATGTGCCACAATTTCAAAATTTTAATTGTGCAAGCTTTTCATCTCAATGGTTAGGATTATTCCCTGTTTTTTTTTTTTTTAATCTATTGTGAGTGGGATTTTGTTTTCATGATTTATTACTTAGCAAGCTTGCTATTGGAAAGCTTTTGTATGTTGATTTTGTATCCTGCTACTTTGCTGAAGTTTATCAGGTTTAAGAGTTTCCTGGTATAGTCTTTAGGGCTTTTCAAATAGAAGACAGTATCTTGTACAAATAAGGATATTTTGGCTTCTTCCTTTGCTACTTTATTTAATTCTATTGACTTAGTAAGTAATAGTATAGCTAAAACTTCCAGCACTATTATTGACTAGGAGTCTCATTTCAGGTTTTCCCCCATGTAGCATGTTTGATGAAGGCTTATAGTATATGAGCTTTGAGTTCTAGTTTTTATAGCTTTTATCATGAAGGGATATTTAATTTTGTCAAAGGCTGTATGTGTATCTATTGAGATGGTCATATGATTTATCTCTTTAAATCTACTTATGTGCTTGCTGTATTATATTTATTAAATTTGCATATATTGAACCATGTTTTCATGAATGAAACTGACTTGGTTATGTATTAGTCAGGCTTCTCTAGAAAAAAATTACTCTATACATTATATATATATTCATGAATGAGTATATATATATATATATATATACACACACACACACACACACACACACACACACACACACATATATGTGTATATATTATATAGAGAGTTTATTAGAATACATTAGAATGGCTTACAGGCTGTGGTCTAGCTAGTTTAATGATGGCTGTCTACCAATGGGTCCAAAAATCCAGTAGTTGTTCAGTTCATGAGGCTGGCTGTCTTAGCTAGTCTTCAGTATATGTCAGAATCCTGAAGAGGTAGGCTGTAATGCCAGTGAAGAAATGGACTTGCCAGTAAGAGTGAAGGCAAGCAGGCAAAGAACAAAAGCTTCCTTCTTCCATGTCATTTATATAAGCTGCCTGCAGGAGGTATGGAACAGATTAGACGTGGATCTTCCCACCTCAAGAGATCTGAGTTAAAGGTGAATCTTCTCATGTCAAAGATCTGGATTAGAAGTCTTCTTCCCTCTGCAAATGGTTTAACTAAGCAAAAATCCCAGGCAGTTTTGGATATTCATTAATTCCAGATATAGTCAAGTTGACAACCAAGAATAGCCATCACAGTCATGATGTACAATATTAATGTGCTGTTGAATTGTTTTTAAGTATTTTACTAATAATTTCTATATCTGCATTCATCAGGAAAATTGGAATATATATATATAGTCAGGGTAATTCTGGCCTCACAGAATGAGCCTGGGAGCCACCTTTTCCTATATTTTATGGCCTAGTATGAGGAGTGTTGGTGTTAGCTCTTCTTTAGGATTGATAGGATTCAGCATTGAATGTGTGCTTTTCTTTTCATTTTCCTCGTGACCTCACTGTTGAGGCATTTTATTTATACATGTTTTATGTATTTAGAAAGGGAGTCCCAGGATTTCCCTTCTGTGTGTGATGAACTTACTTCTTCATGTTCCATGATGCCAGGTGAAGCTGTCAGTACAGTGAAACCAACTTGAGAGTGGGGACAGATCATTGTGTTGTTTTTCTAGTCCTTGAGCTGCACTTCAGGTCTGGGGCTGCGCTTGCCACATGTGGTTAACCTGCCTGTAAGGTGCAGGGCAGTCTTCCCAGTTCCTTCTGCCATCAGTGACTTTAGACTCACCAGTGTTCTGTGCTTTTCTACCAGGGCTAGAAGCCAGGTAGTGACTCTGGAGCATCACATGATATGGCCTTGTATTTGCTTCTCTTTTCAGCATTGTTGGGGA
Source organism: Psammomys obesus (assembly GCF_907164565.1). Taxonomy (NCBI): domain Eukaryota; kingdom Metazoa; phylum Chordata; class Mammalia; order Rodentia; family Muridae; genus Psammomys; species Psammomys obesus. Next base: position 23,244,148 of record NW_026596109.1, on the reverse strand, counting down.
CCTTGAGATGGTCAACAGGACACTCATGCATAGCATTACAGTGTCACTGAAAGGCTGGAAAGAGGCCGAGGGGGCTTTCTTTCCCCTCATTGATTGTTACATATATATTTTAACTTAAAAAAATCCCTTTGATTGAATATTGGTAGCTAATATGGGCCTACAAAGTTATCCATTTTTTTCGGTTCGTTGGGCCAGTGTTGTCAATATTGTTTGTTTCTAAATTACCAACATCTCATTTCTTTGATTCTTTCTACTGTTCTTTCAGCTTCTGCTTCACTATTTTATGCCCTTTATTCCTTTCTCTCTACTAACTGTGTTTGATGTGTTCCTGCCTCCCTAAGACTTTGCAGTATATCTTTAGGCTGTTTATTTGAAATGACTCTGATTTCCAAATGTGAGCATTCATGGTTGTATGTCATTTAGAGTGGCCAAAGACTCTTGAATGTTCGCATTTTCACTTGATTCTGTGAATTTTAAAATTCCTTATAGAGGAGAACAGTGCAGCCAGCGCTGATGAGACCGGATAAGCTAGGGTCAGATGGAAGGGGAGGAGGACCTCCCCTATCCGTGGACTTGGAAGGGGCATAGGAGGAGATGAGGGACAGAGGGTGGGATTGGGAGGGGAGGAGGGAGGGGACTACAGCTGGGATACAAAGTGAACAAATTGTAATTAATATAAAAAATAAAAATTTAATTAAAAAATTCCTTTCTGATTTTGTATAGTGATCCACTGATTGTTTAAAGCAAAAGTGGGAGAGCAAAATATGTATGAAAACATCATAATGAAACCTATACTTTTTATTTTAACTTAAAATAACTAAGAGCATATAGTTAAATCTCCATCTGCATAGTTTCTCTTGCTATTGATTACGAATTTCATTCTGATATGTTCTGATGAGGTCTAAGCACTTACTTAGATTATCTCATACTTATGAAGACTTCTTTCTCCTAAAATGTGATCTACTGTGGAAAGTTTTTTTTTTTTAAAGTTACTTTTAAAAAAGTGTATTCTTCAGCTGATACATGGATTGCAAATGTCTGTTAAGTCCAATTGATGTAAGGTACAATTTAACTCAAGTTTTAATTTTTTGTCTGGATGACTGATCTGTCCAAGGTAAGTTACATACAATAGTAAGGCCAAGCGCTGCCTCTCACAGCCGTGTTCTGTAGTCCTCTCCTATCTAGTTGCCGACTCCTCTGGCTCCCTGAGCTATGAATGGTCCTTGCTTTTTGGTCCCCAGAGTAGCTGTATCAAATAATGGGCCACATTCAAGATTTTGCTTGGTTGTATCATTCTGAGATACTGGCAATGATAAAATGAGTTTCTTCTCCAGTCTGGCATGGTTTGCAGGAGCCATTGTCCAAGCTGTGGCAGTTTGACATTTTAACCTAACAGTTACGTTTCTCTTTTACTCTATCAGACTGGAAAACAATACTACATTCTAGGCTAGGAGAGCTGAAGGGTAAATCGGTGAGGTGAAGGAGAGCCGAAGGGAATAAAGAATCGACTGCTGTTTTGAAGAGAAGAACATTAACTGTTATTGCTGCCAGGGTTTTGAGGGCCAGAGCCTGGGTCCTAGCACTCCTAACATTGTAGGCGGTGACCTTTCCTCAGTAAGCTCATTAAAGACA
>NW_026596109.1:23225102-23242506 GCF_907164565.1 Psammomys obesus | reverse complement strand
AGACAAAGAAAGACATTGGTAATAATGTATAGTAGTGATTACACTAAAAACAGACTTTTAATGTGGCTGCTTCAAGAGGAGGAACAAAAAAGTCCAGTGGGATCCCTTATCCAAGTTTCTCTTCAGAACTTGGTGTAAAGTTTAGATTAAGTGGACAATCGTTGTGCATAAGTAAGCAGTTCTGGTCAAGATGTGGTCCCCTCATCATTTGGGAGATTTCTTATTCAAAGTATACAGTATTCTGTCCCTAGCCCTCATAGGCTTGTTGGTATAATGTTCTTTTAAAATGTATACTTCTTACCCTTGTTCATTCAAATGCTGATTTCTCCCCCCCCACACTTTGGTTTCAATCTGGATATTGCATTGTGATACTCATTCTAAGCATTCTGTCTCAACTCTTGTGTAAACAGGCCAAAATAAAGCAATTAGACACAATCTTGAGCTGGGAGGAACCAGAGGACAGGAAAGAGGGGAGGAGTTAGAGGGCAGGAAATGAGTGGGAGGAGAAAGGGTGAGGAGAGCTTGGAGCAGAGCTGGAAGAGAGATCTTGGAACAGCGTGGAGAGATGGACTAGACCTAATATATCACAAAAAGCAAGTATAATGTGGGAAATCTAAATGTTAGGAAACTATGAGAGTTTGGAGGTTTTGGAGGGAGTAACTATTGCCCAGCATTGTGTTCTATGTTATCTAAATAAATAAACCCAGTCTCTGTGTGCTGATTTGATTATACAGCTGTTTAGGATTAACAGCAGGATTACCAGAAGATATATCAACAGTAAATATTAATAAGCACTTACAACATAGGCTCATGGCCATCTCAAGATGCAAAATGCATTTAGTCTTCAAAAGTCTCCATAGACTATTGAATAGTCTTGATACTGTTCAAAAGTCCAAAATCTCCTTTGACGCTTAAGGCAGTCTGTTAACTGTACCCCTCTGTAACTAGCATTTGCTACTTTGTGGGTTTTTACTCTCTTCCACCCTTCTCCGCCCTCTAACTAGATAGGAGAGAAAAGTACAGAGGGGAAGGGGTAGGTCACTACCATTAGACTGCGTCCTGCTGAGTAGGAGCATTGGATTTCTTGGGGCAAGTTTGAACTTTGCTGTCAGGGTATTCAAGTTCTTCTTCTCATCTCTTCATGTATGACCACTTGACAACCGAAGCAAAACCGCACGAACAGCAGCCAGCACCAGTAGCATGAGGAGCAGTCTGTCACAGCTTCTCTCAGGACTCTAGCATTTCTATACCTTCTCAAGAACTCCCAGGATTCCAAATGTCAGACACCTGGAGAAACTATGCACAGCTGGCAAAATCACAGCCCTGCCAGAGCACGAGGAAAATCATAGTCAGCTGCTGTGGACAATTTGAAGCGGTCCCATATCCCACACCTGGGATTAAGACAAAACAATTCCCATAGCATTTCTGTGTTTTTAAAGAAACCAAAAATTCTCACTATACCCCTCTGTAAAAATTTAAAACTTTTTATGTTCTTCTAGCATACAGGGACACAGATTATACATTCCTATTCTATAAGGGAAGAATAGAGATGTAGAGAGTAATGAGACTGAAACGGAATCTGGCAATCACCAAATCTTGTAGGCCTATACCCAGTATTTGGACTTCCAGTTTCAAAAGAACTGCCCCTCCAGTTTTGCTGTCTGCAACATACATTTCTCCTTTGGGCTGATTCTACTCCCTGTATGCAGCTCTTCTTGGAAGAGAGGAATAGGGGAAAGCATGACAGCAGAAAAGGAAGGCATGGTGGCTGGATCAAGAAGTTGGCTGATTAGATTTTGATCCATTCATAGGAAGCAGAGCAAAAAAGCAACATTTTATATGTGTACATATTTTTGTAATTTCACATATGGAGTGCTTGGTCTAATTAAAGCAGTATTTGAAAATGGATGTTGTGATCTCAGCCTCAGTATCCAGTTATTTCTGTTTTGTTTTACTCAGCATTGAGAAATATTGAAAATTGCCTTACTATTTGAGGAGCTATTACAGCTCCACTGATATATATATTTATGGTTGGTACACTTAAGGCTTATGGGATGTGAGGAAGTCTGAGAAGATTTTGTAAGATTTTGTTTGTTTTGTTTGTAGTGTTAGCTGGTGAAGCCAGGGCCTACTGTGTTCTAAACTGGCCCTGACTAAGTCTTGTCCTTCACTTTGCCCCTACAGGTCTTTAAAATTACCTGTCAGAACTATTTGTGTTGTTACAGTGAAAATCATCTTTGAAGAACTTCTAAATAAACTGAAAATATGTTTCTTAGCCCCATCTACAAGGATATAATGGACATCATGAAAGCAGAGAATTTGAGGATAATAGTCCTATGTAGTCCAGGTTTTTGTTGTTGTTTCAGATAGGGTTTCTCTGCGTAGCCTTGGCTGTCCTGGACTTGCTTTGTAGACCAGGCTGGCCTCAGACTCACAGAGATCCTCCTGCCTCTGCCTTCCTGAGCGCTGGGATTAAACTCATGCACCACTTGTCTGACTCCAGGTCTTTTTTTTTTTTTTTTTTAATAAATAGCGTTCTGCTTATTCTGTTCTGACACACTTATTCCTTGCCCATCTAAGTTAAATGTTTGTAGTCAGGTAATTGGGTACTGACTCCCAGGAGTAATGGTGAAGACAGTGAAGTAAGTTCTTCATCAGTTAGAGCAGCACTTAAAATGTTTGGATCTCCCCATCTATCCCGACATACGGAGTTTCAGGGCTTTCTGTATCCCATTAGAGCTTCCTTTTTGTACTGTTGACTAAGAAAAACCCATCATGATATGTTATATATATAACATATTTTACATAATTGATATATTATTATCTATTTTACATACTTTATATATATCGCATATTATATATAATAACATATTATATATGATTATATATTATATACAACATGTTATATATATGTGTGTATCGTGATATATAGGTCATGATATTAGTAGCTTGAATCTGAGTTCCAGGGCACTTGTCCAAATTTTTAGGCTCTTGTGACCCAGGAAAAAGAATTGGACTAGAGACACATGATTCGAAGTAGAAATACAGCTTAACTAAGAAAGAGAGAGCACTTCCAAGAAAGGGAGCAGACAGACAGGAAGCTGAGAAAAACATGAACTGAAGAGTGCTATGAGGCACATGGCCCTTATAGGTCATTTATGTGGCACCTGCCCATCAGATGCTTGTATACTGCAGGCTTTTCTTGAATGTATGCTGCTTGTTATATGTAGCCCAGCTGGGAAGGGCTTTTCTATAATGGCTTACTTCATGTATTAATGTTGTTCAATAAATGTCTCTTTGTCTCTGTCTGTCTCTCTCTCCTCAGCCACAACCCCTTCCTGAGAGATGTGATCCCAGATATTTTTTGGAGAACCAAATCTATCATCTGTAGCTATTCCCATGCTGATCAGAGGCATAGTCTCTCAGAGGAACCACAAGACAAACAAATGAACCGATAATTCTATAAGATGTGGGAAAATACAAAAGAACAGTTTTAAGGAGGAATCATGGTGACACAGATTGAAAGGGGAGATGTTGTAATGTTGTAATAATTCAGTAACAAAAGAAAAATATGTAACAAACCAGAGTATAAAATAAGGTTATGATGGGAACAGGAAATAGGAGCTGGACAGGCAGCTTAGGGCTTGGATTGTGAAGGCAGCAGTTCCAGGAATGTCCTTGGTTCTCTGGCCAGGAAATCTAGAAGTGAATTCTGGTTGGTATCTCTCTGTCTATGTATGTGTGTATGCATGCATGTATGTATGTATGTATGTATGTATCATCTGTCTGTCTATATGTCCAGTTATCTGTCTATCTTCTTTCATGTAGTACATCCTGACTGCAGCTTCGCCTCCCTCTCCTCCTCCCAGTACCCCCCCTTCCCCAGATCTACTGCTCTTTCTTTACCTTCAGAAAAGAGGCCTACAGGGATACCCGCCGAACATGGCCTAACGAGATGCACTAAGACTAAGCACAGGCCCTCAGATCAAGGCTGGAAAAGTAATCAGTGGGAGGAGAGGGCTCCGAGAGCAGACAGAGAAGTTACAGGCCCCTGCTTTCACTGTTAGGAGTCTCACCAACCCCGAGCTAGACAATCGCAGCATGTGTGCAGAGGGCTAGGGCAGACCCACAAAGGCTCCATGGCTGCCGCTTCAGCCTTTGTGAGCAACCGTGAGTCCGTGTTCTCCAGCCCTGCAGCTTCGAAAATCCTTCCTCCCCTTCCACAGGCTCCCTTCCCAAGCTCCACACAACGTTTTGGTGTGAATCCCTGCATCTGCTCCCATCAGTTGCCTTTCTGATGGTGATTGGGCTAGGCATTGATCTATTGATTATAGCAGAGTATCCTTAAGAATCATTTCATTGACTTTATTTACCATTTATTTATTTATTTATTTATTTATCTATCTATCTATCTATTTATTTATTTATTTATTTATTTATTTATTTATTTATTTATTTATTTATTGTCAGTTGTACTTGGTGTTACCCTAGGTCTCTGAGCTGTCCAGCTTCTGGTTCCTGGCCATTTAGGCGGTGTCAGACATGGGCTTTTTCATGTGGCCTCAAGTTAGACTAGTCATTGGTTGGCTGCTCCCACAAGCTCTGAGCCACCATTGCTCCTGCACATCTTTCCAGTAAGGCAGGTGTGGGTCGAAGGTTTTGTAGTTGGGTTGGCATCCCAGTTCCACCATGGGAAGTCTTGCCAGGTTATTGAAGGTGGCAGGTTCGGGCCCTGTATCTTCCATTACTAGGAGTCCTCCCTAAGTTACCCTGATAGGGTCCAGGAAGTTTCCTCTGCACTAGGTAGGTTTCCACATCACCTGCACCCAAATGCCCCCAATTCCAGTCATCTCCCTGTACTTTCTCCCTCCATGCCTCCTGCCCCCACCTGGTCCCTACTGGTCCCATCCCCATCTGCCCCTAGTCCACTTGCATTAGCTATTGTTTTCATGAATTAATTTATTACTTATTTTACATTCCTATCACAGCTTCTCCTCCAATTCCTCCTTGTCCCCTCCCTTTCCCCAATTCCTCCCTCTGTTTCTCCTCAGAAGAGGGGAGGAGTCCCATGGATATCAACCCACCTGGGCATCTCAAGTTACAGTAGGACTAGGTTCATCTCCCATTGAGGCTAGCCAAGTCAGCTCTGTCAGGGGAAAGGGACCTAAAGGTAGGCAACGGAGTCAGGGACAGTCCCTGCTCCTGCTGTTAGAGGTCCCATCTGAGGACCAAGCTGTACATCTGTTACACATGTGTAGGGAGCTTAGGTCCAGACCATGGAAGCTCTCTGGTTGGTGGTTCAGTCTCTGTGAGCCCCTATGGGCCCAGGTTAGTTGATTCTGTAGGTTTTCTTGTGGTGACCTTGGCCTCTCTGACTCCTTCAATCCTTTCTTTCCCCCTTCTACAAAATTACCTGAGCTCTGCCTATTGTTTAGCTGTGGGTCTCTGTTTCTGTTTCCATCAGCTGCTGGGTGAAGCCTCTCAGAGGACAGTTATGCTAGGTCCTGTCTACAAATATAGCAGAGTCTCATTAATAGTGTTAGGGGTGGACTCTCTTACAGCATGGGTCTCAAGTTGGGCCAGCCATTGGTTGGTCATTCCCTCAATCTCTGCTCTGTCTTTATCCCCGTGCAATTGGAGGCAGGACAAATTTTGGGTCGAAGATGTTGTGAGTGGGTTGTAGTCCTCATCCCTGCATTGAAGTCTTTCCTGGTTACAGGAGGTGGCCATTTCAGGTTCCATATCCATGTTGCTAGGAGTCTTAGCTAGGGTCACCCGAGATTCCTAGGAGTTCCTTTGTCCTAAGGTTTTGGCTTGTTCCAGAGGTGCCCCAACAGCTTCGGGTCTCTTCCCCAGTTCTTTCTTCCTCTACCATCCCCTCACTTGATCTCTTCTCTTCCCCTCCCAACTCCCTCTCTCACCCACTTTTCCCCCTCCATTTATCTCCAATATCTATTTCCCCTTCCAAGCGAGATTCAAGCATCCTCTCTTTGACCCTCCTTGTTACTTAACTTCTTTGGGTCTGTGAATTATAGCATGGTTATCCTGTACTTTATGACTAATATTAACTTATAAGTGAGTATTTTATTTACAAGCAAAAACAATATTAAATGAATTGTGGCTTTGGATTAGGAGAGAATTTTCAAGTCTACTAAATATACATATGTCATTTTATGCTATGTCTTTTATGAAGTAGTATTCTTGGCATGGATGATTATAAAGTCAAAATATCAGTTAGTTTTGAAAAGCATTTAAGATTTTTTTTGTGTCCTACAGTATTGAGTATTCAGCCAATATTTAATTCTTTTCATAAGAATAAATAAGCACATTTGTCCACTAAGACAAATGTGCTTTCACACTTAATAAGTGTTAAGATTATATGTGTATTTTCTGGGTCAGCATACACCTTTAATCCCAACACTCAGGAGGCAGAGTTTGAGGCCAGCATAGGCAGATACACAAAGAAACCCTGTCTTGAAAACAAACAAAAGCAAACCAAACAAATAAAAAGGTTGTAGGTATACCAAAGAATTTCTTGAAAATAAATATTTTAATGGATCAGTAAATGTTTGGCTTATATACATATATATGTAGGGTCCTATATAAACTTCTCAGGCAAAAAAAAGAAAAAAGAAAAGAAAAAAGGTAGAAAAAGTTCCAAGAAGTCCTTGGTTAGAGGTTGGAAGTGAGGGTCTTTTTGCTTGCCCTTCTCTGCACTAATTGTTCTGTTTCCATTAGATTATTATGAAGTTATGTTAGGACAGTTAGTTGCATGTGCGTAGAAACCTGTTCTTTGAGTCATTGAAGCAGCAGTGGGCCTTAGGCGCATGTATGTGTATGTATACGCATACGTATGTATGCGCGCGTATGTTTCTGATCTCTGATACTCTGAGACTTGGCAGCAATGACAGTCCAGTAGCAATTGTTAGGTAGTTAATATATGATATCTTATGACCTTTTCAGATATCCTTACTGTTATGTTAACAACCTCCTTCCCTCTCCTAACTAAAGTCCTATCCCCACCCCCCATCTTTTCAGTCTTCCTTCCAGAGTATTTGTGCATTGCTATTTCCTTCTCTGCTGCTTCCTACCCGACTGCTGTAATGGGTTCTTTTACTCTCCTGGTTCCTGTTGTTACTCTCGGGCTTATATACTCAAATTTGAAGATTTGGAGTGAGGAGCCTCAGATGAGAAAGAATATGTAGTATTTATTTCTGGGTCTGTGTTACCTCACTCAACTTAACGTTTTTTAGTTCCATCTATAATCTTCCTGCAAATTTCATTTGTCTTCACAGGTGAATAGTACTTCAAAGTATATAAGAAATACATTTCCTTTCATCCTTTGGTCAGTTGAAGAACAGTTAGATTGTTTCCATTTCTTAACAATTGTGAACAGAGTAGCAATGAACATGGCTGAGAAAGTGTCTGTAGAGTAGGATATTGAGTTCTTTGAGTATATGCCAAGAGGTGGTATAGCTGGGATCATATGGTAGATTTACTTTTAGCTTTTTGTGAATTCTCCACACTGATTTCCAGAATGACTGGACCAGCTTGCAATCCCAGAAAGAGTGAATGAGGGTTTCCATTCCCTCACAGCCTCTGTAGCTTTTGTTGTTAGTTGTTTTGTTGATCTTTTCCATTCTGATTGGGGTAAGATAAAAACTCAGAATTCTTTTGATTTACATTTCCCTAATTTCAAAGGAAGAAGAACAGTTCTTAGCTATTTTTATTTCTTCTTTTGAGAGCTTTGCTTAGATCCCAAGCTCATGTTTTATTTTAATGGATTTTTATTTTTATTTTACTCCCCCTCCATTTTTTTTTTTTTTTTAGTTCTTTAAATATTCTGGATATTAATCCTCTGTCAGCTGTGTAGCTAGCAAAGGTTCTCTACCATTCTGTGGGCATCTTCATTCTTCATTCGATTGTTCACTGTGCAAAAGTGTTTTAGTTTTATGAAGTCTCACTTGGCAAATGGAGTCCTGTTCACAAAGACTTTTTCTGCACCTATATCATGTTAGGATATTGCTTATGTTTTCTTCTAGCAGTTTCAGTGTTTCTAATTTCACATTTAGGTCTTTGATCCATTTGGAGATTGTTTTTGTGCAAGCTGATAGATCCAGGTCTCATTTCATTCTTCTGCAAGCGGACATCTGCTTTTCCAGATCCATTTGTTGAAGACACTTTTGACATGTTTGTTGGATATTAGTTGGGTGTAGTTATTTGCACTTCTGTTTAGGTCTTTGATTTTACTTTACTGGTCTATATATCTGTTTTTGTGCCAATTCCATATTGTTTTTAATTATGTGGCTTTGCAATACATCTTGAGGTATGGAATGGTAATCCCTATAACATTGTTCTTTCTGCTCAGGATTGTTTTGGTTATCTAGGAATTTTTGAGGCTCCATATGAAATTTAGGAGAGTTTTCCTATTTCTATGAAGAAAGAGATGGGGATTAGGATTAGTTTGTCATATTCTTGCTAAAAGTGTGCAAGACACATCTATTCTCAAGGAAATATGAGAAAAAAAATCCAAATTAAGGAATTTTTTATAAAGTAATCAGCTTGAATGATGGCTGAGTCAAGAGAAGACCTAAGTGTTCCAGATTGAAGAGGACTGAAGATACATTGGAGTGCAGCGCAAGGCATGACCTTGAACTGGGTTCTGAACATGGTTGGAGCAGGAGAGGACCCTTAGCTAGGTCTCTGGAGTATTTGTGCAGTTTTACTGAGTTTGATGGTTGTAGTGTAGCTGTTCGGATAGCACCATCAATGTTTAGAAAACGTACATAAGTAGAAAAGGGTAATGGGCATTAGGTGACAATTTCCACTGGTTTGGAAAATATTAGTGTGTGTTTTTATGATGAGATAGTTCTCAGTTTAGTGAAGCAAAATGTTAACAATAGGAGAAACTGGGACAAGAGACAACAGGAGTTCTTTTGCGGTATTAGTGTAACTTTTTCATTCATTTCAAATTATTTCATGATAAAGTTAGAACAAAAAACTCTCTTTTCCTCAAATTCTAAGGGTACCTGTGAATCATTTCACACTCAAAACTCTGCTTATGAAGAAAAAAGTTGTGTGGGTTTTTTAAAAATTTTTGATCAGATGTAAAAGTGAGTTTAAATATTTACACAAAATAAATGAATGGAAAATTAAGCCTTAACTATAACCATGTCAACAAGGGATTTGCTGATTTTCTGTTTTTGTTTTTTTTAATCTCTGGAAAAATACCCTTCAGTCCAAAGTGCATAAATCATTTAACAGAGAAGAATTAGGAAAAATAGCATCCTGGAGGACCAGCACCCCAGGCATTCATCCCCTTACCTAACCAAATGACAGACCTTGAAGCAACATCAAAGCCTTAAAAATAACTGGCTCTGACATGTACCAAGATGGAGAAAATATTTCCCACAAGCTTGAAATAAATGCTTCACCTTTAAAGAGAACAAAAGAAAAGGCAGTATCATATTTCATAAGTGGAATGTAACAGTTGAAGAGTTCACTTTATTTACTTATGACTTTTTTGCTACTTGGGAAATGTTGGTAAACTGAATCAAGCTTATTTTTATGTTCTTTGTTCTCTTTCCTTACCTGTTTTGGTATAAAATAAAAAAGTTTGGTGGTAGAATAAAAGTCTTTAAAAATATTAAGACTTTTCCCAGGTGACAACAAAAGTCTTAGAGGTTTGTTCAAAGCTGTTATGATCCCACAGGTTAAATTTAGTTTCTCACTCTTTAGTTTGGCATCCAGGGTCTTGTATTCTTTGGTGGTAGCATATTATTTTTATTGCTTGTAGAAATCATCTTTAGACACACGTCTATTCTGTATTGAAGAATCCTTTGGTTACAGTCACATAAAATTACTTCTGTGTTCTAAATATTCGTCAGCAGTTTTCCCCCCGCCCCGCCCTGCCCCATGTGTGTGCACGTGCGTGTCTATATGCTCTGCTTATATCCTCTGGTGCAGGTGTGTAGCTCAGACAGTAACTTGTTGAAGTCAGTTCTCCTTCTCCTGTGTGAATCCCAGGCATGGATCTCAGGTCCTCGGGTGTGGAAGTAAATATCTTTACTGGGTGAGCTATTTCAATGGCCCTACGAAGCTATTTCTTTTATTTTTTCAATAATAGATTTAATTTTATTTTAAAAATTCTATGAAAATCCCACAGATGTATATAATGCATTTTGACTTTATCTACTCCCACTATCTCCCACCAACTCTTCCTGGGACACCCCCAACTTTATGTCTTTAAATTTTCTTTAGTAACCCACTGAGTCTAATTACTATTGTCCTACTGGAATATGGTAAGCCTACCAGTGGGCTATACCAGAAACAAACAAAACACACACACACAAAAACAAAAAAGTGACGTTTTCTTCCTAAGGAGGCATCACCTGCTAGTAATTCCCCAGTTTGTGGTTGAGGCCTCGAGCCAGGCCCTCATTCTAGTTCGACTTTGTACAGGTGGCCAGAGCTGTAGAAAGTTCATGTGTAGAACTGCCATGGTAGCATTTCACAAATATCTCCTCAATCCTCAAGTCCTTTCATACTGTTTGCTCCCTCTTCCACAGTGGTTCCTGAGTCTTGGGTTGTGGGATATAGATAAAAATGTTTTATTTAGTACTGAGCACTCAGTTACTTATTCTCAGCTCTTTGATGAGTTATGGATCTCTTTGTTAACCTACTCACTGCAAAAACTTCTCTGATCAAGACTGAGAATATAATCAATCTATATGTATAGACATAAATATTTAGAAGGTAGTTTAGCATGACCATTTTGGTAAACAACAGTAATAGGTTTTCGCGAGGCATGTGATTTTCCAAGCTATGGGGTTTTGCATGGGTTTACAAACCTTTCAGGAAATCCTGCATGTGAATCAGGAAGTCTCAAGTCTGATCAGGAAACAGTTGATTGCTCCAATAACCATCATGCCACTGCTGCACCTCTCACCTGGCAGGTCCTGGAAGGTCAGTATTTCAGCAGCGGGGTCCAGCATAAGGTCATTGATGCCTTCTTTTTCTCAGCAGCCTGCACAGTTTCTGGCCTCATGAAAGTTAGCCAGCAGGTAGAGTTTCCAAATCAGTTGGAAATTGATTTATCTATGTCCTGTAACCAAAGTGTGCAGTATCTTCAACAGTGAGCTCTTATTATCTAGTTCTTACTATCTAGTTCTGGTTGGCAACTAAGAGCAATGACAATAGTCTGTGTTATTGTGGTAGCTCTTCTCTAACCGATGACTCATAGTGAATGATCCTGTGTATAATATGGAGATTTTCATTTGCTAACCCATTTATTCCGAGGGCAGCATTACCCCACAGGGCTCCTCTGCTAAAACTTAAAAAAGAAAACAGGTTTAACTTTTATTCTGCATGTGTGTATATCTCTGTGTATCTGCCACCTGTATGTGGGTGCCTGTGAAGGCCAGAAGAGGGCATCAGATCTCTTATAGCTTGTGAGCTATCCAACATGGATGCTGGAAACCAAACTTGGGTCTTCTGGAAGAACAGTAAATGCTCTAAACTGCTGATTTATCTCTCCAGCCCACAAAGTACCTACCCCCTTTAAAAAATATATTAGCTTACAAACTAGTATGTTTCTACAAGCCTTCTTTGTACGTCTTTCATTTCGGTTAACCTACCTCCTACCCACTCTTCTCTCCCATCCCTTTACTGCCATCCCTGTTTATCTTGAACTCTAGTATACTCTCCAGGTTGCTTTATGTCACTTGTGTTCTACTAAATTCTCTAATTCTATTTTTTTTTTTTTTGCTAAGTTGTACAATTGTAGGTTTCTATACAGCTTTTACATATATTCTTTACTTTGGTAAACCCTCTTCCTATCCCTTCATACTTCTCCCCGATACTTGGACCTTTCTGTCTTCTGGGTTCCCCCTCTTTATTTTCATTCTACCAGTATTTTATATTCCCCACCCTTTAATGTGTCTCTTCCAGATGGTCTTTTTCTGGTTTGCTGGCTTCCACATGTACTCAAAGTTAAACACACAAAAGATTTGAAGATAGGATCCATATACGAGAGAGAACTCATGGCATTTTTTTCCCTCGGCATATGCAACCTTATAGGGTAATATAATTGTTTTCCTTTCTATCTATCTGTGAATATATGATTTCATTTTCTTTCATAGCTTGGTATTCTAGGAAGCTATCTCTATCATCTGTGGTCCACATACTTCCTCTTAAACATTCTGCATTTTTGTTTCGCTTTTTCTATCTGTGTTCTTTGTCTTTCCAACAATTTATAAACTCCAAAAGAGGAGCTACTGTGTCAGAGTCTAGCTATTTGAAACTGAATTGCCTTCTTCTGTCCTTTGAACACTTGTTGCATAATATAATTTTAAAGTTTACATGTGATTACGTTCAAAAGCCTAAAAGTTGAAATAATTTTTAGCAAAATTTTACATTGTACACTGTACATTGATAGAGGTATTTTTATTTTTCTAGGAACAATTGAAAAAATATAAAGAGACTAAATAGAAAAACATTATCAGTTTTTGCTATGAGCATGTGGTGTACATGCATTTACATCTGTGTGAGGAGGCCAGCGGTTCATGATGGTGTCTTCTGCTGCTTCCCACCTGGTGTTTTAAGGAGGCTCCATCACTGAGCTGGAGCTCACTGGCTGCCTTTGCTGACTGGCTCTGTGGTTGCGGATGTTTGCTGCTGTGTCCAGCTTTTACAAGCATGCTGGGAGTCTGCTCTCAGGTCCTCATGCTTGTGTAGTAAGCTGTTTACTGACTGGAGTATCGCTTTATTGGAGATATGTATTTTTAATAAAGAAAATTATGAGTTCAACATTTTGCTCCATCTAAGAATGTCCCTAGTGGAGCTGGAAATGTACCTCAATGGAAGAGCACTTACTGGTCCCTGCAAGAGCATTTGCAAGAGCACTTGCAAGTCCCTGGGTTTGGGCCCCACACAAATAAATCAAACCTACACACAACAAATAAAGGTCGGGCACAATTGGCAACTTGCAGAGCCTGAGTGTTCTGGAGGAAGATTGTGACTTGGGACCCTAGTTGGACTGAGCAAGACCCCATCTCAAGAAACCAATGATCAAAGAGCAAACTGTTAGGGAAGAAGTTGGGTGGAGGTAGGAGAGGGTAATAAAGGCAGGGGTGACTAGGATTGTGGTCCGTCTGTAAATGTATGAAAATTACATGCTAGTAAAAATGAATACCCAAAGTGAATGTTGATATTAGTGAAATAACTTTTCACAGCATTCTTTGGGAAGTTTGGCAGGTTTGATTGTCAACTTGACACAATCTGGAATCACACGGGAAGACTGTCTAGATAGGTTATCCCCTGGCTGTCTCTGCCGGGGATTATCTTGATTGCATTAATAAGTTGAGAAGACCTGCTCCGAGATATGTGGCACCATCTCCTGGGCTTTGGATCCTACAACCTGCTAAAAAGGAGAACGCTAGCTGAGCACTAAACAGGTGTGCACTCCTTTTCCCTGCTTTTGACCGTGAGTGGGCCCAGCTGCGTCAAGCCTCTGCGGCTTTGACTTTCCTGCAGTTACGGATTGGAACTGAGCTCAAAGAAACCCTTCCAGTCCTAAGCTGTTTTCGTTAATTTCCCTCCAGCAATTGGAATGGAAGCTAAGGTAATATAATAAAACACTTGCTATTTTCAATAGACAATCAAATATTAAATATTGTTTCACTGGGAGGAGGTTTTGGCTGGTTTAGTCCATGATTGGCCCTGTTGCCCTGGGCCTCCAGCGATAAATGTGTCATGGCAGAAGCATGAGGCAGAACAAAACTATTCACCCTTTGTCAGAAAGTAGGAAAAGATGGAAAGGTCTGAGGTTCCACAGATCTTTCGAAGACCAGGAGGCGGTCTCTTGAGATGTAGTGCTTACAGGTTCTTTCACTTCCAGCAGGGCCTCCTCTGCAGCAAGCCTTCAGCCTCGGGACCGCTGGGCTAAGCCGGAGCGCTGGGCACGGATCTCCAGGAGCACAGCGGCCTTCTCTCAGCACAATTTCTCTTAGGCTGTTGAAATCAGCACTCGTATCACCAACCCTTCTATGAAGCCCTTCTGTCCATTTGTCTGTCTTTTGTCTTTGGCCTTCTGCAATTTCATTGAGATATGTCTAGGCATGAGTTTATTTTATTTTATTTTTAATTTTGCTTTGTATTTTTTGAGCTTCTTGAATCTACATTATTTGTTAATAATGTGGAAAAGTCTTAGTATCATTTTGATTTTGATCTACCTCTCCACCTCTCCTTTAAGAAGTGTTGAGTAGCCAGACATGGGGTGGAACTGCCCACTCTAAGAACCCTGAGCGACTCTACAGTGTCTTGGATTGCTTGTTAAGCTGGATTACTCTCAGTTTTTCTAGCCTTTTAGTTTGTAATTAATTGACTTCTAAATTTCAAGCTCTCTAAATTTATTGTAAATAAATATTCTAAATACTCTCTTTAAAATTTATTGTAGTTTTTATTCAGTGGAGAAAACTATAGAGTAATATTTGGGATCACCAGATATGTGCATGTGGTCCATTACTGGCCAGGATATAACTATGCAGTGCACAGTTATAGTTTGTTCTTCTAGGTAGTGTTTTTAAGCTTAGTTTTCTTTTCCTTTTTTTTTTTTTTTTTTAGATAAAAGTTGAGCAGTTTTTGCTCTACGCCTGATGATTCCAACATTAAGTCTGAGTTTGCTGCTTTCTGTTCTTTCTCTTTTTCTCTTAATACTTTGTTTCCAATGAGTTTTTTTTTTTTTGTTTGTTTGTTTTTGTTTTTTTTTTAGCAGGAATTTATAGCAGGAACTCTTTGCCTCTAGAATGAAAACATTTATCTGTCAGAGGAAAAACATGTTTGCTTCTGTTGTGCATTAAAGCACTTACCAGTTAGGTACAGCTCTTGGGAGCAATGTCCTTTAGTACCAAAGCGACCTGTTAGAGGTGCTGGAGCTGGAGCAATGGATGGCTTTGTTCCCGTTTCTCCCTAGGCTGAGGAAGTGGGTTGTCTGTATTTTGTCTTTTTGCTCTTGAATTTACAGCTGTTATCAGTGTTTGCTCTTCATGTTCACGGATCTGACTTGTCTGTTGTTGTATAGTTAGTGCATCAAAAAGTTCTGTTAGCACTTTCCATTTTCATTTTATCCGTTAGTAGAGATGAGAAGCCACCCTTATTTTTTGATTTTGTCAATTAGTGAAACACATTATAGGTTGAAGCCCCAGAAGTATCACATTCATCTTTATGCTTCTGTGAACATAGAACCTCAAAGCATTTTAGTAATCATGGTCCTTTGTGATTCTGGGGTAGGTTCGGGATTCTGAGAGACAGCTTACATATTAGGATACTAGCTTGTCATAGTTGGCTTCTAGAATTATGGGAACAACAAACTGGACTAGTCCACAAAGGAATAGTTGGTTTTTTTTTTTTTTTTTTTAAGTTTGAGTTTTTGGTGCTGGCTATGGCATTGGATGGGCAAGCTGGGGCAGAGCAGGAGAGCTCCCCCTGGGAGTGTGGGTGTGGCGGAGCTGGCAGGCTGACCAGCTCAGATGCCTCTCAGGCCCAGTTCTACTGCATTGATGAACTGATGCAGTGCATGAAGGGGCTGGTCCTACAGATCCAAACTACAGGATCTCCATGACACAGGGCAACAACAGGCCATCCGAGGCGAGTCCCAGTGAGGATCCAGTATTGGTAGAGTATAGCAGAAGCCAGAGGCCACATACCAGACAAACAACTCATTGCAATGAATATTTGCTAGCAAGGAAGTGTGGACAAAAGGATATACTGTGGGACACACTCTGACACATAACAGCTTCCACAATGAGTTTCTTTTCCCCCACTGTTGAAGGGAGGTTGCAAGGGTGGAGGGTGGGGAATGAGGAGAAGGGGAGATGAGCAGGATTGAGGAACATGATGTGAAATTCATAAAGAATCAATAAAGTTTTAAAGTTTGATTCTTCAAATCACTGCATCTTTCATAACACTTTTCTATCTGAGGTCTTTGTATCACTTAAGTTGTATAAAAAGAACTTGTCAAAAAAGGTAGAAGGGCTGGGCAGTCAGGCCTTTGTAGGTCTTGACCTTTTTTTGGCAGAGGGGTTAGAGGGCACAGTGTCATTTCCGTACTTTCAACTGCTAGGTGGTATAGTAAGTGGTCATGAACCTGTGCATAGTCTCAGGTGGTCTGACTTGTACTTGAGTCAGAGTCACCTGAGCTGTTACTTATGTTCAGCTTTAGACAAATAAGCAGATCACATAAGTCATATATTAACTAGAGAATAAAATGTCCAAAGACAAAAGAATGGTTAGATTATCATAGTAGATTCAAGAGATAATAAGATGCCTGCTGGTAGAGGCCAAATAAAGAAGAGAAACAGACCCAGGACAAAAAGGATCTGACAGTCCACCACAGGCATCGCTGTGTAAGTGGGAGGCTAGACTAGCTATCAATTTGGATTCAAGCATTCCATCTTCATGTTTGTCTGTTTCCCTTTCTCCCCCCTTTTCTCTACCCTCACCCTAATGTACATACACATTAACACTTAGGACTATGATTCGAAGTGAAATTGTCTCTCTTGTCTTTCAGCACTGGATGCTTCTGGCAAGTTGGAAAACTGGTGTATTTACCAGCTAGAGTTCTGCAATTCTGCAGCCATGACATAGTTTTGCTAGGAAAGAGATATGGTTGACTCTCCCAAGTGCTGGTGATAGAACACAAAGTTGGTGGAAGGACCTTAGACTACCTTTCTGTTCTAACTAGGTTCCCTTTCTCTACTTCAGTTTATTTTGTGAGTGTTTAGTTTTAGCTATATAACGGTAATATTGATTATGTTAATCCATATGAGCAACCGATCACTTATGCCTGGTAATAACTTATAATTATTGTGTACGTTAGTAAGTGAGTGTCAGGTTCATGTTGTAAATTTAGTATAATTATGGTCATTTACCTACTAGCTATGGTTAAACCTTTGGAGAAGTTATTGCTTAATACTATAAAGAAATTCAGTTTAAACAATGTAGTAATTACTTATTGAAGAAACTATGGTAGCATATCTTTCTTTATTCACAGCTGAATAGCTCTCTCAGCTATTGAAATATGATTGTGAGTAGAGAACAGGAATGAGAACATTCTTTCCCACCTCAAAAGCCCACATAGAAAGAAGAAGCAGCATCCATGAAGAGGATACCTACAATTTCTTATTTTTCTCTGTTTTGGCATAGAGACATTCTACATTTTAAGATGAAATAGCCCAGTGAATAAAGGGCTTGCTGTGCAAACATGAAGCCCTAAAACAGATCCCTAGAACCCAACTAAAAAGGCCAGATGTAGTAGTTCACACTTCGAGTCCCAGCATTTGGGGATAGAGACAGGTAGCTACCTGGAGCTAGGCTTGCTGGCCTGCCAGCCCAGCTGAACTGATGA
>NW_026596109.1:23183459-23225092 GCF_907164565.1 Psammomys obesus | reverse complement strand
TACCTGGAGCTAGGCTTGCTGGCCTGCCAGCCCAGCTGAACTGATGATGAGCCATAGATCCTAGTGAGAGATCTTCCCTTCGCAAGGTGCACAGACCCTGAGGGGTCACACCCAAAGCGGAGCTCTGGCCTTTGGGCACACAAGTGCGCCTGCCTACATATACTCAGCAAGTTTATATTTTTGAAATAATGTGTAATCAATTTAGACATATTGGAAGTGTGCACTTCAGCACAGATCTTCAAGTTTAACTGCTAAAATATTTAAGTCATAATAGATCTCAGAGAATTAAACTTTTATAAGCAAACAAGGAGAACAGATTGAACTTTGAATGGTTAATATATTATGGTGATATCAGGGTGATGAATAGGTTTTAATAGAGAAACACATATTTAGTTTGTATGATTATTCCTTAGGAAACACTAGGTGGTGCAATTGTGCAAGGACCATATAATAATGAAGTTTTAGTGTGTGTGCCAGGGTTATAGTTTGAGCAAATTTTGGAAATAAGAATTCTCAAAATACCCAAGTAGAACTAAAGAATATTTTCCTCCTACTGATTGGTCAAGGATTCAGGCAGGAACTCTATCGTAGGATTCAGATCACAAAGGCCTCAAGGTCTCTGTGTATTGTTCATCACTTGAAGATCTAACCACATCCTCTAAACAACTGGCCCATTTGATTCTCCATGAACGACTATTGTGTGTTCTTTAGTTCTATAAACTTATTCTGCTATTCCAAATAATTCTAAGATATCCTAAGATTTGAGTAATTATTATAGTTACTCAGTATATAATTATATTATTAGGTAAGTAGCTCTACATCAAATCAGACTTGCAAAGTAGCTTCCCTCTTGGTGAATTTTGTTGTCTTTCATACACACACACACACACACACAAAAAAAAAAGCCCTGCTATTCAGGCATGGTGGCACATGCCTTGAGTCCTAGCACTCATGAGACAGAAGCAGGTGGATCTTTGTGAGTTTGAGGCCAGCCTGGTCTACGTATGAGTTCCAGGACAGTCAAAGCTACATAATAGAGAGACCCTGTCTCATAAATAAATAAAACAAATAAAAAACGTTGCATTTCTATGTAGGTTCAGGACATTAATTTATTAAATTGAAGAGGCAGTTTCTAAAATGAAGAGTAACTCTTGGTTTATTTAATATATGCAAATAAGGAGAAATGAAAATGATGTTGCTGCTTAGATAATTAAAAGCCTTCAGTCTTAATTCTGGATTTTTTTTTAAGTTTCTTCCCATTTTCAAATGTAGTCCAATTTGTAACTTAAAAAGTGTGTATGTCTTCCATTGGTGTCATCAATGATGTTCTATTGGTTACATTTAGGTATTTTTAATATTTTGGAAGCACAAAAAGAGTATTTTGCCTCTTGTTGAGATGTTATATTTGTCCATTTTTTTGGACTCACTCTTACTATGCTGGCTTGGAGCTTGAAATAGTTTGTCAGTCTCCTGTTGCTGGTTTTAGATGCATGCACCATCTTGACCAACTATCTTGCTATTTTAAGGCACTCATTGATAATCACAAAAATCAGAACCAGTTTAAGTGCTTCAGTCAGCTGTCAAAACTGACAGAAATACACAAACTGTGCCTATTTTCATGATGTTTTTCCATGACTCAGATACTCTGTCAGGCACAGACTCAAAACTGATTTGACTTATTTTTTACTGATGAATCAGGGTGCTGGACACTAAACTTAGGGTCAGAGTCAGGGTCAGGCATGTATTCTACCCCAGACATCACTAACTTAATCGAACAGCGTATAGTTCCATTCCAGAACACACACAGGTGAGAACTGATTTCCTGAAAGTTACTCTCTGACCTTCACATGTGTGCTGTGGTGTATATATGCATACACACACATATGCACAAATGTAATAAATATTTTAAAAATATGAACTCAAATTTATTACAGACCATGTTCTAGCTTCTTTGAATTATCTGTATATTCCCAGTAACTATTTGAAGAGGTTCAAAGGAAAAAGTTACTCTCCTTCAGTCTGTGAACTAGATTTGCTTGTATAGATACAGACAACTCTTCAAAGTCTGTTTGGGACCTTTTAATTTTCTGCAATTGAGCTGTTCTCATGGCTTATTTGGTGATGTATATTTTCATTTTACATTTATCTCAGTTTTTGTTGAAACTTGGAGTATAATATACTTACAATTTTATGTAATTATACAATATTTGTTTGGTCTTCGTGTCATGCAAGCCAACTTTATGTAAAATGTTACAGAAACAACTGTGGAATTGAGAAATTACTATTTTTATAGTAGTTGGAATCCTTTATAAAATGACTGGATGTTCCTGCAGATATATCCATTATCAAAATTGCCACTATTTAATAGCACCCATGTTAGTTAGCTACATTAGCCAGCAGCTGAATAGTCATGAAAATGGGAGTAACCTCTGACCTCAGAAATCATTCTTTTAAAAGAGGATTGAAACATGGTGATAGGAAATTTGAATTGCTCTTGCAGCTGCAGTGTTTGTTCTGTGAATACGTAATTTAGTTTAGAGTTATACTTTGCCTCCAAAGCTGTCAGTCCTTTAGAGCATCAAATTTACTTGAGGAGGGGCGGGGGAGCTTCCTTTCCAGGCCTGTATTATTGAATGCAGTATTCAGGCTTCAAATAGTTTCATTTAGAGGCAATACATACAGTCTCAAGAATGGGAATCCTCACATTTGACACGCTCTGTTAAATATATAGCTCATTCCATCCCCATCCCTGATACTGCTATGCAGGTACTTGTTTGTATAATCCTTTTAATGATTATAACTCAACTCCCTAGCTCTGTAGAGGCCTGGTAGAGTATGAAGGAGTGTGTGTGTGTGTGTGTGTGTGTGTGTGTGTGTGTGTGTGTGTGTTTGATGTAAGAGTGTGTGTAGCTGAATATATGTACTATTCAAGTTTGTTTGGGCTTTGTAAATAATTTGGGTTTGTATTCTATATGTACAAGTTTCTTTAGCTATTTAGAAGATAATCTTTGCAAGCTGAACATAGAAACTCAGTGAGCCTTATGTTTGGTGTGCAGGGAGCTACCCATAGAATACTCATTAAGGCCAAAGACTGTTAGAGCTGATCTCACAGGCTGACTGAAAAGCTAAACCAAAGAGACTTGAGAATGACGTAAAAAGAAAGCTGGTTTGTAGTCTCATTACTGTGAAGTTATTAAAACCAAAGAGATTTGAGAATGACATAAAAAGAAAGCTGGTTTGTAGTTTTGTTAGTTTGAAGTTATTAAGTAATTTGTATTCCTTTGGTTTTTATATGAACCTTATATTCTGTCTTTAACATTTAATGACTTAGTTAATCAGAGAAAGAGAAAAGAAAGCGTAGAAACCCAGAAACTGAGCTAATGTGAAAGAAAGGCATTTATTCTGAAGTTTAATATTTGCTGTTTTATTTTTAATAAAGGTCAATGATTTTTATAAATAAAAATGATGTTATTGTGGAGATAGGTACTTATGAAAGCAATCAGTAAGTTTTAAAACATTACATAATTAGAAATAATGTGGAATGAAAATCTGTGATTATAACTTCATTATATGCTGTATTATGTTATACATATTTATTTTATGCAGTTTTGAAAATCACATTAGAACTTTATTGCTTCAGTCTTAGTTGAGCCAGTGAAAACAAATGCAGATTTTAATCATGTGCAGTTAGGAATTATATATATATATATATAATTTCTAGGTTCTTCTTTTTTGTATTTTGTACATAACAGATACATGATTGATTATTGGCATACGGAATATCAAACGTCCGGTTATGTTGCCTGGCCAGCCGTTGGCAGTTTTCACGTGTGAGGGTCTGAAATGTGCGCAGCAGCTCTTACTTCCTTAGCCAACTGCTTGTAAGAGGCTTCCATGCCAGTGAGCTACTTTCTTTGAACAGTATATGTATTTTTTTTTTTTTTTTTTGCTGTGAAGGTGAACATTTTATGCAGTGAACTTTTGATTTTCATCTTTTTCTGAGATTCATTTGAATAATTATATTTCTACTAGTGGTTAATGCTCTGACCTTATAGGAGACTAAACAATCTAGTTACATATTTAAAAAAGCAGAAATAGCTTAAAGATGAAGAGAACAAATACTTTTGTCTATTCATTATTTATAAGTGTAACTAGTAAATTAAATGCTATTTAATATACAAAAGAATGTTTCTGTTTTATTTCTGTTACCTTAAATATAGTTCTGTAGACCATCCTTAAGCCATTTAAGTAATGCTACATAAAATTGTTTGTTGTTTGTTGTTGTTTGCTTTTTAGCTATCCTTTGTGAGACAGACTTCACTTAGTACACGCAGTTTATAGAACTTTTGGCAATGCAAGAGAGTTCTCTCCTACTACCTTTTAATATCTTTACAGTTTTTTTTTTCTTTTCAGAAAAAGATACTCTTGCGAGGTAGCCATGCTGGCCTCAAACTCTTGGTTCTCCTGCCTCCCAAGTGCTAGGATTAAAGGCATGAGCGTGGTATCACCTATACAGCCTTCACTCGTTGGTGTAGGGGAGGTTTTAAGTTAGAGGCCCAGACTGTAGTGCTAGCATTACAGTGGTTTCTAGATTATCTTAGCAGAAAATAGAAATTAATTTCAAAAACCTTATTCATTTAAATAAATATTTATAAATATAACATTTGGGAATTTGCTTTCCATCAAGAAACAATTTTAATAAAATGTTTTCTATAAATATTTTAGCAAAGATATTTAATAAGCGTTCTTTAATAATGTGTTAAAGTTCTGTGAGATTTGGGTTCCAGGACTATGAAAAGAAAATTGAGAAAATCTGAGAATTTGCATGAATTCTGGTGACTGGTATTATAATGTTTTGAGAATATTTTTGCAAACCATAGAGTTATATGAAACTCAGACTAGGTGACTTTAATAGTAAAATAAAAGGGATTGACTTGGGAATATTTTTTTAAAAAGGTTTCCTTCATTGGAACTGTTAGGATCCTGTCTATCATAACTACTGGACAGTGAAACTGTATCAGGCTAGTTCCATCTCTTTCATTACTGTATAAGTTAGAAAATGTACAGTCATGACTGGTGAGTTCTGTCAGTGTGAAAATACATGTCAACATAATATATGCCTTAAAATAATGTCTTCAACGATATGCGAGTTTTAAAGGAGGTGTTGACATCTGATGGTCATATTAAGCTGTAAAGAAAATAATACAGTGTGGTAGACACAAAGCACATTTATGGTGGTTATACGTGCTGAAAGTGTTAAGTATACAAGTGGTCTTCGTAGCTGCATGATTTTGCATTTCTTCTCCTTAGAGTACCCTAAGCATTTTGTTAAGGACACTTTAAAAATTACCTTATAGCTTAAAATATTTTAAAATATAAAAGCTTTACCTCGAAGTGTAGATTTTTTCTACAGGACATCAAATTTCAGTGTCTTGAAATAAATGTGAGCATCTTAACAAACCCGTGCCTACACCTCGTGTGTGGTGTGCATGCACATGTGTATACAGGGGCCTGCTCACTTAGGCAGGGCTGTGTGGGGGCGAGGACTTTGGGCTCTCTTCTAGATTGCGCTTCACCTTCTTTTGTTGAAAAGGTCTCAGACTGAACCCTCAGCTCGTTTTTGCTAGACTGGGAGACCAGATTCTGTGAGGCCACCTGTCCCTATGCCTCCAGCACTGGGATGATAAGCACACATCCATGCCCAGCTTTTGAGTGTGTTAGGGGGACCAAACTCAGGTCCTTGTACTTGCCCAGAGAGCACTGAATCCAGTGAGCCATCTCTCTGGCTTTTTAAAATATTTTATTTGAGATCCTATGCATTAAAAACTTTAGTGTTTTATGATGTTTTAATATTAATGACAGTAATTTAGAAAAATTGGTCTTATACTTGGAATGGGTAATTATATTTTATTTATTTTTTTAAAAAAATATTTATTTTATATTCTGACTGCAATTTTCCCTCCCTCCTCGCCTCCCAATCCCCATCCTCCCATCTTCCTTCTCCCTCTCTCCATAAACTTCTCCTCTGTTTCTCTTCAGAAAAGGGCTGGCTTCCCATGCCTATCAACCAGC
This sequence comes from Psammomys obesus, assembly GCF_907164565.1. Taxonomy (NCBI): domain Eukaryota; kingdom Metazoa; phylum Chordata; class Mammalia; order Rodentia; family Muridae; genus Psammomys; species Psammomys obesus. Next base: position 23,219,020 of record NW_026596109.1, on the reverse strand, counting down.
CATGCTTGGCATATCAAGTTGCAGTAAGACTAGGCACCTCCTCTTCTGTTAAGGGTAGACAAGGGAACTCAGTAGGGGAAGGATCTCACAGGCAGGCAGCAGAGTCAGAGAGTGCTCTTCCTCCCACGGCCAGGAGCCCCAGAGGGACACCAGGTTACACGACTGTAACATGTGCACGGAGCCTAGGTCAGCCCTGCAGGTTCCCTGACCGCTGGTTCAGTCTCAGGTCGGTTGACGCGCGCGCGCGTGTGTGTGTGTGTGTGTGTGTGTGTGTGTGTGAGAGAGAGAGAGAGAGAGAGATCCTTGACCCCTCTGGCTTCCTCCCTCTCTTCTGAGGGATTCCCCAAGCTCCACCTAATATTTGGCTGTGGGTCTCTGCATCTGTTTCCATCATTTGCTGGGTGAAGCCTCTCTGATGACAGTTGGGCTAGACACCAATCTATTAGGAATCATTTTATTCACTTTTTTTTGTGTGTGCCCATTTGTGTTTGGTTCTGTTGTAAGTCTCTGGGCTATCCAGCCTCTGGCTTCGGGCCCGTATTTTATTAGTTTAATGCTGAGGCCTATACTGTGGTTCTCGAGGTTCCTTTCACAGTTTATGAGAATCACTTTTATTCTGCTGATTATATCTTTTGAAAAATTAAGCCTTATTTTGACCCATACAAATTGAGAAATAATTTGTTTAGTTTTGAGTGCAGAGTATGATCATTTTAAATTATTCACGTTCATATTTAGCCATTGGGGCTTGTTTTTGTTGGCAGAGATAAGACCTTCATTCATTCATTTATTTGATAACAAATACTAGGGAACATCTACTATGTTCAAGAAGTTCAATAAAAAAGAGCACATTATTTATCACAGTACAAGTTGTTAACAGCCTTACAGAGGAGACTAGGAGAGAGATCATTAACATTTAGTGTGTAAGTTGATGGGTTCAATGTTTGAAGGAAGCACAAGGTACTTACTTTTAAATTATGTATGGTAGAATTGGGATTAGTCTTTTAACCAAATCTTGATGTTGGGGAAAGTTCTCCGAAGAAAGGCAAACTTGAGGCCTAAGGGTAACAAGATAAAGAGTTGGAAGGGAAAATGAAGGAGAGATAGATACATGTACTTCAGATGAAATGATATGTAAAAAAGCAAAGATATTATAAAATTCCTAGGGTTTGAAGATTTCATTGTTCACAGGTAGGGATGGAATGATTTATAAGGACCTATTTATGCATAATTTGTGTATTATTGGGCTTGCATTCTTGTTGCAATTAGGAATCATATTAAGGCTTTTCTCAATAGTGATATAATTATCCTTGTTATTTATGGGGGGCGGGGAGAAGCCCTCACAGAATTGTGGAAAAGAATTGGAAAGAGTTTGATTAGAGACAGGGATACCAAGTGAAGACTTTCTAAATAATTGGTTGAGAGGTTCTGGGGACATTAACTACAGTCGTAATAGTAAGGGTGGAGAAACTAGATGAGTCTGGAAAAGAATTACTCAGCAACCACAAAAAGATGTTGATTGAATGCACGTGGAGCATTATAGAAAAGCTGGTACTGAAAGCAACACTAGTATTTTGGTTAGATAACTAAGTATTGGGTCTTGTATTCATTGTGCTTGCCTCTCATCTCCCACTCAACTCAGCTGAAGACATCTCTTCACTAGAAAGAAAGCAACTTACCCACATTGTCTCACTTCCTTCTTCTCAATTTCACATTAAAAATGTGATGTACCTGAGGTTTTAACCTGCTTTCTAAGTAACAGGTTATCCCAACTATTTCATGGATGCTGGTAGGAAAGATGAGAGCCTAGATCAGTTGTGAAGGGCACATCGTTACATGAGTGGAGAAGCTGAAATATCAGCATGTCTTCGTTGACTTCAGTCTCCCAGGCCCAGGGAAGATGTCTAGCTGACAGGCGCACATGCAGAAGCCTGCATTACCAGAGAGGATGTGCAAATGAGCAAGTGGCCTTGGACAGCGTGTGTGCTGTAAGATCTGCTATCATTTTGTAAGACTAATTGAGAGGAGAAAAAATGTTTTACTTGTGGAAAAGTGGGAGACTGTTAGTGGGAGACTGTTAGACCATCCCCAACACCTCAAAAAATGGCTTTCATCTTTTCTTTGCTTCCGTCAGTCTCAAGTCAAAGTTGTTTCTTTTTGTGGCTGATACTCCAGCTTTATGTATGTTATTCTTTCTTGCTTTCTTGTAATCCTGGGTCATTGGCTATGTCTTCAATCCCTAAATCTCCAGGCATGAAATACTTCTTGAATACTGGGTCATATTACATAGTGGGTTCATTTGGCATCCATGCTAAAATTCAAATATTTAAGACAAATCAAACAAATAATGAAGAGACGATATTAGAATAAAAATCTTGGGCCAGGTGGAGTGGCTTATGCTGTTAATCCCACCGTTTGAGAATAAGACCACTACCACAATTTTTGAGCAAAATTTGAAGCAAGCTTTATTGAATATTAGCTGGGATGATGGAAACTGGATAGATCCATATTCAGGATTCCCAGACTATGGAGCCAAATTACATTAGTCAGAGGCTTATAAAGGTGAAACCACAAGGCTAGGTACTTTCCAACTTCGACCAACCAGGGGCAAGCATATATCTTGACGTACTTCTGTCTACGTACCTCCTGCTTACATGCAATCAAGCACATCCTCTGCAATTAGGGCGACCAAGTTTTTTTTTTAGTCGTAAAGACACATGGCTTGTTCTTTTACATGAACAGCAGACCCCAGCATTACAGGAAGTTATATATCCTTGGGCAAGTGGGGCTTACAGAGGCATTTTTGTTTAATAGATCTCTCTTTAGCACGGTAATTTAAATGTCCTCACATTCTCCTCTTGAATTGTATCCTGAGTCAAATCTTTGACTGTGTAGTAGGTACTTTATATTGGGAATCAAATAACCATCAGTTTAATGGCACCCAAATAAGAATTTATGTTTCTAGTTCTCTAGGCATTGATGATGGAAAGGCCAATGCTAATTAGCAGAAACAAAGTTTTGATGGCTGATAGCAGAGTTACTATCTAGGAGGTGTATCAGAAAGGACTTTCTATGCCTGCCCAGCTCCTCAATAATGACATGGAGACTTATTATATTTATTATTAGTTTATGGCACTAAGCTGGGAAAAATTGAGTTACTTTAACCTGGAAATACTGGTCTGGTATATGTCCCAGCCGTGTTGCATGACTCATTACCTGTCCATCGTAGTCTTGTCCTGGCATCTGCTCCTTTATCCATTTTCAGCTCGCAACCTCTGCCTCTCTCTCTCTCTGGTCCCCACCTGGGACCCCTTCTCTCTCTGTCCAGAAGTTCTACCCCCTAATCCTGCCTCAGTTTGTTGGCCATCAGATTTGTATTAAAACCAATCATAAGGTGATGGAGAATAATGTTTACAAAACATTGAGACAGGATATGCTTCATAAAAATGACACTGTCAAAGTCCAGCCTGTAATCAGCACTGACACAGCAACCAGCATTCGAGTGTAAATAATACAGTGCACAAAAACATCACTCCAACAAGGAGGAACCAAAAATGAGAGTGGGACTAGTCACTTACTTCCTCTCAGATTCCCTTTTTTTTTTTTTTTTTTTGCAATATTTTTTTGAGTACAGCCAGATTATCTCTAGTGATTCCTGAGTGGTTTGTATAGAAATAATAGTTTTCTCTTAAAGCCATCCAATAACCTCTTTGTTCAACACAAAGCAGGTCAGATTGCCCTATCATGTTGTGGAACTACTTCAGCTAATGAATCTATCTATTGATAGATCTTGATCTAATTGATTTTAACAGGTACCTCTCCTAGTAAGTCGATGGGTAGTGTTGGTAGCCATTTTGTCCCCTTTGCCACGGAGTTTCCCTTTGACTTAACACTCTAGTCTTTTCTAGAGGATAAGGGGTAACATGCTCTCTTCTGTAACTATTTCCTGCTGAAATTAGGATATCGTTGTCAGGGCCTTAGGAAGGCTGGAATGCTAGCCAAAGGCCAGGAAGGATTTCAGGCACTGGCACATTCACGAGAAGCATCTGGTTTGCTGACCCAGCTGAAGAGACAGGGAGCATTCACATCAGCTGGACTGGTTCACATCAGCTTTCAGCAAGCCTATGGCTCACCGCTGTTTGGAGCAGTTTGTAGCATGCAGCTGGTTTCTAGATGGTGTCTGACAGCCAAGTGGAAATCTGCTGGGAAAGACATAGACTAGGGGCAGAAGTTAAAGTTTAGTAATTTAAAGGAAAATCTTACATTTGGACTTTCCTGGTAGTTGTGTGTGGGGGAGCCCCAAAATGAAGGGAAAAAGATCTCACCCTCGGGAACAGACAGGCAGGGAAACTTAGACTGTACTTACCTGGAGTCCCTTTGACCTGTGAGAGGTGAATCCAAGTCTCATGACTCCCACAATTGCCCGAAGCGTACATGACTTTCTTAGTTTACAAAAAGAGATAAAACGTTAGGGTATATCATTACTACTGTGCGTAATCTGTGTGTAACCCACAGCATAGGAAAAGCAGCTAACAGGTGTCTGCAAAACAGCTGGAGTAGACTCCTACTGTTGAGTCATAGCAACAGCTATGCCTTTGGGTTAAAAAGCATGAGTATTTTTTTTCTCTGCAGAGGGCTGGGTATATTGATTAGACAGAGATGATTTCAGCCTGATGAGGAACACCTTTAAGTTTATACTTAGACGACATCCAAAGGGGATTTAAGATCCTGAGCTTGTGTCTCATAATGGTAGTAGTGCTTTACCAGTTTAGCAGGGCTCTTCTCATCAATGTTAAAATGCTGAGCTTTTGAAATTTTATTATAACAATAGCATAGAAGGGGAAAGAAGTCCAAAATGTTTTTTATTACCTTAACTCATTTTTTATACATTTAAAACTTTCATTTTCATATTTTAAATAACTTTCTTAGACTCGTAGAACGAACTTCAAGCTTTCACATCCTTTGACCTTTCCACACCTTTGACCACTTTCTTAGTCCCTCAGGACTTACATTAACTTTAGTTGATTGCTAAAAGCAGTCATTGCCAAGCAAGTTCCTTTAAATAAATAGTTAAAAGTTACATCTGAAACCTGTTATCCTCTAATACGAAGCCTGCTAACAAGGCAAACCTGTCTGCCTCTCTCGGCAGGAGACCTAGAAGCTCTAGAAAAAGCAAGGCCTTGTTTTTACGCATGCAATCAACTACAAGGGCAGCTGCAGCCTTCAGGAAGGGACTGTTTACCTGCTGATGTTAAACCAATGAAGCTGCAGTTAGTCTAGTCACCAATGAGATCTGAGAAGGACAAGTTATAGCAGGGAGTTTAAGCCAAAGAGCCTGTGTATCAGTTAAAGTGACAGACTTACCCACTTGGAGATGCTTACCTCGGCTCCAGTGGGCTTGATGGCTTAATAGTGGGCAGAGCTCTCAGGGCACAGTCAGTCTTGGGCAGCCAGGCCCAAAAGATCTGAGAGGCTTTCCTGTCGAGGAGGAACTGGCCTACCTGTCTGGTCAAAGTTGGGCCGTCAGCTCTGCAGTGTCCTGCTTGTCCATAGTTTGGGCGGGGTCCTGGTGGCCGGCAAAGCATTAGTGCAGTTTTCCCAGTGGTTAGTGTCTGCACAGTTCAGGTCTGTGCCCCACTTGTCTTCCTTGGAGACTTTAGAGTTGCTTCTGGGAGCTGGCTTTTCTGTCTATCACAGGAAGCTTTATCCATTAAACATTTTACATGCCATATTCAGCAGCTCTTTGAAGAGTCTGAAGACCATAATCTATTAAATATACCCGGTCTTAGGCTTAACCTTGAAAACACATACAGGCTAAATAATGCTTGTCATTGTAAATGAATTACATTTGAACTTAGCATGACTACAAGCATAGTTCTGAGAAAATTCAAGAATTTGATCCTTTATGAGGTGACAGACCATTAACTTACATGTCTTAATCATCCTGTTAAGTTTACAATAAATTAGTAGCTTTTATAAGATTAGGATTTGCATTTTTATCACTGATAGATTTAGCCTTAAAAATAACAATTTTTATTGTTATTTTTAAAATAAAATTAAAAATAACAATTTTCTAATTGTAGCTCTTTTAGTATAAAAGATCAATCTCCTATGTTAAGAGTTTTAAGTCAAGTTTTTTGTTACAAATTTCACAGATTTTCAGCCATACCCAATAAACTTACAAATCTTGAGGTATATAGAATGTTCATATAATAGTCTTAGAAATTTTGAGATAAGTTTCTTTCTTTTTTTTTAAACTTTTTTTCTTTTTTTTTAAACAAATTTTTATTACAATTTATTCACTTTGTATCCCAGCTGTAGCTCCAACCTCATCCCCTCCCAATTCCTTCCTCCCTCCCTCCCTCCCTCTATCCCTCCCTCCCTCCTGTTTTTCTCTCCCTCCCTCATGTCCTTCCATGCCCCTTACCCACTCCACTGATAGGGGAGGTCCTCCTCCCCTAGGCACCTCCCCTTCCATCCGACCCTAGCCTATCAGGTCTCATCAGGACTGTCTTTCATAGTTTTCCTCTGTGGCCTGGTAAGGCTGCTCCCCCCTCAGGTAGAGGTGATCCAAGAGCCAGCCACTGAGTTCATGTCAGAGATGGCCCCTGTTTCTATTATTGGGGAACCCTCTTGGAAACTCCACTGCCATGGGCTACAATCTGTGCAGGGGTTCTAAGTTATCTCCATGCATGATCCTTGTTTAGGGTATCAGTCTCAGAAAAGACCCCTGTGCCCAGATTTTTTGGTTCTATTGCTTTCCTTGTGGAGCTCCTGTTCCCTCCAGGTCTTTCAATCTCCCCCTTCTTTCCTAAGATTCCCTACACTCTGCCTAAAGTTTGACTATGGATCTCCGCATATGTTTTGATACCCTGCTGGGTAGAGTCTTTCAGAGGCCCTCTGTGATAGGCTCCTGTCTTGTTCCCTATTTTCTCCCACTTCTGTTGTCCATTTCCTTTGCCTTTCTGAATGAAGATTGAGCATTGTACCCAGGGTCCTCCTCCTTGATTAGCTTCCTTAGGTGTACAGATTTTAGTATGATTATCCTATATTATATGTCTAATATCCACTTATAAGTGAGTATATACCATGTGTATCTTTCTGCTTTTGGGATACCTAACTCAGGATGATCTTTTCTAGTTCCCACCATTTGCCTGCAAATTTCATGATTTCCTTGTTTTTAATTGCTGAGTAGTGTTCCATTGTGAAAATGTACCACAATTTCTGTATCCATTCTTCAACTGAGGGATATCTGGGTTGTTTCCAGCTTCTGATTATTACAAATAAAGCTGCTATGAAGGTGGTTGAGCAAATGTCCTTGAGGTATACTTGAGCATCTTTTGGATATATGCCTAGGAGTGGTATAGCTGGATCCTGAGGAAGCACTATTCCTAATTGTCTAAGAAAGCGCCAGATTGATTCTCAAAGTGGTTGTACAAGTTTACATTCCCACCAGCAAAGGAGTAAGGTTCTTCATTCTCCACATCCTCTGCAGCATGTGTTTTCACATGAGAGTTTTTGATTTTACCTGATGTAATTTTTGAGGTAAAACCATATTGTAAAACATCCTCACTATATTTTCTTCTCTTAACATTCTTCTCTCTATGACCCATTGTCATGGAATGGTTTTTCTAATGGAAATAACATATAAAAATAGCTTGACTAATACAGAAGATGGCATAGTTCAGTCAATACAGTTCATTAAAGTTTTCTGTGGTTTAACCATTCTCTATGTTGTTGTTTTCACATACCTCCTACTATCACAAGGGGACAGCATTCACTTCAGCCTCAGCTGATGCAGACTGAGCAGCATCCAGATTTGGTTTTCATGGCACAGATATATAAATAATAAGTGAATTTAAATATGTTTTCAGTAGTTGGTGATTTTACATTTACCCTGCCATTATAATTCATAAAGTGCCGTTTTCCCTCCAGTACTGCTGCCTTCAGTCCAGTGCCTGCTCTCTATGCACGTGTGACTAGTCTGCAGAAGCACGTTATCGAGCCAACCCTGTCATACGCACCTGTGTCTGTCCGTATACGTGACGGGGTTGGTGCGATGACGTCACCATGCCGAAGTAGTTGTGTGTGGGAGTGTCTGCATGTGTGTGGATCTCCTGGAGACAGACAGAGGAGTGGTGTCCCAGTCCTTACGATCCTCGGAAATGGTGGTTTTCTGATGGTTTTAGGTGACCCCCGTGAAAGTGTTGTTCAACTGTTGTGACCCACAGGTTGAGAACCACGGATGTGGATGCTAGTGAAGTGGAAGTTTCTGGTTTCTTCGAAGACTTGGTTGAGTCATGTGATGTTTGCTAGAAGCTGTCTTATGCAAAGGGCGTAATTTTGGTCAGCCAAGATCATCCCACAGACAGTGAGATATCACTTTTTGGATCGGCATCACTGCGCTGATCTTCATGCTTCAACACTTGATTTCACAGAGAGAAACATTAGAGAACTTCTCAGGAAAATCTGGCAGAGTCCTGCAGCTGTTGCTGACTTGTCCTGATCCTTTCAATCGTGCTGACTCCTGTTGCTGTTTGCTCTTGGCCTTTGGGCTGGACTTGCAAGCGTCTGGACCACGAAGAGGGGACTCATCCCAAGCAACTACTTTTAAAAGGTCGACAACCCCATTTACCTAATAACCTTCCTCCTTACCTCTGGTCAGTGGATGGAAGGGAGTTATAAGCATTTAAGAACCCTAAGTAAAGTAGGTTAGGTGAAAAATCTAAGCCTACAAGCTAGTTCATATGGGGTTACCAGAGAAGACTTAGGAAGAAATGCCTGTTTTACAGAATAAACTCTGAGAAGCAAATAGCCACACAAAGGTCACAGAGGAGAGGTTTCCACTTAAAACAGCAGAAATTACAAAGGCACTGAAGCACACATGCACCTGGTATTTGGGGGAATGGAAAGAAGGTCCATGTTTCTGAAGGATATTGGGGGGAAAATAACCTACTTAGGCATTAATGGCTATGTAATCCTCTAAATTGAGTGTATGCTTAGTGGTTTCTTTCAACATGAAGACACCTCAGTTCTGTGGTGTGTGCCTTATTAATTTTGTTTCTATATCTTTTATTCTTTTTCAGAATCAGTCTGATTTCCACATTTCTTCCTTCTTATATGTCTGTATAGGTACGAGTTCGTTCTTTCTTTTTTCTCTTTTTGGGCAAGCCTTTTCTAAACAGTATCTTCTAAGTAGGATACACACACACACACACACACACACACACACACACACACATATATATATATACACATGCATGCATACATAGATACATATGAATGAGATACTTGTATGTGCTTGGCAAGATTTTAATACTTAAACCAATTTCTTTTCTCATTGATGTTGTTGCATTTTGGTTTGTTTCTTTGTTTTTGTCTTAGTTTCTTTAAAAAGTTGTAATTGGGGAGCTGGAGAGACAGCTCAGCTGTTAAGAGCATTGACTATTCTTCCAGAGGGCTCAGATTCAAATCCCAGCACCCGCATGGCAGCTCACAACTGTCTGTAACTCCAGAATCCAACACCCTCATACAGGCATACATACAGGCAAACCACCAATGCACATAAAAAATTTAAAAAATACATTTTAAAAATTATAATTAAAAATAGATCTTTCCCCACATAATATATCCTGATTACACTCTTTTCTTCCTCTACTCCTCCCAGTCCTCCCACCTCCCTCACCTCCCGTCTGACCCAGATCTGCCTCCTTTTTGTCTCTCATTAGAAAATAGACAGGCTTCTATGAGATGAGAAAAACCAAAAACATATCATAATTGGACAAAATAAACGGGAGGAAAAGAGCCCAAGAGCACGCACAAGAATCAGAGACCCACTCATTCACATACTCAGGAATCCATAATGACATTAAATTGAAAGCCATAAAATAATATATCCTCTAAGACTCCAGTGCACATGCATACATCCCTCTACATGCTGCCTCAGTCTCTGTGAGTTCACCTGAGTTTTGGTCATATTGATTTTGAGGGCTTCATTTTCTTGGTGTCCTCCATCCCCGCTGGCTTTCTTGCTGCCTTCTCTTTTTCAAGGTTCCCTGAGCTCTGAGGGGAGGGATTTGATGGAGACATCCCATTGAGGTTTGAGTGTTCCAAGTTCTACCACTCTCTGCATAGTACCTGGATATGGATCTGTGTCTTTGTTCTCATGTGTTGTAGGAGGAAGTTCCGCTGATGATGGCTGAGCAAGACAGTGATTTATGAATATAGTAGATTTTCACTAGGAGTCATTTTATTGCTACTTATTATTATTTTTTTCTTTACAACAGTAGTGTTTGGTTTTATCCTAGGTCCCTGGGCTAGCTAATCTTGATTCTTGATCATCCAAGTAGTGTCAGAAATGGGTACCATCTCATGGAGTAGATCTTAAGTCAAATCAAATATCAGTTAGTTACTCCTACAAGCTTTGTGCCACCCTTGCACTAGCATATCTTTCAGGCACACCAGTGTTATTAAAGAGTTTGTGGCTGGGTTGGTGTATATTTCTCTTTTGGTAGTGTACCTTTTGCAGAGTACCTTCATGTTCAAAGACTGTAGAATGTAGTCATGAAGGTTCTATGTAGGTTATCACCTGGACTTCTCCATGTTCAATGAGTTTACTTCCTCCCTCTTTTCATTCTAGTTCCTCAACTTTTAGGAATGCTTTCTTGTTTAAGAGCTTCCTTGGGCAGGAGGAACTTGAGAGATGGGTCGGTTGGTCAAGTTCTTGCTGTACAAGCATGAGAACCCGAGTTGGGTCTAGAATTCATGTAAAAAGTTTGGAGACGCAGAGGTAAGCAGGTACCTGGGATGCACTGGCCAGTAAGCCTAGCCTAAGTGGTGAGCTTGTAGGTCTTAGTGAGAGACCTTGTATGAAAAACAAAACAAAACAAAAAAAACCAAAACAAAACAAAACAGTATTTGGCTCTTGAGGAACAACCTGATGTTGACCTCTGCCCTCCATACAGGTGCACATGCATACCAGTATGGAATGTGGGAGTGAGCAGAGTAGAGCTATAACCTGATATAACCTCTGATATAACCTCTCAAAAGGTTCCACATATTGAGGGAGATCATTGCCCAGTAGAGTTAAAGTAGGATTAGTAGGGATGAGAACCTTTAAAGTCTTGCATAGATTTTCAGATAGCTCTCTAGCTCTCAGTTACTTTATGCTGCAGCCATTCTTTCAGAAGTTCTTTGTATTTCCAGTCTCTGAGCCCTTCCAGGCTTCCAGGGCACATATTCTGAGCTATCATTTCTCCACAGATATTTGGTTTCTGCTTTTTCAGATCCGTGTCAGTTACCTCTTGTCCATATACTGTTTATACTCTAAAATTTCGATGGGATTTATTTTATTCTTATTTTGCCTTTAATATCTTTCTCCCGTGAGGGTTTTCTTCTTAACTTATTGCTTTGTTGTCATTTTTACATGAGTTTGGAAGGATATCAAAGTACCTATATGTCCTCTCCCCATCTTTATTGGGATATGTTGCCAAGTCACGTGGAGCTAGTTTTTCAACCAAAGGAAATCAAACATTGTCATATCCTTAATTATTTCAGTAATTCTGATTTACCATTGGCAGTAAGGTGCTATTGAGTTAATAACAAGCTCCTACGCTATAATAAAGATATATATTATAAGATGTGTACATTTTTAAGAACTGTCAAATATAAACAGTAGTCACAAGAACTTGGGAAATATAATGAATTTATATACATTACATGGTTTGTTTTCTTTGAGGAAATAGCAGGTTCTTAGATGGGTATATAATTTCTGTTTTTATTATGCCTGAGATCATATTAAAGTCCAGGAGTAACTTTCTTTCCATTTCCCTCCTGGACATGGCTTTGTTTTATTTGCTTCGCTGTGGTGGAACGGCACATTGTCCGCATTACACCCCTCTCTCATAAGTTATATCTTCCTCTAGGACAAGTTGTTGAAGGTTTTTAGTACCTAGCGTGCCAACCAATCTGCTTAGCTTAGGTGTTGGCGTTTAGTAGACTATGCAACGATGTGCCGAACCAAAGTAAAAATAATGAAAAGATGAAATGATGTGTGTGTTCATCAAACTGGTAACACACTTATTTTTCTTTACCTGCCGCTGAAATCAGACTCATAATTTTATGGCTATTTAGTACTTACAGCAGGAAACTACACGTATTGAGTGATTATCATCTGCCTCAGAGTTCCTAAGATGTTTTGCTGTTTACACTTTGGTAATGAAATAGAGTGCAGGTTTTAAAGCATAGCATGCATTTTTTGTTGATCATTGTTGGGGCTTTAGGTCAAAACACGATCATAATAATTTCCTAACTTCATTAGGAAATGCTTAGCATTTGTAAGCCCTGATGATGTGTGCCTGGGTTAAACTATTAAGGTGAAATTGATCTCCTCTTAGGGAACATTGTGGTTATTCATAGGCATTCATTTGGTAAGAAAAGACTGTTCTTTTCTAAGTTATCTAATTTGGTCCCCTATTCAACTCATGAAACAAAATACTAAAAGTTTTATTTAAGTAAGAATCATGTGACAAACCATTAGTAAAAACAAAAATCAGCCAATCAGGGACGAAACAAGATCCAGGGTAGAAAAAAGATCCAATCATAATATTGAAAGATTCACTGAAGAATTTTTAAAAGAATTAAGGGTTTGTTAGCATTTCATTAAGAATTTGTCATAGAGACTGATGGGCCAGAAGTTAATGAAAGCTGCTAGCAAATAAGGGAAATTAAAATAGGAACACTTCTTTGATATAATAATTTATCATTTACCTAGGAAATAATTATAATTCACACAGGAGATTTTTTTAAAAAAATAATTGATTAACTTTCGGAGAATTTCAGACCATGTATTCTGATTGTCATTACTTCTCAACTTCTCCCAGATTCATGTCCACCTTCTCTCTCAACTCATTGAATCCGGTTTGTGTTGTGCAAATATTCAAGAGTGTTGGGCCTGCCTTAGAGAGTGTCATGCTAGTAAGGAGAACTGATTCTCTCTCAGCAACTGTCACATGCCAATTGTAGCTCATTTTTAGATCATCTGTAATGTTTACTATGCAAATAGTAGAGAAGATTCTTAGTGCCTAAGAAATACCAGTTCTAATCAGATAATTCAATCACATTTATTTATTTATTTATAAACAAACCAATTAAATAGTCTTTAAATAGACATATGTTACTTTCTCTAAGAGCTTTATATTCTCCATGTTGGTGAAGAATCTTTTTTTTAAATTTTTTTATATATTTCAAATTTTATTCTTTGAGAATTTTATACATGTATACAATGTATTTTGGTCATCTCCACTCTTCCACATACCACCTCTAACTGCTCTCTTTCCACTCTCACACTCCCCTCCCAGCTCATGTTCTCTTCTTACCAGTATTCCCAAAGTTAGTGCATGACATTCAGTTAGAGAGGTGGAATAGAAGGAACACCACCCAGGGGCTGTGTGGAGGATTTCTGTCCTACGGCTCCTCACAAGCTGATAGTCACTTCCTCCTCTGTCTCTGTGTTTGCACTTTAAGGGATTTAGGGTATGATTGCATACAGGAGAGGACTGTAAAAAGTCCCATTCCAGGAAAGATGCTTACACACGCACGCACACACACACGCGCACACGCGTGCACACACATACACACGCACATGGGTGAACACACACACAGAGTGAGTAATTTCAGAGGCCTAATTCCTGTGAGGATTAAATGAAATAATGGCTGTAAAGTGCATTTGGTAATATCTGAAAATGTTACCCACCCTTGGCTCCACCATGTTCGCAGAGTTCTTTATCTTCCAAGTTTGACAAAAGCCACAGGGGGAAAAAAGTTTAAAAGTCTTTGTGTGTGTGTGAAAAGAAAGATTTCAAAGTGTACAACTATCAAGTTGCATGAGATATTCCCCTTTTTATAAGGAGCACTTCTTTCAACAGCTCCTAGGGTTTATTTTTTAGAGGAGGGGGTAGCAGTCTGTCATCAGAGTGTTGACAAGTGAAACCAACAAGGTTGTGTTGGTATAGCTGCGGGGCACATCAGTACTTTCCAATGTCTGTCCTGTTTGTAGAGAAAGGGTTTCTGCATTTCTCTCATTTTTTCTCACTTTGATTTATATACTTTTTAAAACAGTAATTCTGAATTGACAAATTACTTCAGTATTTAAGCGTTGGTTTAGATAAGAGCCTTTCAGTGTTCTTTACTGAGCCATAAGAACTCTTCCTGAAATTTAATTTACTTTCTCTTCAAAGCCATATTTTTCTGGGTATTCAAGTGTAACATAAAATTATATTTATAGTTATAATTTAGAATTAATTGTCATTATCATATATGATAATGACATATAGCTAACATTTCTATTTTGTCTTTTTATTGTTGTGATTAAGGTACATCCTTGAAAACCACTAGTAAGTCTGTATTTTTTGAAGTTCAGAAAAGTGGGTACCTGAGTTGGGCTGCTGGTGGGAGATTATTGTCCTTCTCATGCTGTTATTTGCTTATGCAAGCATCCTTTTTTCTTCCTAAGATGCCTAATGTAAGCTCTACCAATAATTTTGCAAGGTCATGGAAAAAAAGCACTTCAGCTCGAATAATGGAAAACTGTGTGTAGCAAAATATTTAAAATGAGCAGCAGCAAACAAGATGTTTGTATTAATAGGGACCTAGAAAATGGCTATGCAAAGGTCAGCACTGATCTTTAAATATTAGTGAAATTTAATTTGTTGTATGTAATGAGGAGAAAGAAGAGGAAGCAGGCGTCAGCGAAGAAGCCATTGATAAATTGTCTAAATGTCAAAACTGCTTACCATGTGGAAAATATTAAATTGACAAGATCTGTTTAACTAAGTGAATTAAACAGTTTGAAGAATGCTCTAGAGAAATATTTTCCAAATTTAAGTACAACAAGAAGACTTAGGAAGTTGTTGTGTGTGTGTGTGTGTGTGTGTGTGTGTGTGTGTGACTGTGTGTGTTTTAATTTGGCCACAGTTTATTTATTTTGTGGAAGGGAATGGATTCTTTTCTTTCAAGGAATAGAATTTCCTCCACCATTGTTTTTAGTAAGAATGATATACAGTTTTCTGAGAACTTAGAAACAGATCATTTTTTGCTTTATCCAGATGTAACAGCTGACTTGCTGTTGCAGTCTTGAAGAACCATCCCTGGGTTTTTTTTTTGTTTTTGTTTTTGTTTTTTGGCAGTTTACAGACCATTAGCTGGAATGGAGTTCAGAGAGCTGGGTCATGACCAAGTCTTAATTTAAAAGAGAAAGTGTGTATTTTCTCAGTTTCTTCACATATAAGGTTGATAAAATCCAAGTGGTATCTTTAATGTATGTAAAGATGAGTTACTGACATCAGTACAGGATGGGACAAAGAAAGGTGGCCAGAAGATAAGACTAGGTAATTTTTTGTGAAAACAGAATTATTTGAAATATGTTAAAAGATGCCTGATTTTATTAATGGATAGGAGAGTAAAACCTATAATTAGAAGAATCTATTTCTCCCTTACCAGATTTGCAGCAGTGTAAAACTCTGACTACGCTTCAAGGTGTTAATTATGTGGGAAAAGAGGAAGTCCTGTGTCGAGGGCAGTCTCCCATGGTACAATCACCGTGGACGCTGCCACCTTGTAAAGTGTTAGTATGTCTTTTCGCGGCACTACTATTCGCAAGGCACGGTGCTGGGAGTAAGTAAGCGATCGTTAAGTCAGTTCTAATCCCACTCAGTGGAGCATGAGTATCCTTTCTTAGCTGCTCAGTAAAAACAGCCACGTGTATGCATTAGAAAACCCTGTCTTTACAAAGAGATAAAACAAGTTAGGCACGAGTCTAGACATGTTGTCAGTACCCCAAGGAGTTCTGAGAAGACACATGGCACTCTATGCACTGGCTCCCCTCAGAGTGGGGAAGGACTTCATCTTTATATCAAATACTTGTACTTTGTTTGATTTTAAAACACAGTGAATTTATCGGTGTAACTTAGAAACCCAGAAGAAACAAACAACCAGAGAGAGGGCCTAATGGGGTAAGAAGTTTCTCCCCACCTTTTCTACACTCGAAGGGTGTGTAATTTGTTTTACAATAGGGACAGGCTAGGTAGTTGTTTTACTTTGCTTTCTTCTGCTGTGATAAATGCAACCAAAAGGAAATTGAGGGAGGAAAGGGTTTATTTCTTCTTACCCTTCCCATCCATCGCTGAAGGAAGCCACGGCAGCGACTCAAGGCGGAAGCTGAAGCGAAGACCATGGAAGAATGCTCTTACTGGCTTACTCCGTAGCTTTTGCTCAGCTAGCTTCTGATGCAGGCAGGACCTACTTCCTGGGGTAATGTTCTGCCCACAGTGGCGGGGTCCTTCTACATCAGTTCCTTTCTCCAAGATATGTTCACAGTGTTTACAGACTAATCTTTTTTTTTTTTTTTTTTCCCCACATGCATCCCTGTTGTCTGAAGAGGCTAGAGAGGGTATCAGATTTCCTGAGACTGCCGTAGACAGTTGTGAGCTGCCATGTGGGTTCTGGGAATTGAACCTGGGTCTCCTGGAAGAGCAGCCAATTGATCACTAATCCCGCTCTCCAGCCCCATACAGGCTCATCTGATTGGTGCAATCCCCAAAGAAGACTCTCTCAGATAACTCTGGTTGTGTCAAGTTGACAGCTGGAGCTTTCTAACAAAGTTCTTTCTACTTTTTAAATATTGCTTCTGCCACTCAACTGCTTAATAGTGTGTGCTAACTCTAAAGTTTTGTAGCTAAAATGTTGGAGCTTTTGTGTCTTTGTACACCCATATCGAGTCCAGAAGCCAACTTAAAGAACCATCCATCTTGTTTTATGTGACAGTTCTCACCTGGACCTGGGTAATAGACCAGTTCTGGAGTATAATCATGCGTGAACGTGCCAGAATATTTACATGCGTGCTGGGGATTGAACTCAGATCTTCAAGCTTGTAGGGTAAACATCTCACTGATTGAACTACCTCCTCAACCTCAAGTATTTATTACTTTTTGACCCTTATGGGATACTTGGAGTAGGAGCTCATTATTGGGCAGATAAGCCCTTAAATTTAAGTCAAAAGGTGTTTTAGTTCTCCAGAATGGTCTGGAACTTCATAGGGTACATAAAAAGTTTTATGTAACTTTGACAGAACACCAGATAGAAATAGTATGAGGGAGAAAGGATTTAGTTTGGCTTACAGCTTCAGGAGGTATCAGTCTGTTGTTTCCGGAAAGGCATGGTAGCCAGGAAGCCCTGTCCATGCTGCTGGGAACTTAGAGTACAGCTCCTTTACATTTTGGTGGCTTAGGAAGTAAAGAGCTCTTGACAAGATTGGAGGCAGGTATGACTTCAAAGTTCTACTCACGCGGCCTGTTCACCAGCTGGGCCTCAAAGCTTTGTAACTTCCTTAAAAAGGGCTGCTTGTTGGGGAACGTCTGCTTTATAGCACAGGAGTCTGTGAGAGCTTCAGCATTTAGTGTCTGCTGTAAGACAACACTCAATAAGGAAGTATCTAGATACACTGTAGTAACTTGAAGTGTTAGAAGGCAGATGTCAGTGAGGCAGCTAGTTCGTTTATTTGATAACTGCTGCTTGGATAAAATCAAAGGATGAAGCCCTCATGGTATAGGCAGTTAGTTATGTAACACTCACTTAACATGCTCAGCCCTTTTCGTCTTTACAGCACCATCAATAGTAATAATGCTCACAACATCCTTGCAAAGGTAGGTCAACATCATTAGCCCTGCTTTTGCATGTGGGGAAATTGAGGCAGAGAGGTTAAATGATTTGGGTAAATTTGTCACAGCAGGATTAGAATAAAGGCATTTTTGGCTCAGAGCCCAGAAGTCAGAACAGTGGAGCCATACTTTTTTGTACCAGGCTTAATTTCTGTCCTTGATAAAACAGGAATTCTCATTAAATCATACTGAGATCATCTCTGTATTCAAATTCAAAACTAACAAGTTTGATCATAATATAACGCCCCCTGCATGCCTTACTTCCATAGCATTCCTGACTCACTATTAATTAAATTAGGGTTTTTTTTTCCTGTGATCATTTTGTAAGATAATTGGCAAAATATTTATCTCTATGTTTTTCTTCTGGAATTTCAACCAGTGACTTTCACTTTCCATTTTGAAAATTTTTAAGTAGTTTTTATAATTCTGTACTTTTTATAGCTGGTCAGACATATTTACCTAGATGGCTGCCTTTGCCTCAATCTTCCATTGTATCCAGAATCCTAGTTTTGTGGTTTTGTGTGTGTGTGTTTAAAGCATTGAAAAATCTTACTCTGCTTAAACTACTCTTTGCTGTGATGTTTTGGTCCAGTTCCTACCTGAGAGATAGGATAAGCCAATGGGAACTAGTCGGGGTAAGGGGCTTCTAAGAATCAAGTTTAAGTAAGAACAGTATGCATGAGTCCTTTGCTATGGCAAAAACAACAACAACAACAAAAACAGTTGAATAGCATCCTAAGTTCCATGCTGATGAGAAAACTGAAGGGGTAACAAGACACCAAGTAGTGAGGTCAGAGTTAGGAAAACTGATGTGTGTGGGCCGAGCGGTAGGACCAGTCGTTGCAGTGGCTGAATCATTTTGGGTCGCCTTGCTGAGCTTGGGGTGAGGAGCAGGCCTGCTCAGTGGAGCTTTGTGGAAGCTGTAATGATCTTGGTAGTTACTCTGATTTTGTTACTTCCATGATTATCCGTGCTTATGTGCTATTTTCTTTCTTGTAAGCTCACTTGAGTCCCCCCTTGCTTTCCTCACACCTCTCTTGCAGTCCAGCTACTACCACCCCAACTCAAGTGCTTGCTGTCTGCTCCCTCAGTTTTCTTTCTAACAGGCCCCTTATGCAGAAGCACTTCCTCCATTTTTCTTGTTTGCCATCTCTTCAGGTAATCTAGCAATAATTATAGCTTGAAACATTTCATTATTCCACTATTTAGCCACTGTTTAGTAAGCATGAGTCCAAATTCTGAAAATTGACATTCAAAGACATCCTTCATTTGCCCTCGATTTCTTTGTTACCTGTTCACTAAATCAATAGGGTAAGAATAAAAGAAATAAGCTTGTATTTTTCTAATTCTTTGTGTTTTGTTTCTTCATTATTTTTAACCTTTGTCTCCGTCGTGCAAAATCTAATTCTTGAATAATCTATATGATCATTTCTTTTTATAGTGGTGTATACTTTTGATCCCAGCACTCAGGAGGCAGAAGCAGGTAGATTGTGAATTTGAGCCCAGTCTGGTCTGCATAGAGAGTTCCAGGACCAGGATTGCATAGCTGCATAGTGAGATCCTGTTGGAATAATAAAAAAATAATAATTTAATAATAGTAATACAATAATAATTTCTTTATCAAACTGTGCCATCTACTGGGCATCTGGAAGGCTCTGTTTATTTTGCTAAGGTGGCATGCACTTCAGATTTCGTATTCCACAGTTGTTTTATCTGCTATGCTAGATATGTACTACTTGGTAGTTGAGATAAGTATCTGAGACAAGTGCTTCTTTTGGTCAGTTATATTTAGACGCAGTATGCCTACGTGACTACAAATGAGCTGTCATTCCTAGTAGTCCTGTGCAGTAGCCCAAGTTTGCAGTCTTGTTTTTTTGAAACTCCCTGTCCTTTTGTATAAACTTTGCTTATTTGATTCAGTGTTGAAAGTTTTTGTGGAAAAAACCCTTTATTTATGGCAGTATGTCTTTGATCAAATGTGTTCATAGATATACCCAACAGGTGTTTAATGGTCCTTTGTGTTAATGATATTAGAGAAGTAATTGTAGAGTAATATGCTGAACTTTATGTAATTGAAAAATAATTATGATTGTAATAGTGCAATGAACCAGTAGTTAATGTGAATTTATACTATCTAGTTATCTTTCTTTTTTTTTTTAACATTTTCAATTAGACTCCTCAAGGAAATATATGATAATAAGTAGAAAGTATATATTCTACATGTATGCCCCAAAAGATTCCCTTGGGCTCTGTGCAGTGCTTTGCTACTTTACATCCATTTTAAATGTCTTGCTGGCGCCACGGTGTCCTAACACTATCTTTCCCTGCTTCATTATTTTGCTGCTATCATGTTTTACATTAGAGTTTTATTTCCCCTCAGGCTCCCTCCCCACAGCAGTCAAAATAGCTGCTTCAGAAGACAGGCGACTGCAGAACTAACTACTTTGGCAGAAGACAGGTATTTTGCAATTTATTAAGTGCTAAGTAATCTCTCCTTCTCGAACATATATTTATTTTCCAAAAGAACATTATCAGCAGAATGCTACTGGAATGATTTCTATTCTGCATGTTACTACAGAAAATAATTCTGATGTAACCAAGAGGAAGAAAGTGATGGGAAGCCTGTCTTAAAACAGAAGCTTTTGAGGATTAAATAGGAAGTAAAAGGGTTTTCTTACCTGCTTGTCCTTAAACTATGCACTCTCACCGATTCTTGCTCATACAGAATGCCATCTTACCTTTAAGTCAGGTTTAATTTAAATCATACTATTTATCTAGTCATAAAGACTAGATGTTTGGGTTACAAATGATCTTCTAAGACAACGGAAACTGATGTACTCTTTTGTATAATTAAACAGAACATAAAGTTAAAGATATTTAAAAACGAGTGAAAATTTAAATCGTGGTTGTCATTTCATTTTTTTCTGTTATTCTTTGAGTGATCATTTTCAAGGTCCTGTATTTTTGCTCTGCACAGCTACATTTGTCGTAGTCCTGGGTCTCCCGGGGACATGCGCAAGGGCACTAAGTGGACCAGCGTTTCCCAGGCCGGGAACCCTCTGTTTGCATGTTCCTTCAAACCCTGCCCACGCTCCCTTACCAGTGCAGAACCTAGGGTGCTTCTGAAATTCTTCCCTTTCCTACTTCAGAACAGCTATTTCTGTGCTAATACAATATTTGGATGAAACAAGCTCAGTCTTGATTACTTCCTCCAGGCAGATCTTTCATACCAGGAAATTACCAGCATTCTTTTTCACTGGTGGCATTCTTGAGTAAGATGCAAGATGTTTCAAAAGTGTTTAAAGCCTGCACAGTTTAGAGATGGCAAGGCATCTTGGAGGTTAAAGAGAGGTGCTGATCCAGTCTCTTCCCTTCCCATCTAGCTAGCATTGTGGACTTTATTGAAGTCATTTTATTTATTCCATTTATTTACTCTGTAATGGTATTCCTGGCAGATCATTCAAGTTCAAGAAAAAAGGATGAATACCTACATTTGGCTGTTCCTCTTCCTCTCTCCATTGATGCAAAGCCTTCTCTTTAATCACATGTATGTGGGGATTCACAGGATTGTGATGTGTGTCTATAAGCAAGTCTAATCATGGCTTCACTGGCCATTTTCTTTTTATCTGCTTTGCTCATATGTGCTTCAGCTTCCTGCAGAATCCTTTCCCAAATGCTGTGTGCTCCATTGAGTACTTTTGCTGGGCACAGATCCTCTGCTGTCTTGGATACCTTACTTCCTCTGAGCACATAAGTACTGTAGCCACCGTGTTGTTGACTTTAGGCTGGCCACCATGTCCTGCAGGAGCACACCCCAGTTCTTCTACCCTCATTACAGCTTGATAGAATTCTGGGGTACTGAACTGGAAGGCAAGTCTGTGGCCAGAGACTATTACTGACCTTGCAAGTTCCCCCGTGGGAAATGCAAGACAATGAGCTAGTTTGCCCTTGACATCTTCAGCTCTCCACCAAGCTCATTTTGCCTTTTCTTCCAAAATCTCATTATTTTAGGACTTCCAAATTAAAAAAAATATAGATAATATATAACATACATATGTTTTATATATATATATATATGCACACATACATATATACATACATATGTACTACTCCTGTGTGTTCTGCTAGTAAAAATGTATTCAACCCCTCTTTTTTGTTATCAGGAGAAAGTTTTAGCATGTTTATTTCTATTTAATTGACTAAAAACAATTTCAAGTGTTTTAGTATAGTCTTTAATCTGTAAACTTTTATCTTGTAATAACTTTCAGTTTTATGAAACGATAGGTAGATTAATTAGCCTTGTCCTTGCCTACAATGCCATAAATTATTGCTTTGACATCTGAATAGACTCTAAAATGAGGAGTAGTGGTTTTGGTTTTTTTAATTTTGTAGTTTAGAAGTTGGTGACTTTGGATACTCAGTATCAGAGGAATCGTGCACCTGTTTCATCACATCCTTATTTAACACAATGAAGTGTCAGCCGTTTGTGTATCCTAATTCAGACGTCTTCTCTTGTGTGTGACCTTCTTCACAGAAGGATGCTTTTTCTTCATAAAACACCTGTTCTTCTTAGTACTTACTCATTCTCATTGAGTCATCCATATGCAGGAGAGATCAGCATCTAGTTAGAGCAAGGGAGATAAAGAGATTGAGGGGTCTTTTGTTTTATCTACTGCCTTTGAAGACATACTGATGCAAGAAGAAAATTAATTTATGATCGGTTCAAAAATTATCACTATAACCTGCTTCCTTCTTACCCTTTTGTTGTTGTAAATAAGGGGTATCGGGCTAAATGTGTTTATTATTAGCTCTGTAATTATTACGGCAGTATTATTTAACCCAGTATCATAATCAGTAAGACACAGACTCCTGTTAGATTTTTAAATTGCCTTTTAACACCTTGGGCTGGACAAATCATTCCACCTATGCTATTTCAATAACCTCACTATCCATCTCCTAGCCTCCATCCAATGCCATTCACCTTAACCATTCTCATCTGGGCTACCTTCCCATCCATCATCTTCTAAATACTTGTTTTTCCTTCATCTTTTCATGCCACTTTTAGAGTCCTTTCTTCTGGCCCATGTAAAGTTCCTCTTTCAAGATAATCCATTGTGGCTTCCTTTTTTTTTTTTTCTCTCCTGTCCCCAAAGCCTGGGAACCTTAGCCATGCCTAATTCCTTCCACCCTGCCAAAAATAATGTCTTAGGCAGGTTTACACAACAAGGATTGGTGTAGCTAGGCAGTAACCAGAGGGTCAGTAATTATCGTCAAAATACAAGCATCAAACCAATTCCCTTTTTCTGTCTAAATAAAAAGACCATCTACCTCCCCCCGCCGCCCTTTCCTCCTCGCCCCCTGCCTGACATGGGAGGCAGGCAGCTTGCCTGTTTGTCTCCCAGCCTAATCTTGGCTCCTTACATTGACTAATAGAACTTTTGCTTTTATGTCTGCCTGCCTTCCTTCCTTCCTTCTTCCTTCCTTCCTTCCTTCGTTCCTGTACTGTGTATGGTGCATGCATGTGAGTGTGTAGGTGTATGGGCCTTTACATTCCCATGCATAAGCCCAAGAAAGACTCCAAGAGTACTCCTCTGTACTTCTCTGCCCTGGGACAGGGGTTATCAGGGAAATGGAAGCTCACCGGTTGGCTAGCCTCGCTAGCCAATGGGCTCTTGGGATCTGTCTACCTCCATCCTCCCATGCTGGGAATACAGGCATGTACTACTGTACTTGCTTGTATGTGCGTGTGTGGGTGCTGGAGATTCACACTTAAGTGCTCATGCCTGCAGCCCAAGGACTCTTACCTACCAACTGAGCCACCTTCCTAGTTCTCTTTCCTACTTATTTCAACTTTATCTGTCATTGGCAACCTTTCTATTGGTATCTACCACTGTCTTTTAGAGCATCCATCCTTTTAATCACTCCTGTACTTCTGTACACACCAGTACTATGGCAGCATACTGGGGTGCCTAGCATTGCCTCTGGAGCTAGCGTGAACGGATCCCAAGCTTGCCTTAACCAGCAGATTTGGCCTCAGTTCCACAGTGTAGTACTAGTATCTCCACAAATAACTAGGAGGACAAAATGGGTAAAGACACAAGTGTTTAGAACAGATGTTTAGTGTTGTCCACCACCACCATCTCCACCATCATCAAACTACTAAGGTCTTCTCTGAAGACCGGGACATTTCACAACTTCTTAAGGCTTTCTCACAGCTCTGCTCTTCAGGCGGAATTGGGTTCCTCTTTTAAGTTACCACATTTTTCATTCTTTCTTCCTCAGTCCACAGAACATCGTGTCTCTTTAGCAGAACATGTGTTTCTTGATGGCTGTAATTCTATCCTGGTTCTGTGAAGGTGAAGTGAGGGCAAGGGGCATTTCTATTATGTCTAAAAATTGCTTCGGATTATTACCCATATGAATAACGTGGGAAATATTTTATCCACTCCTAATGTTATAGAAGCTGAAGGGTCTTTTCCTCTGTTAAAAGTTGTCTTAAAATTCTATTTACACTTGTTTTGTTTTCCAGAAGTTTATTAAAGAGAACATTTCTTTTCTAGTTTCTATAATGTGCTTAGATTAAATCATTATATATATGCTTCTAATATATAACACTGTATATATCTAGTATGCTATATAAATTTGTAAGCAAACATTTATAAGTTATATAAATTTTATTTTAAATACTTGTAAAATGTGAACTTTTTCCAGAGTCTCACTGGCTTTCTCCTAATCAGTTCAAACTGATGAGGCCCTATTTGATTTTTTTAAAGTATCAATAGTGTATGTTACAAGGCCCTGCTATTAAACTAGGAGAAAATCTAGAATGTACGTTTTAACTATCTTGACTTAAAAAATATGCTTAGGTTGCCTATCATGATGTACAGATTAACAATACACTATAGGAGTACTGGTGTACTTTTATATAGTTTATTTTTAAGTAACTCACCTCATGACAGTAACTATATGCCGTTTACCTTCCACATTCCTTTGTAGCTTGTTTATATGTAGGGTAATTTAAAATAAGTGTTTACATATTAAAATGTATCACAAAATGTGCTTGTATTTAATAACCACCAAGCAGACCCACTTTTTCTAAAAATTATGACTTAGAAGATGTTCATATACTAAATAATTCTAAGCATACTTAGAGCTGTAACCAAGCATATGTTATTGAGCACCCAAATATAGATAGTCTCCTTACCACATTTCTCAGCGTGATGACATAGTAAATTTAGGAAAAGAAGTATATTTTTCTTTTTCTAGAGTTTATTTCTGGATGGTTAACCAAATACATAAAAATGTGTTTAATCTAATGGACCACATCTCAAATATTAGTTTGTTTTAGGGGTTTAGATTGTAATTGATGATAGAAAATAATTAATTTGTACCTTTTTTCCCCCCCTAATTACTTTGAACAGGAAAGCGATTCTTTTGCTGTCAGATGTCTTTCTGCTTGACTGAACTACACCTGTGGTCTCTGAAAAGCACCTTACACATTGCAGGTAAGTGAGCTCTGGGTCAGTCAGGGCTCTTCAATCTGTTATGCTCTTATCACAAGTACTGACAAAGTTAGGGCCTGGATTTCCCGGATAGAGTTGCAGTCTCTCTCTCTTTTATTTTTTCATCCTTAATGAAAATGTTGGTGATGAAAAAATTACTTTTAAATACTCTTATTATCTTATTTTTTGGCTTGAGTTATAAAATACATTTTAGTAGTCTAATAGCTCTTCCTTCTAAAGATGCACATGTTTAGTATTTTTATCGAGTTTGTTCAAATGCTGTATATCATAGGCTTTTGCAGACTAGATCATAAAAAATTTCTGTTTGATATTAAAAACATTTCAAACATGTACTTGAGATGTACAATTACTTATGTTCTTTGTGTTTTATATTTCTTGAATGGAAATAATGTTTTTAACAATGTTTATTAATGTTTTAGGTTAAAATATATTTCATTAGAAAACAACTTACAAAAAGTTTTTTCCCTTAATTATGCAGGTTAATTTTTTATTTGGAAATACATTTTTACTTACATAACTTTTATATGTTTACTAAGAAATATTTTACCTTATAAAGTACTGTTTCTTAATATTGAATATACAATAACAGATGAATATCATGTTTTATTTATTTTTTTCCTAAAGTATATAGAGATGGAATTTCTAGTTCAAGATTTAATACATATTTGCTTCCTCCCAAAACTCTTTTAAAATAAGATTAACTGAATTAAAATAAAGATACATCAAGATACAAAACCTGAGATTAGGAAAAAGATACATACCTGCAATTGGACAATTTTTGGAAAATAGAAGACATGAAGGAATTAGCAGAGCTAAAAATGTGCGTATCACTTGCCTAGAGAAGAGAATTCCAGTGAAGCTCATTTATATCTCAAAACTTTGGAAAGGTATAGAATCCTGAGGAACATGTGCTGCAGAAGGTGAGGGTGTGGCACCAGGGTGACAACAGAGGGGATGTGCGTCTGGGTGAGGTAACGAGACACCTTCATGACGTGGAAATATTTAATACTGGAGGCTCTAACTCCAGGACACCAGAGCCACTGGAAGAAGACATGCTCAACTGAAAAAGGAGGAAACTGAAGCTGGCATGCTGATGGATGAGGTCCTCTTAATCCCGCTTGCTTCTGGCGATCTCTTCTTACCTTTGTATATTTGCCAAGAGAGAAGGAGCTTGAAAATAGAATTCTTTTGTGGGGTAAATGCATGAGCCGAAAGAGAAAACGTATACACTGATGTTTTAAAGGTCTTTGGTGAGATGCTCTGGCCCTTGCTGGTCAGTGAAGCCCTATTTGGCTATGGAAGACTTCAGGAGATTTCTAGAGCCTCACTTGTGAGAGAGCCCATGAATCATCAGACTTGTATTTTCTACAGGAAAGAAGGCAAGTTATAAGAAGAAAATAGGCAAAAGGATTTCTGGAGAAACAAAGATTATTTAGGAAGGAAAAGGAAAATACACAAACCTGAGGGAAAAGCTTAATCCATGAGGCAAGAAACCAAATACAGAGGATTAAGAAAAATGATGCTAAACTGATCTCTCAAAATTTGGGAATATATCACAAGAAAGAAAAAAGTTAGAAGTAAAAAACATTATCTCAGAAAATAATTTTCTTCCTTTCCATATCCATGTTTTTTTCTTGGACAGAAGGAATCTCATTGCTTCTTTAGTTAACCAGTCATTCCCTCCTAGATATCAGCCTGGCATTTCTGTGTCCACTGTCCTCTCTGTGGATAACCTTCTTACTCCATGTGGTCCTAGCACAAGTTAGATGGTCCCCGTGTCTTGCTCATCTAGTCTGCTTTCTAATCTATCAGGCCATCATGCCCAGTGTGAGCTCTTTGTACTTGCAGAGGCCGTGACACACTACATCCTCTGATTACCTCATGGACATCTTCACCCGGCACTGGTGCTTCTTGGACAGGTCTCCTGTGGACACCCTTGTCCTGCTTATGTTCCATCCCACTTAGCCAGATTTGTGCATGGAGTTCAGGGTCCCTTACAGTCTTCTTGTTCTGTTCTAGAGGTGTAAATATATTGACGTGTGGACACATATTATACTTATAAACTGGGATGTTTTAATAGATATTGTGTGCGTATGTAATGCCTGCAGTTCTTAGCTCATAGCTTTAAATAACAAGAAACTTTTAAAATTGAAGTGTAACATATGTACTGAAGAGTGTACAGATTGTAAGAATATGCTGTGAACTATCAAAAAGTGAGCACATCCGTGAAATCACTACTCAGCTGAGCAAAAATATTGTAAGTACTCAAGGGGCCACAGTCTCCCAACCAGTCTCTAATATCTTCCATCTAACGGACAGACATCCAATTGCATTTATTGAGATCATGTCTTCATATTTCACGTTAATAAAATACAGCTTTAGTATGTGAGCATTTCGTATATGAGTACAGAGCATATCAAGTACACATGACTGGTTGTTGTTTATTTGCAGACTTAATTACAGCAGTTTTACTTGTTTTTCTTTTGGTTTTGTCATTCAGTTTGATACATTTGGAGGCAGTCAGTCACTAGGGGGCAGCCTGTACTGCTTCACTTCACGAGAGACAGTTGTAGCCTCCTTATGTTAGTCACGGAGAATTGTTTTTGCATGGAAGAAAACAAGTGTTACTTCAATAAAAGAGATAGCTCAGTATTCATAGACATAGGAAAAATTATTCTACTCTCTTGTTTAAATTGCAAGGACAGAATCCCTTGGTTAAACCAATCTCAACATCTGTGGAGTCTCACTTTGTCTCTTACCTAGCCCAGCAGAGCGTCTGAATTTGAATAGGTTTGGAAGCCTTTTGACTCTAAACAAGTTTCAGATAATAATTTATCCACAGCTCCTGGTAATCCCCCCTTTCTTCTTGCAGATTTCCTCCCAAATGCTATAGGATGGGAACTAGACTTCTGAGCTAAATTGGAGAAAAGCAAGCCACAGCTCGGAATCCAACAGCTAGGGCATTTTCTTCCATCCACTGACTTCATTTGGCATTGCTTAGTGGCAGTTCCTTTTGGTAGCGCCCTGTGAAAAATATCAGAGGAAGTGTGAAAGAGAAAACTTGGTCTTCCTTGATTTCAGTTTTTTTTTTTCCCTAATCTTTCCCCCATGCCATTCTAGTTCTGTATGTTTCCTTATGCCATTCTGATTTTCTCATTAGATCGATAAACTTTCCAGTTTCTGCATATCCCTAGAATAGATGAACCCATGTCCAGATGCTTTTGAGCTATTTTATTTCTAGTAACATAAGGAGACTGTTTCTGCTCCCCTCCCCACAATCCCCTCTGATATAGAATGATTTGGCTTCTTACTCTCCAGAACTTTTACCATAATTTAATGTTCTTTCTTTCTTTCTATAGATAGAGACATCGGCGTGTACCAGTACTATGACAAGAAAGACCCACCAGGTAATGTACTTACCTATTCTATTTAACTGGTTTTATAAATGAAGTATTCCAAGAAATGGAGTAGCAATATTGAAAACTCTGTGTTTATGAGCGTTAGATAAATTCTAAACTTTTAAGAGTAGTCACTTGAGGTTTTTTTTTAAAGAGAAAAATGCTAAGGTTGATATTTATCTGATCAATCAAAAATAAAGCAACACTGAGAAGATGCTGTAGAAGAACGTGAAAATTTTCATTTTGTTGCCGATCAGGCTGATAACAGGACAGTCTATTCCCAAGTATTTATTGGTGTCCCAGCAGAGGGCATTGTTAATGCATTGGTCCCCGTGATGGTGGCCTCCCGGATCCACACCAGATATCTGAAATAGACATTTCTGAGTGAATGATCAATTTTCTTTATCTGATTAATCCTGTTAATCCCAGAAGTTTTATGATGGGCCAAAAGGTCTCCCTAGCTGGAGTTACTTCCTGCTCTGTTCTCGGGTGAAGTGGAGGCAGTGTGAGCACCCTGTGTGCTTAGCATGGCCATGAACAGGCTGACTTCATGGCTCAGATGGCAGATACAGCAGCCTCTCTCCCTTTCCTGTCTGACGAGATTGGAAGCTCAGAATACCAGCCCACCTGTTGTGTTTCTAAGCCTTTTCACTGCACATTAAAAAATGGCTTCTATGACATGCAAATATACTGGTGACATTCTCTCTCAACCGTCTTTTTTAAAGCTTAACATCTTATATTAATTTCAGCGTCTGCAGCAATCTTTTGTATGTGTACCCATTAAAAATACAAGGTACCTTAATAAAAATAAGTCTCACTTCTCTTCTTTTCATCTTTCCTTTGTCACAGTATCAGCAACAGAGCATGGTAACTTAGAAGAAAAACAAAGGCTGGCAGAATGTAAGTTTATATTTTATATATATACATATATATTTATTAGATAGAGTTATGTTACAAATAAACTGTTTTCTGGATAAATTATAAATGCTATATTGTCCATATTTCTTATAGTTAATAATCCCTATTGTTTATATATATAAAATCATTAACAGTAATTATTATATGTTAAGCTTTTCTAATGTTAATCATTAAAATCTTTGCTGGTTACAATTTTGGTAATTTTATGTGAACATAAATTTAAGTGTACTGTCATTTCATATTTTAAATAAACTATTTTTATTTAAAATACTTAATAGGCTAATAAAATATAAATCTTCAAGGTGTACAAAATGATGACTTGATATATCAATCATGCAAGTTCTATAGTAAAATTTTTATACATGCCTCCTTATTTTGTGTGAAATAATGATTACAATTCATGCTTAAAATCTGTGACATTGAATTATTCACATTTTTCCTAAATTGTTAACATTTTCCTGATTCTGACATTTTCTTTTATTATTGTGTGTGTATGTGCGAACCCATGGATGCTTGTGTGTACTGCAGTATGTGTCTGGAAAGCAGAGGAGAGTTAGTTACCTCCTTCTACCATGCTGGTCCCAAGAACTGAACTCAGGCTGTCAGACTTTTCAGTGGGGGCTTGCACCCTCTGGGCCATCTGGCTGGCCCTATTATCCTTATTTTAATAAAGTGAGATTTGTTATATCAGCATTTTATTTAGTTGTTTTTAGTTTCAAAGATATAAGTATGTTGTATGTATATAATGTAACTACAACATGATAAGGTTTCCATGAATTAAAGCTAATGTAATTTAAAGTTTTATTTGGAATATAGCTAGATCTGAAAAGCCTTTCTTTTTTCCTTATCTTAGATTGAACTGACATTTAATTTTTAGAATACTGCATTAGTATCTCCAACACAAATCTTAAAATTTGTACATATGTTCTACACATCAAAATTATGTTTATAGAGCC
Organism: Psammomys obesus; assembly: GCF_907164565.1. Taxonomy (NCBI): domain Eukaryota; kingdom Metazoa; phylum Chordata; class Mammalia; order Rodentia; family Muridae; genus Psammomys; species Psammomys obesus. The sequence continues at coordinate 23,188,514 of NW_026596109.1, read as the reverse complement.
AAATTAATTTGCTGAAATAAGATACATAGCAATTTCTGCTTTCAAATTTAAATATCTGTATGTGCTATCTATTATTTGTGTGTGCACACATGACATCCACACTCATATATGTCATATTATGTGGGATTCAATGGAGACACCCATCTGGGGTGATATTCCAAGCTCTCTCACTCTCTTCCTTTTTAGAATTATTCAATATGAGAATATAAGGACTAATTCACTATGAGCTTAACATGTTATTAATATTATTCATGTGTGTGTGGTGGGTGCTGGAGATGAAACCCAGGGCATCGCACATACTAGGCAAGTGCCTTAATGTTGAGTTAGACCCTGCCCCAATTTTAGAACAACTTTTTACTTCTAAATAACCTTTCAATTGAAGTTATTTACAATAAATTAAAGGTATATTGCTATTTGAATTTCATAGATTTTAGAATTTTCTTATTTTTTTCCCTTTATTGAAAATAGTTTTTTTTTTCCACATATATATCCTGATTATGGTTTCCCCTCCCTTTGCCCCTTCTAGTTCTTCTCCATCTCTCTCCTAACTGGACCCATTCTCTTTCTGTCCCTTATTCAAAAAAAGTACTCTTCTAAGGGATAATAATAAAATAAAACACAATAAAATGATATGTAGTCAGATAAAATGAAAGCTAACATATACAGAACAGAAGGAAAAGAGCCCAAGAGAAGGCACAAGAATCAGAGACCGGTGCATTCACACACTCAGGCATCTCATAAAAAAACACTAAACTAGAAGCCATAATAGATACTTAAAGGACCTGCTGTAGACCGATGCAAGGCCCTGTGCGTCCAGCCGTACCCTCTGTGAGTGCATATGAGCTTTGACCATGTTAATTTAGAGGACCCTGATTTCTTGGTGTCCTCTATCCCCTCTGGCTCTTAGACTTTTTCCACCCTCTCTTTTCCTGGGTTCCCTGAGCCCTGAGAAGGGATTTAATGGAGACATCCTGTTTAGGGCAGAGTGTTCCAAGGTCTCTCACTCTCTACATAGTGTCTGGCTGTGGGTTTCAGCATCTGTTCCTGTTTGTTGCAGGAGGATACTTCCCTGATAATGGCTGGACAAGACACTGATTAATGAGTATAGCAGAATGTCCTTAGGAGCACGTTATTTATTTAAGAACAACAGTATTTAGTAGTCTCCTAGGTACCTGGGATATCTGGCCTCGGGTTCTTGGTCATCCAAGCACTGTCAGGAATGGATTCCATCTCATGGAGTGGGCCTTAAGGCAAGTCAGGTGTTGGTTGGCTCCTCCCACAAGCTTTGTGTCACCATTGCAGGACACCATTATATATTAAAGGGTTTGTAGCAGGGTTAATGTTTATGTTTGAGGGCATTATTTCAAAGAGCATCTCTAATACCCATTTGTTAAAACTTGGATTCCACCTCCCCCTTTTTTTCTTCTTCTAGAATTGACATATATAGTGCTTTGACCATATTTAAGTTAATTTTCTACATATTATTTTTATATTTTGTTTTTTTTTTCTCAACACATTTAACTTATTCTTGGGAAGTTTCAGGTCTGGGTTGGCCACTCGCAGAAGCTGGAATTCCTTTTGGGTTGAACCTTGACTATTTTCACAAAAAAGTTACTTAAATCATAAAGATCAGGTCATTTACTATTAGATACTGCTAGATCCCTTGGCCTACCAAAACTTTCCAAGAGTTCTCGGAGTCTTGTTGGTTGTCATCACAGAGTTATAATCAGGGAGATTAGTTCGTGCTAAAAAGCCTGTTTCTGTAACAAAGCCCTTTAAAAGACTGCTATTTAGTGATAGAGCCAAAGTCCATTTCCTCTCAATTATGGGGTGTCTTATTTTAATCCTCCAAGGCACACTGCTAAGCAGAGGTTCCTTATTTAAATCATGTTTAACTAACTGCTGTACACGTTTTATTTGCCAGCACGAGATTATCCTTGGACACTCAAAAACAGACGCCCAGAAAAACTTCGAGACTCACTGAAAGAGTTGGAGGTATCTTTCAAAAGGTTTTAAAAATGGGAACAAACAAATCTGTTTTAAAACATCTTTCAACACATTTAATTTTCAAAAAGGACCAGCTCTTGGGGTGATGATGGCTTCACTTTTGTCTAGAGAGAGCTTCCCACACACTTGTGTCTTTGTGTGGCTTGTTGATTGCTTTTTTTTTTTTTCTTGCAAATCAGACGCGCTTTAACTGATAATGACAAAGTGTGTAGCCACTGCACTCTCTCTTTCTGTTGTCCTTCAGGAACTGATGCAAAACAGTCAGTGTGTGCTGAGCAAATGGAAGAACAAATACATCTGTCAGGTAAAATGGCTTGACAAGCTTTCGCAGTGTTTAACCAATGGAGCTGAAAGCTATGTAATAACTGGTATTCTGTGTTATGATAGATAATGGGAAAACTTTTCAGGAATGGATATTTCACAGTCCGAATTTTAGTCATTCTAAAGTGAGCATTGGACAGATTGGCACAGGCCTCCAAGCTACCTCCTTAGCCAGTGTGGTGGTAGCGACATACCGCAAACACTAATAACAGTCTCTGCAGCATTTCACTTGGGGCTGTCTGGGTGTGATCATTGGTATTCACTGGCTCTTTGTTTTAATGACAATAACACCATAGGACAAAACAACTTCAGTATAGCGTTCTTATAAACATTTATGAATATATGCTTGTAGAAATGAACAAGCAGATAAGAGTGAAACCTTTTTTAACAGATCTAGTTTTGACCCTCTAACCTGTATGTTTTAAAGTGGTAACCACCAGATATATGCGGCTATTTTGTTTTATTGTATTTATTTTTAAAGTTTTTATTTATGTGTAAGAGTATTTTGCTTTTTGTATATCTGCATGACAGAAGAGGGCATCAGATCCCATTATCGGGGTCATGAGCCATCATGTGGTTGCCGGGATTGAGCTCAGATCCTCTGGAAGAACAACTGGTGCTCTTAACCACTGAGCCATCTCTCTACCCCATATGGCTATTTTTAAATAAAATTAAAATGTCAAGTCCTCAGTTACGGCTCTTTCCAGTTTAAGTTTCCGGCAGTCCAGGATGTAGACATAGACCATTTCCACGGCAACACTTCCATCGGACAGCCCTGTGTTCAGCAGGCCTAGCTTTAGAACATAAGCAGGGCATCGTAATTAACACACATTGACCATAGAATAAGGGACAAATGCCTTGTTGATACATTTAAAAAATACCATTTGTTTGGAAAAATTACTTATTCTTGATAAAAAGGATAATTATAGTAATCTGTACACCTCATTGTATAACTACTACCAATAATTATCATTTATCTTTGGAATCAAATATACTGTTTCAATTTTAATTTTTAAGCTTTCCATTACAATAAAAAAAAACAACTGTGAACGTTCTTGTTTATAGGTTAGACCCCTTGTTATATCCACAAACTTTCTAATATCAAATTATAGTAATTGCAAGCATCACCTAGTTTACCTGTTCAACATAAACTATTATTTAGTTAATTCTCATTTTCCTCTTAGAAAACTTTGTTATTTGTTTGGTCTAAACTGTTCTCTTTTTAGTAATGGAGCTTAACTGTGACCTTGCCATCTGGCATGAATTTCTACTTTCAAGACTATTTACAAGGCTAAATGAATATTCTTAGAACCATAACACTTCTAAGTTTCTCCTTAGAATGCTCTTCAAAAGGTTGGCGTTGTTTAAAATCATAACTTATTTCCATAGAAATATGTGATGAGACCTTCAGGCTTGCCTATCAGGTGTGTGCCAGTGCGTTTAAGATTTAGCTCAGCGTAGACCTGGAGTTCCTAATGCCATTACTCACTGCAAAGGCAGGCTCAAAATCCTTTGACTGGAGGGCAGGCCTGCCACCTACATTAAGAGGTGTGTCTCGTGGCTCCACCCACCGTCACCTGGGGAAGTTAGAACATGTCAGGCGTTTTTAAAAATGCAGCGGAGCATCCCAGTTAGATGATTGTTTTTAGATAAATTTCATTGCTTTTTAATTTGGTGACAAGGTTTTTGTGTGTGGTTCACTTGCTATGGAAAGGATATCTTTCACTATTGGATTCATTCAACTAAGAAAAGAAACTTCTCTTTAAATGCTAGAATATATGCAAAAACTGCTTTTGTAATTTACAGTAGACAGCCCTGGTAGCCCTGGCTGGTATACCAGAGAGCCTACTTTTGGCAGTTCTAATGGGATTTACCTAAATTTGTCTTTATTTTATCTTATTTTTTATGATAGAAATGACTTTTCTAAAATGGACCTTTTACTCTCAGCACATTCTTGATATGATATATTTTTGAAAGATAAATTTCTCTGTGCCATGGATCCAAGTCACTCCTTACATCTTTAGGGCCTTTGGGAGACTTTCTAGCATTATCTATCAGTCAAGATTTCACTATATCTTTGAAAAAATATGTGGGTTCCATTCCTAAAGATCTCTAGTGTCACAGTAGGTTAAAAATAATTTGGTGTTCAAGCTAGAATTTCAGTTTAAGGAAAGGATCTGCTAGCCCTTTTTGTTACATTTTTATTAGGGTTTGTTAAATTATACTTGATCATCATATAAGTTAAATTCTTTCATCAGTCTCCCAGAAGCTCCTTTTTTTGCGCCCTCCAAATTGCCTCCAGTGTGACAATTCCCAAGACTGCACATGCTTGAATTCTGTCAGTGCTTTCTTTCTCTGTTCGTGCAGTCCTGACATGGCAGTAGCTGAGCGTGCAGATTGCATTACTCTTAGAAAACAAGTTTCTGGACTATGTGTGTGTGTGAGGGGTGGGGTGGGGGTGTGCGTGCTGTGTGTGCTCTGGTGCGAGAGAGACAGACAGAAAGACAGAGACAGAGGGATGTATATGGAGGTGGAAGCCAAGAAGACTTTGGATGCCTTCTTCTGTTGCTGTCCACCTTACTCATTTTGAGGTAGTGTCTTCACCGGATCTTAATCTCACGGTTTTGGCTGTGTTGCCTTTCCAATGTGCTTCAGGAATCTGTCTACCACCTATTCCACACACACACACACACACACACACACACACACACACACACACACACACAC
>NW_026596109.1:23146588-23183449 GCF_907164565.1 Psammomys obesus | reverse complement strand
CACACACACACACACACACACACACACACACACACACACACACACACGGTGATCTTTCAAGCATACATAGCCATGCTTGACTTTTAAGTGGATACTAGGGATCTGGTTTGGTCCTCTGGCTTTCACAGCAAGCACTCCTAAACCATGAGCTATATCCCCAGTCCCATTTCTGGAGACCCTTGGTGCTAGAACATTTGGATTCTCAGTCTTTGAATGGGGCCATTTCTCTACTGTGATTACTTTTTAAAGAAATGATTAAATTGTGTTTATGGAATTTAATCTAATTGATACATCTTTCAGGAATCTTTAAAAAGTCCACTTGTTTGGAAATCTCTGAGGAGGCTATTGCAGCTATAAGGACTAAAGAGGATGTAATCTAAGTGTGGGTCTTTATGTCAAATAAGGGGGATTTACAGGTTGTCATGATCAAAGCTCAGTTTATATTATTGACCCAATGACCTATAAATTGTAACATAAAAATCATTTTCTCCCCTTGTAAATTGAGAATAGTTTATAAATCAAGACTTACCTATACATACACTTGGGGATTAAAAAGTCTTTGTTTCTAGTTTCAATAACCTAGTATGAGGTTATTGAAAGCTCAAAGGTACAATTGGGAGTTTTGGTCTCAGCAGCTAGTAAATATACTCTCATATTTGTCTTAACAACCAACAGAATACATTTAATAATTTTCTGCTTTGAGTTTTGTAAACCATTTATATAAACTTTTTTTAAAGGAAAAATAGTTTCAGTTAAATAGTTTATAAATAGTTCATCTCTCTGGTGGAATGTTAAAGTCTATAAAGTATTGTGCCTTCTGTCATGGTTATATTTACCCATTGCTTTGTAATTAGTTGAAAAGATTTTTGTAAGCATAGATATAACCTTATCTTAATCAGTGTTATTAGATATAATACTGTTTTTTAGGTTGAAGTGTTTTTATTTAAAATACAATTGCCTCACTTTCCCTCCTCTTCTTCCTTTAGGCCCTCCCAACTACCCTCTCTTAAACATTTCCAGTGTCACTCCCAACTTTCGAGCTGACTCTTTTTCTTTGATTCTTATTCACATGCATATACATAAAATCTGTGTAACAGCTTGCCAAGTCCATTTCTGTTGTTAGTGTGTATATGGTTTGAGGGCTAGCCACTCAGCCTGGGACAACCAACTCGAGGGCACATCTCGAATTGGCCAATTTTCCTTTTCCAGCAGTCATTCATTATCTAGGGGAGGGATCCTGTGAAATGTTCTCCTTTCCATGTTAACATGTCCATTGATATAACACGTCATTCGAGTCTTGTTATTGTGCAGCAATGTCTGGAAGAGACTTTCATAAACAGACTTCCTAGTATTCTGGCTCGTAGAACCTTCCCACCTCCTTCTTTACAATGTTCCCTGAGTCACAGATAAGGAGCTGTGATTATGTGGATATATCTGTTGGGGCTGGGCTGCCATGTTCTGTTTCTCTCTGCATTGTGTCCAGTTGTGCTGGTCTCCATTTGCTTTAGAGGCTTCTTGGAAGGGGAAAGCTACACTTAGATGTGGGTGAGCTTATCGTGTGTAAAATGAATTTGATAAAGTAATAGTAAAGTATGGCCCAGGGCATTAGCAGTGGCACCAACAGCGTTTCATATAGGTGCAACCCTCCATACCATATTCACTGCCTGCCTCCGTGGTAGTAGATAAGTGAGGGTAGAAAAGAAGAAGACACGTTAACTCATTGAGACTAATGAGTGCTGCGTTGTAAACATCAAGGGAAGCCAGAGACACTATAAACACTAGTAAAATCTGAAATGCTTAACACATTTTACAGAGAAGTTACAAATAGACCTAAACAGGAATGTAAGATTTGGTAACCCTGAAAAGACGGAAAGGAGGCTATCTACATAGTAATGAGGAAGTTGGCCTATTTGGGGAAATGGTTTTTAGAATAGAGTAATTGGGTTGAAAAGTAGCTTGGGGCTTCTGTAAATAAAGACTTTGAATATTACAATGAGACATTGATACTATGTCCTGTAATTCTGAAAATGCTTTTATATCAGAGAAGTACTATATTAAATTTAGTCTTACAAAAGGATTAGCCTAGCGATGGGATGTAAGATAAAAAGTGAACCAGAAGGAAAGACATGATTTTGGCTGTGTACAAGCCTGAGGTACAGAAAGTTCTGAAAGCCAGTAGGGGACTTTGGAACGACATGTTAAACTTTTAGCTTGCCCATGTTTCCTGTATCATTTGGAAATGTAAAATTAGAGTGGAGGGTTAGATTTGAATTTTTTGGAGGAGACAGCTGAAGCCCTGAGTTAAAACCATTCAATTTGTATTTTCATAAGGATTGGTGGATATCTTGTGATATCTGAGAACCAAGGAGTGTCTATTTAGTGGATAAGGGAGAAAAACCCAGCAGCAAAATAGTAAGAAAGAGCAGACAGGAAATGAAGAATTGTAGAAAAGTATGTTTTTGTAGAAATCAAAGGGGTTGGAAGTCAGAGGGTCTGAAAGACAGATGAAGGAACCTTTTCTTGTCTGGTTGTTGCTGATCTAAAGCTCTGTGTTGTGATTCTAGTGGGTGTTTGTGAGTCCTCAGCAATAAACTCAGCTTTTATGATTAGTGGCTACTGAAAATACTACATGATTTATTTTCATTGTTGTAGAATTTCATACATACAAATAATGTGTCTTGGTCAGACCTATCAATTTACCTCCTGTCTCCCGTACCATGTTCCCCTTCCAACTCGATGCACCATATTTTTAAGAATCCCCCTGGGTCTGCTTAGTGCCACCACAGTGTGCAGGAGTGCAGGCCGTCCACAGGGAGCACAGTCGGAATAGACTGACTTCCCTGCCCCACTAGCCTTGAGTCGCCAAGAGCGCTTCCGCTGGGCTGAGGCTTTCTGGGCCCTTTCCCATCTCTGTGGTTTTGTCTGGCTTGATCTTTCACAGATCTTCTGCGTGAAGTCAAAGCTGCTGTGTGTTCATGTGTGTGGTACGTCTGGCTCTTCCTCAGTGACCCCAAAACCTTGAGAGTAGGGGTGTAAATAGATGTCCATTTAGGGCTGAGCACTTCATAGTTGCTTAGTCTCTGAATCTAGACTCAGTGTGGGTCACAAGAATTTCATATGTATTTGAAAAATAAAACTAACGATTAAAGAATTAGAAAATTAAAGAATAATGTGAGATTGGGTGTTATTCTTTTTATATAATATCTAAAATTCAGGGATTGCTGCTGAGAAACTGTTAGCTAACTGTTAGACTGTTAGAAACTGTCAGACTTTATAAAGGATGCTGGATTTCATCCAGACTTTGAAGGAAGGACACAACTTAGGTGAGGAAAAGGAAGGCGTCTGCTAAGGGGAGCATGTCAGCAGAGATAAGATGTCTTTAGATATTTCAGATAATTCAGGTCTTTCTGAAAAGATGTCTCCATAGATTTTTTTTTCTTAATTTGAATACTTCTTTAAAAAAATTCTGTGTGACTATGTATTTGTATGATTATTGATATCTTTTAAACCACACTAAGGCTATTTGTTTGTTGTAGGATTGGTCTGGTTTCCTATTATGATAAGCAAGTGAATATTATAATCTAGGAGCCTTTTGGAGCCAGTGAAACTTAGCCAGTATGTAGCAGCTTAGTACTGTTATCATTTTCTCACTTACAAAAGTAGTATTTAATATCTTTTAATTAGAAAAAAAAAACCCAGACATTTTAAAGCCAGACTATTTGTAAAACACAGAAAACCCAGTGGACATAAATTATCTAATCCAATGAATTGGTATTATCAAGTATTTGTCATTTGATGTTTTTACTTTGGTATAAATGTATATGATATTCAGTTTATTATATATTGTATGTTATACATTTAGCATATGCTATAAATATTTATGCTTAGAGTAATAGATCCTATATATACCTATGCATTGTTTTTATATCATAAAATAAGCACTCAAATCCCATAGTGAAGTAGAGTTATTGTCAGGATTGTGCCTGCTGATGTAATCTCTTTCCCTGGTTCAACTTTCCTTGGTGTCAGCAGACATAAGCTGTCTCTAGATATTTCAGATAATTTAGAAGGTCTTTCTGGCAAGACGTCTCCATAGGTTTTTTTTTTTTTTTCTTTTTCCTTAATTTGGATGCTTTTTTAAAAAGAATTCTGTGTGGTATATGTGTGACTATGTATTTGTGTGATTATTGATTTCTTTTAAACCACACTAAGACTATTTGTTGTAGGGCTGGTCTGGTTTCCTATTATGATAAACAAGTGAATCTTACAATCTAGGAGCCTTTAAGATAAAGGTAGATCTTTTAATTTTGTAGTGGGGGTGTTACTATCTAGTCCAGGCTGGTCTTGAACCTGTGTGCTAAGGTGGACTCTTTCCTCAACCTCCTCATTGGCTGGACTGCAGGCATGTGCCATTGTTTTTATTATTTCCATTTTCCTAATGAGGAGACAGAGATATACAGTAATTACATAATTTGCAGATTGCCAGCATTTAAACTAAGGCATTGTAGCTTTACAGCTTGTGTCTTTAGTTGCTATATACCCCATACTCTTTTTCAACAGAGCATAAATATGGAAAAATATTCACGTAAATATACCCTCAGCCACAGTGAGTTCTGGAACGCACATTAAACATAGTTAACTAAAGTTGTCATTATGCTTACTTTCTCTTATTTTTTCACTAAATTATAGTAAAATATTTTTAAAGCTATAACTTATGAGGACAAAGAACATGGCCATGATAATGAGAGATACCCATTAGCTTTAGAAAGTAAGTGACTATATGGACTCTGGCTTTGCTGAATCAGTGGCTGTAACAGGTTATATCATTAGGAGGTAAACATTTTGTGTCATAGAAAGCCTAAGATGTATAGATTTCTAAGGCATTAACGATACAACGGTGTAAAGCAGAAATTAGAATATGTTGAAAACTTGTGTAAAGAGCAAATGAGATAGATGAATTTTCTGTAGACAGGAAACCAAATGGTTTCTGATTATTAAGGCTTTGAACATAATAAAGAAAAAGTGAGGGGGTATCTTAGTTACTTGTTGATTACTGGGACAAAAGACAGCTTATACAAGACAGCTTATAAAAGAAAGCATTTAACTTGGAGACCATGGTTCCAGAGGGGTGTAGAATCTATGACCATTGGGGAGGGGAACGTGGCAGCAGGGTTTCAGGCATAACATTGGAGCAGTAGCTGAGAACAACTACTAGCTGAGAGCAGTAGTTGAGACAACCAACCCCAAGGCAGAGAGACAGAGAGAGCTAACTGAGGCTGGCATAGACCTTTGGAATCTCAAAGCCCCTCCTCAGTGGCAACTTCTTCCAGCAAGGCCACACCTCTGGTTTCTTCCCAAACAGTTCTATCACCTGTAGACAAATCATTCAAATATATGAGCCTTCGGGGAGCATTTCCTTCCAGCCACCACAGGGCCTGGTTAAAAATAAGAGGATTGAAACTGCATCCAGAGTGCTGAGACTTGCCTTTGCCTCCCCATGTCTAGCCGCTGGCATTTGCTTGCATTTTATTTGTTTATAGGACCTTTGTCTGGGGGAAATGGATTGCATTACCTAAAGCCAAACATATACTGACATCTGATAGTTTTCTCTGAAAGGGGAATGTGTTTAATATTTTTTACAGTAATGCTCAATTGAGTAAGTTTCCATGCAAACTACTCTTCTCATCATATAACTAAAAAAAATTGTAAATATGAGGACTATAAGTCTGAGACTAAAACACAGAAAACAAAAAAGCATGCAATTAATAGAATTAAATTTTCAAAATTATAATTAATAGCCACAGAAATAAATGAAGTGATGGCATCCTTGAAATAATAATAGAATTCCACTTTAAAAAAAACAAATTAAAAACAAAGAATAATTAGGGGCTGGGGAGGTGGCTTAGTAGTAGTGAGCAGTTGCTGTTCTTCCAGAGGACCTGGGTTTTGTTCCAAGAACCCAAGTCAGGCGGCTCAAAACTGCCTGTAACTCCAGCTCCAGGGGATCCAATGCCTTCTTCTAGCCTCCATGGGTGCCTGCTCTAATATGACAGACACTCGCATAGACACACACAATGACACATTAATAAAAGTAAAAATAAATCTAATTAAAAATACTCAGGAGCAAAAGCATTTCAAACAAATGAAGACTATGAAAGCACAGGGCTGGGAGCTCAGCCTTAGTGGAAGGAGTTTGTCTAGCTCACGCAAGGTCCCAGGCGTGATTCTCAATAGAGGTGCACGCTCAGTATCGACTGCGTAGAAAGAGTAAGACAGTCCTGGTGAGACCTGATAGGCTAGGGCCAGAGGGAAGGGGAGGAGAACTTCCCCTAAAGGTGGACTAGGGGCGGGGCATAGGAGGAGAAGAGGGAGAGAGGGTAGGACTGGGAGGAGATGAGGGAGGGGGCCACAGCTGGGATACAAAGTGAATACATTGTAACAAATACTAAATCAATAAAAGAGAGTATAACAGCATAAATAGAGAAATTAATAGAAGTGTCAAAAGGTAAAGTTAAAATATGCTATAGGACAGAATGTAAGAAAAGGCTTTAATTATGAATTATAGCTGACAGCAGGTATGAAAATGAACCAATATAATCAAAACTGGGTAAAAAGAATTTCCACGAACTGGACAGTGCACGTTTCTAACCTATTAGAGGAAACTTGCATTTTGTTATGCTCCGAGCTTAAGCTGCAAGGGCCGAGACAGAGTCGCCCATCCACCCTCCTGTGCCCCATTCTTTCTCAACATACATGTGAAGGTTAAGGTCAGCTATGAGTTCTCTGAACCTGAGGTGTTTGTGCCTGTGTGTGAGTCTGTTCTTTATATCTTTATTTTTAAATTATCGTATGAAAAAGTAGGTGTTCCTTGTGGCATTTTCCTCCATTCGGTTTAGCTGATCCCCTTCCCCACAGCTGCCTCTCACTGCTTAGTGTCCCCTTCCGCTTGGTACCACAGGCGCTCCATTACCTTCTGCACTCTCTTCCTTCAGGCTTTTTTAAAAACAAAACAAAACAAAACAAAACAAACAAACAAAAAAAAAACCAAAAAATACAAAAACCTTCCCATGCACTGCTTTCTAGTTTCTTATCCTCTGCCCACACTCACTTTAACATGAACAGTTCTGTGTGTCAGTATGAACAGTGTTTGTGTATCATCAACTTCCTGTGCTCCATGTAGCTCCTCCTGCCAGCTCTGGCCTGAGTGGTGTGTTGAGAATCTCTGGGAACATTATGCTTTCCCTAGTCTGTCCTTCCTGGGGTCTGAAGATCCCATTAGGCCGCCGCACCACTCTCTACACTCTGCTGTGTTCTTGCAGGGGTTTTGATGGACCCCTTGCTCCACAGGGTAACAGCATGGACAGGGATATGAGTTCTGATCTGATCTTTTGCCTTTAAGGTCTCTTACCCCTCCTCTGCAGATGTGTCCATTAGTTTCAGAGGTGCTATTCTCTGTGAAGCTCTCCTTGTTTGCTTTTGGTCCAATGGGGTGTGGGTAGGTTGTGAGTATTTGAAATCTTTTGGTTTCAGACTTCCCAACCCTTGTCTAGCATGTGTCTACTGTTAGTTGAGGCTGTTGATTTGGATTTCCAGCAGCAGATTGAATTCTATCTCCTAGGTTCTCTCGATGTGCCTGGTGCTTAGAGCAAGTCAGAGCACTCCCCTGGTGGCTGCATATGTGCTCAACCCCTTGTGTCTTTGAACAAACTTGGCTTCTTATATTTATGGTTGTGAGCCTAGCCTTTAGCGGCTGAGCCATCTCTCTAGCCCTAAACTTGGCTTCTTTATGGAAAAAAAAATCCCATTTAGACTTGTTTCTTCTTTCTGTAGTTCTTTTCCTTATTTCTCTCTTGGTCATGTTTTTTTCTTGACTTTCTTTTACCCAAAGTCTTGGTTTTTCAGATGCTGTTTCTGATCTACCATTGTCTCAAAATCTCCAGTTTAAAGTACCCAGTGCTTAAATAACTAGAATTCCACTTTCCAAATAGCTACCTCATTTCCACTCTCAATTGTGATCAGTGTCTTGAAGTCCCCAAACCCTCTTCTGTCCCATAAATAGAGTTCTAAATTGTCACTTAAGCAACACTTTCAGACTTACTACCTCTCAAAATGATTTCCTTGCTATGCTGTTTAAAAAAAAAGTAATTGAAAGATAGGCTGCCCTAAGTAACTAAAATTCATGAGAGCCAAGAAATAAGGACTCTTTGAGATGAAAGGGATGAGGGATGGAGCAGGCCCTGGGGAGATGGTGCCTGTAAAAAGCCAAGCGTGGTTGTGCCTTCTTGTAACCATGGCATTTGGGGATGGTGTGAGGGCAATGTAAGTCTGGGGAACTCCCGACCAGTCAGCTTAGTTGAAATGTCAAGTTTCTTGTTCAGTAAGAGACCCTTTCTCCAAGCAATAAGGTGGAGAGAAATGAAGGAAGGTTCCCACTGTCTCACTGTCACCATACGTAAGAGAATTAATAATTATACCCCATAGGCATAAAAGAATTTTAAGTTCTATTCATAATAATACGCTAAAACAAGTAATAAGACAAAGACAGTGCTAGCTGCTTCTCTAATAGTGTTACTCTTTGTTAACAGGTCCTGATGCTAGTGTAGCCCCAGAACCCTGAAAAACCCTCAGCTTCTCTGTTCCTACAGTTAGAGTGGGATATAGGAAATACTTCTGGCTTTGGTAAGATGATGCTCCTGATGTGTTTTCCAAGAAAAATGTATTAAAGGGACAGATTCGACTGGGGTGTAACATTTCACCTTCTGTTCTTTGCCTCTTCTAGACGGAATCTGAGATATGATGCCAGAATAGTAGGCAGCTACCCTGTGAGCTGCTGATGACAGCAGTGAACAAAAGGGACGAAGACAACTAATATGTCCTTGTTCTCCAGTAGCTTGTATATGACAGGCAGGCTCAGATAGTATTGAAGCCAAGAAACTGGTGATCAAAAGAGCGACTATATTCAGAGTCTTGGCGTTCACCAAAACTTAGAGATGGGGATAAAGCAAGGACACTGACACAAAGTAGCCTAGGAAAGGCCCAGAAAGGCCCATGAAGGTCACGGAGCTGGAGAGTGGTGACAGCATGTTTGAGAGTAATCATAGCATGACAAAATTCATGTGATATACTTAGGAAAGTTTATATTAAAATAAAATATATAGTGGCTAAGGAAATACTTTATTCAGTAAACGCTTGTTGTACAAACATGAAAAGAGTTTCATCATCAGCACCCATATTAAAAAACAAACCAAAACAAAACAGGTGCTATTGTACCTGCCTGTCATGCCTGCACTGGGGAGCTAAAGACAGGAAGATCCCTAGGACTGGCTGGCCAGCCTGTCTAGCCAAATTGGTGATGCCCAGGTTCAAGATCTTAAAAAATAAAAAATATTAAAATATTTTAAAATAAGGTGGAACATAATTGAGGAGGATACCATCATTAGCTTCTGGTCTCCATGTACATACACACACACACACACACACACACACACACACACACACAAATACACATGTATGCATATATACAAAACAAAAGATTTGTTATATGTGTCATTTTTTTTTCCATATACAGAGTTTTGCCTGAGGAGTGTTTAGCCAGGCTGAATATTTATGTAATTAACTAATATTCCTCGGGGAAAATTGTCATTCCTTTTCACAAAAATAAGTAGAAAAATTATAATGAAAAATTTCAATCCTAAGTTTGATGAACTGTGATAATCAACTGATACGTTAATTACTTAAACTTATGAATATAGTGAAACACGAGTCCATTTTTTTGGAATGTGATTATGTATAAAATTTTTGTTCTTTATAATAATGTATTTTTATACTATCAAGTGACATTTCCTTCATTCTTTCTTTATAAAGAGTTTTTTATTTTATTAATTGTTCTCAGTTTAAAATCTTTCCAAAGAAGTTTACAGTTTTTGGCCCCTTCTCGGCATTGATATTTGACAATGGTTCAGAATCAGTGGGAATCCCTAGAAACTAACCTGGTTCAAGAATGTGATTTTCCTTATAGATTGCTACCTCTAGTAGCAAGTGTATATAAGGCCAAGTTTAAAATCTGAATAATCCATGTACTATTGATAACCATGTTTTGAAAAGTAAAAACACATAAAACACTTCCCCACATTTTTTAGGAAGGGAGCATTAAAGTTATAATTCTGTTGTTTTTTTATTTTTATGTTTTAATTTTTTATTTTGAAACAGAATTTCTCTGTATGTAGCCTTGGCTGTCCTGGACTCACTTTGTAGACCAGGCTGGCCTCAGACTCACAGAGATCCTCCTGCCTCTGCCTCCCCGAGTGCTGGGGTTATAAGTGTACACCACTGTGCCTGGCAAAGGATTTCACCATCAGATGACTTTAAATCCATTATAGTTGGATATTTGTACTGGTTTGTTATTGTCATTTTTACTTGAGTTCTTTCAGTTTTTTTAAAGATATAAAAATGTGCTACTTTTTTTAACTTAGAAATTTATACTAATACATAGGCTGAATTATACTAGCCAGAAATATATATGTGAACTATTTAAAAATAGGTATAGAAACTCAGCAATTTTTTTCTTTTATTATTATTAACAATTTATTTACTTTGTATTCCAGTTGTAGCCTCCTCCCTCAGCTCCTTCCGGTCCCATCTTCCCTCTGTCTTTGTCCCCTATCCCTCTTCCCTAGTGCACTGATAGGGGAAGTCCTAGTCCTTTACTGTCTGACCCTAGCCTATTGTCTCATCAGGACTGCCTGGATCCTTTTCTTCTGTGGCAAAGCTGCGTTGCCAGGGGGAAGGGATCAAGGAGCAGGCAACCGAGTTCATGTCAGAGACTGTCTCTTCTCCCCTTATTAGAGGAGACTTGCCATCTGGAGGCTGAGCAGCCTATAGGCTACATCTTAGCAGGGGGTCTAGGTTCTCTATGCATCGTCAGTCTCTGCAGTATCCCCCTCCCTGAACCCTGCTTTTTTTTTCTTTGATGGTCTCCTTGTGTGACTCCTGTCCCCTCCATGTCCTTTTATATACCCTGTCTTCCATAAGACTCCCTGCTCTCTGTCCAAAGTATGGCTGTGAGTCTCTGCTTCTGCTTCAATCCCGTGCTGGCTGGAGTCTTTTAGAGGATCTCTGCTGTAGGATCCCATCCTGTTTCCTCTCTTCTACTGCTTCTGTAGTCTATCCTGTCTTCCCTTCTAAATGAAAATTAAGCATCTTCCCTAGGGACCTCCTTGTTGTTTAGCTCCTGTAGGTCTGTAGATTTTGGTATGTTTATCAATGTTATATGGCTAATATTCACTTATAAGTCTTTCATGCATGTCTTTCTGCTTCTGGGAAAACTCACTCTGGATTATCTTTTCTAGTTCTATCCATTTGCCTGCAAATTTCATGATGTCCTTGTTTTTAATAGCTGAGTAGCATTCCATTATGTAAATATATCACACTTCCTGTATCCATTCCTCCGCTGAGGGACATCTAGATGGTTTCCAGCTTCTGGCTATTACAAATAAAGCTGCTATGAACATAGTTGAGCAAATGTCCTTGTGGTATGGTTGAGCATCTTTTGGATATATTGCCAGGAGTGGTATAACTGGATCTTGAGGTAGTACTATTCCCAGTTTTCTGAGAAAGCACCAGATTGATTTCTTAAGTCATTGCATAAGTTTACATTTCTACCAGCAATAGAGGAGGGTTGGAGGGTTCCCCTTTTCTCTACATCCTCTCCTCTTGAGTTTTGATCTTAGCCATTCTGATGGGGGTGAGGTGGAATCTCAGAGTCATTTTGATTTGCATTTCCCTGATGATTAAGTATATTGAACATTTCTACTAGAGAACTCCTACAACTGATAAAACACCTTCAGCAAATTTTCTGGATACAAAATTAACTCAAAAAAAAAATTAGTAGCCCTCCTATATACAAAAGACAAAAGGGCTGAGAAAGAACTTAGGGAAATAACACTCTTCAAAATAGTCACAAATAATATAAAATACCTTGGTGTGACTCTAACCAAGCAAGTGAAAGACTTCTATGAAAAAAAAAAAAAAAACTTCAAGTCTCTGAAGAAAGAAATTGAAGATTTCAGAGGATAGAAAGATCTTCCATGCTCATGGATTGGTAGGATTAACATAGTAAACATGACCATCCTACCAAAAGCAATCTACAGATTCAATGCAATTCCCCAAATTACCAACACAATTCTTTATAGACCTTGAAAGAACAATTCTCAACTTCATATGGAAAAACAAAAACCCAAAATAGCTAAAACCATACTGTACAATAAAATAACTTCTGGAGGATTCTCCATCTCTGATCTCAAGCTGTACTATAGAGCAACAGTAATAAAAACGCCATGGTATTGGCATAGAAACAGACTGGTGGATCAATGGAATAAAATTGAAGACCCAAAAATAAACCCACACACCTATGGACACCAGATCTTTGACAAAGAAGCCAAAACCAAACAGTGGAAAAAAAGACAGCATCTTCAGCAAATGGTGCTGGTCTAACTGGATGTCTACATGTAGAAAAATGAAAATAGATCCATATCACCCTGCACAAAAGTAAAATCCAAGTGGATCAAAGACATAAAACCAGGCACACTAAATCTGTTAGAAGAAAAAGTGGGTAAGAGCCTTGAACTCATTGGCACAGGAGACAACTTTCTGGACAGAACACCAACAGCTCAGGCTTTAAGATCAACAGTCAATAAATAGGACCTAATGAAACTGAAAAGCTTCTGTAAAGCAAAGGACAGGGTCAACAGAACAAAATGGCAGCCTACAGACTGGGAAAAGATCTTCACCAGCCTTACATCTGACAAAAGCTAATATCCATAATATATAAAGAACTCAATAAATTAAACACCAACAAACCAAATAATCCGATTTTAAAAATGAGGTACAGAGCTAAGCAGAAAATTCTCAACAGAGGTATATTGAATGGTGGAGAAACACTCAATTTAATTTTTAAATTATTTATTTTTATGTGTATGTGTGTATTTATGTGAGATTTTGTGTATTTTAATCATATAGGTGCCTGCATAGGCCAGAAGATCACGTCTGATCCTTTGGAACTAGAGGTACCGGTGGTGGTGAGCCACTTGTAGATGCTGGGAACCAAATTCAAGGCTCTGCAAAATAAGTCTCTGTTCTTAACCATGGGCTGTCAGTGCAGCCCTCAGCACTGTTCACAAAAGGATCCATTTTTATTTTCTGCATGTATGTTCACCACATGTTTGCCTGCTGCGCTCAGAAGCCAGAAGAGGGCATTGGAGCCACCAGGGCTGGCGTCCCAGACAGTTGTAAGCTACCATGTGGGTGCTGGGACTGCACCCGGGGCCTCTGCAGTGCTGAGCGTCACGCCGTCCCTGGGATGAGGCAACTGTATGGCAATGTAACTGGCAGAGAAAACATGCTAAGTGCTTTTGTCTAAGTTCTGATTTATGCCTCGTAGTTTTATAGTTTAAAAAATAAAAACAACTATTAAGCTAATAGATAACTGACTCACCAAATGACTGTGGAGTGGAAAGTAGTGACAATTGCACTTCTTCATCTGACTTGCTTGTGTATAAACGCACTGTACATGTTGGGTGAGTGTGTATTCTTGTGCATATAGAGGCCAGAGGTTGACGCTGGTGCCTTCCAGGCACACTCTTTATTCACAGAGGTAGGGTCTCTCACTGAGCTTGCAGATTCTGCTAGAATACCTACCCCCTTTCCCTAGGGAGTCCCCTTCTGTCGCCTAAGAACTGGGGTTCTAAGTGGGCTGTTAAGCCTATACAGCTTTTATGAGGGTACTGGAGACTGAACACTGGTCCTCATGCTTGCTCACCAGTGCTTTCTGTCCTGAACCATGTCTCCAAACGTCTCTAGTTGCATTTCCCATAAAACATCACTGTCTGCCCGCTATTCACAGTGGCTCTCCACGGTCAGGAAGGAGATGCCGCCCAGTAGTGTTTTGCTCTCAGGAGAATGCTAGACTGAACAGTAAACCCTGTTTCCAATGTGTGTCAAGAAGCATTTTATAGGTGCTTAAAAAGTCACTGTTGGTTATACTTTTGTTAGTGGTGGTCTTTTAAGTAAATAAGATAATTACACATAGATGAATAATCAAGGTACTCTCATAGGAAATAGATTGTGTTAAAATCTATTAAAATAGATTGCAGAGAACAGTTCATTTTCTGGTTATATTGATCCTTTTAGTAAAGAATGGGTCTGAGGATTTCAGTATTCTGAGTCTTCAGAAACACATTTCTGCTGTCTCTTACAGCCACAAAGAAAGGAAGTATATTTCTGGGAATATATATACATATATATTTTTTATGTTGAAATTTTTATTTTATTTTTTAAATTTTTGTTTGTTTATTACAATTTATTCACTTTGTATCCCTGCTGCAGCTCCCTCCCTCATCTGCTTCCAGTCCCATCCACCCTCCCTTTTCTCCCCCTATGCCCTTTCCCTAGTTCCCTGATAGGGGAGGACTTCCTCTCCTTCTATCTGACCCTAGCCAATCAGGTTTCATCAAGGCTGGCTGCATCATCTTCCTCTGTGTCCTGGCAAGGCTGCACCCCCCAGGGGGAGGTGATCAAAGAACCAGCCACTGAGTTCATGTCAGAGACAGCTCCTGTACCCTTTACTAGGGAACCCACTTGCAAACTGAGCAGCCAGTGGACTTCCTCTGAACAGGGGGGTCTAGGTTCTCTTCATTCAAGGTCCTTGGGTTGGAGTATCAGCCCCTGCAGGTGCCCCTGGGCCCAGGTTTTTTGGCTCTGTCATTCTCCTTGTAGAGCTCCTGTCCCTTTCAGGTCTTTCTAGCTCCCTCTTCTTTCATAAGTGCCTTTATGGCACTTTGCCCGAAGTTTGACTATGAGTCTCAGTATCTCCTTCAATATCCTGATGGTTAGGGTCTTTCAGAGGTCCTCTGTGGAAGGCTCCTGTCCTGTTACTTCTCTTCTCCTACTTCCGATCTCCATCCAGTTTGCTCTTCTGAATGAAGGGTAAGCATCTTCCCTAGGGTCCTCCTTGTTGTTTAGCTTCTTTAGGACTATAGATTTTAGTGTTTATCCTATATTTTATGTCTAATATCCATTTGTAAGTGAGTATATACTATGTGTATCTTTCTGCTTTTGGGTTACCTCACTCAGGATGATCTTTCCTAGTTCTGTCCATTTGCCTGCAAATTTCATGATTTCCTTGTTTTTAATTGCATTGTGTAAATGTGCCACTATTTCTGTATCCATTCCTCCATTGAGGGACATCTAGGTGGTTTCCAGATTTTGGCTGTTACAAATAAAACTGCTATGAACATAGTTGAGCAAATGTCCTTATTGAATGGTGGGGCATCTTTGGAGTGGTATATCTGGATCTTGAGGTAGCACTATTCCTAATTTTCTGAGAAAGTGCCAGATTGATTTCCATAGTGGTTGTACAAGGTTACATTCCCACCAGCAGTGAAGGAGGGTTCCCTTTTGTGAGAATATATTTTAGGAGCTTCTGTTTATTTTAGGAAAAAAATTTATAGAGAAATAATAATACCCCAAAGTCTTTTAAAAATAATTTTTAAAATCCCTAAAGCAAGAACTTAAATTTCTTTTTTGACACCCAGCACCCAGTTTCATCTTTGTGAAATTTACTACCAACAGTTTTGGGTATTCTTTCTGACATGCTCTCATGCTTGTGCACCTGAGTGTGCTAAATGGATACCTGTCCCACTTGCTTTCCCCCATGGTAAAGTGAAATGGTGCTGCTTGTATAGATCTATAATTTGAGAAATTTCGTCCACACTTTTACAGGTGTCCTGGATGTGGGCGGATTAATTAACTCTGATTAATTAAACTCCTCTATCTCTTATGTCATCTCTATTTATTCTCTTGTACTAACAACATTCACAATAGCCAAACTCAGAAGCAGCTGCTTTATTCTTAACTGCAATGCAGTTATCAGTTCACAGTCTGAGATATGGCATCATAGACATCGCCTGTTTGCTTGGGGCAGTCCCACCTGATGATGAATTACTCAAGAGGTAAATTACAGACAAGGAGGCTGGTTGTTGTGCAAAGAATTGGAGGGAAAGCGAAGAGGTGTTCTGACAGGATATTTCTATCACACACTACAGTAACTCTGATTTGCCGTGAGGCTCTTTGTGTCTTAACAGCTGGCATTAGTCAACATAGCAAGGAGCCTGGGGAGGGACTCATGAAACAGGTTTCCTTCAAGCTCTAGGTGTGCACTGTGCACTGCCCACAACTTTGTTGGACAAATCTGATCAGGTCCTAGTTCATGATAGAGGGAGCTTGTCATCTTTATGTGAGAAAACTATTGATTAGTATTTAAGGAGCTACCAAATCTGCATAGAAAAACTTCGGCTTCCACAGCAGCTTTGTTTACAGGTACTCTTTGCAGGTAAGGCTCTGTGACTTATATCTAGAGTGATGATGTGTTAGCTCGTTTCATGTCAACTTGACACAAGCTAGCGTCATCAGAGAGGAGGGAGCCCCAAGTGAGAAGATGTTTCTGTAGAACCAGGCTGTCAGCAAGCCTATAGGACATTTATTACATTAGTGATTGATGGGGGAGGGCCCAGCCCGTTGTGCATGGTACCATCCCTGGGCTGGTGGTACTGGGTCCTATAAGAAAGCAGGCTGAGCAGACCATGAGGAGCAAGCCAGGAAGCACCACTCCTTCATGGCCTCTTCATCAGCTCCCGCCTCCTAGTGCCTTTCCTGCTTGATTACCTGTTCTGACTTCCTTTGATGATGAACCATGATGTGAAATCTTAAGCTAAATAAACCCTTTTTCCCCAAGTTTCTTTGGTCATGGTGTTTGATCACAGGAATACTAACCCTAACTAAGGTGATTGCCATCGTGTCATCAGCCACCTCCAGTTGAGAACCATTGGTATAGCGTAAAGAAAATCAGACCACATGAAGTGTTGCAAAGAGGCTAACTGAAGAGCTGTGGATTAAAGATTACGGAGTA
This sequence comes from Psammomys obesus, assembly GCF_907164565.1. NCBI lineage: Eukaryota > Metazoa > Chordata > Mammalia > Rodentia > Muridae > Psammomys > Psammomys obesus. The sequence continues at coordinate 23,166,486 of NW_026596109.1, read as the reverse complement.
AAGATTAGGGATTTCTGAGTGTGATTCCGTGGTAGCACGGGGGTGTGGCACTGTTAGCAGTAGAGCTGTCTTGTCTCTCCTGTCCCACTAATGTAAGGTCTTCAGTTGGGGGCTTTGCTCATCTGCCCGGGAAGCGGTGAATTAAGTATATTGTATTCTTTGTAAGTTGCATGTTTGTCCTGAACAGGAGCTACACTAGCATCCGTCATTCTTCATAACCTGCAAAGGTTTCTGTAAGTGATAAAATATTATGCCAAAGTGCTATATTCTCTGTCTTAAACTTCATTTTCAACCATGGATTTTTAATCCCTTTAGATTTTAAAACAACTGGCAATATAAAACTCCTTGTTTTATTCTTCTTGTGAATTTGACCAGTTTCTAAATATGTTCTAGGAATGATCAATCTCCTTCCCTCCTTCCTTCCTTCCCTCCTTCCTTCCTTCCTTCCTTCCTTCCTTCCTTCCTTCCTTCCTTCCTTCCTTCCTTTCTTTCTTCCTTCCTTTCTTTCTCTCTCTCTCTCTTCCTTCTCTTTTGTTTTCTTTTCTCTTTTGGTAAATGTAAACGGTTAAAGTGAAGTATCTTACGAATAGATAAAATGCGATTTTTTTTTTTAAGACAGGGTTTGTCTGTGTAGCCTTGGTTGTCCTAGACTCACTTTGTAGACCAAGCTGGCCTTGAATTTAAAAAGATCTATCTGCCTCTGCCTCCTCAAGTAGTGGGATTACAGGCATGCACCATCATGTCCAGCTAAAATGAGATTTCTTAAATTTAAGTAGATAAAACAAAAAGATACACCTCTGGACATGAATTTGTTCCACATATTGGACAATATACACAGGTATTTTGGAAAACCTAATGTTAACACTTCTGTATTCAGAAGAAGACATATTTCCTATTGTTGTTGTGACCCATTCTGTATAATAACTCAACTTTTAACCATCATTTTAGCCCAGTGCTTCTCAACCTGTGGACTGTGGGGGCCACATACCAGGTATACTGCATATCAGATATTTTTATTATGATTTGTAAGAGCAGAAAAATTGTGGTGATGAAGTAGCAATGAAATAATTTTATGGTTGGGAGTCACTACAATATGATATAAACACTCGCAACATTGAGAGGGTTGAGAACCACTCTTAGCCAGTTTACCTTTGTCTTTGTAAATCAGTAGATTAATCAGACATGGTTTTTCTGGATACTTAGTGTTTGCTGAATGAAGGAATAAATGATGGAAAACACTTTCTCTGACTGCCTGATAAATTATCAGTGACTCATTGTAGATTTCTTGGATGTAAAAATTGTCTTTCATTCTCTGAGTGGCTACATTGGGTATCATCGTGATTCTCTGAATGAATTAATCTCAATGTTTTGTTATTTATATTTTCCCTAGAATTTATGTTGTTACCCGTGAGTTGTAGTGTTTAGCACAGTTGTCTATGTAAGGCTTTTTTCTGTTTTGAATGCCTGACCATCCTAGAAGACCTGTCAACAGTTGTTGACTTTTTCTATTGACCCTGCCTACCTCCTCTTTCATAGCTCCTTAGACGTGATAGTAATCATGTGGATAGGGCATGCTCTTACCCAGTAAGAATATTGAATTCAGTGGAACTGTTTAGGGTTGCTAGTATAAAAAGTAGCTCATGCACAGTTACCTGAACCATTTAGTTAATACTTGAATCCAGATGCACTGACACCGTTGGCTCTGATGTGGCTTCTGGGAATCTGATCAGACTTTCATGGTCAAACAGCAAGAGCATTTACCCCCTCAGCTGTTTCTCCAGCCATGTATTTTTTTATGGGTTGTAATCCACCTCTTTAATCAGTTACCTATCCTAACTAAGGCCTCCATTTTCCTCTATGTATTCTATCCATATTAATTGATTTATGCCGTCTTGTCTACCATCCTGTCTCCATGTGCATACCTCTGTATAATCTGAATGTCTACATCTGTATACAGCAGGACTCACATGGTTTTGACCTGTTAACTAAATTAGACTTAGTGTTTTGTTATTCATATTTTCTTTCGATTAATGCCACCATCAGATATATTTTCTCCTTAAGTGCTATTTTACTTTTCAATTAGATATTCAGCCTAGATGCCAAGGTTAAATGAAACTAACTTAAAGCCACCTGAACAACTTTAGAATCATTTCTGATTTTCTTAAATAAAAAACTTCGAGCTTATAGAAGACAACAAGAGCAATGGTAAAGGCAGCAGAAATAATAGCAGAGCAGGTCAAGGAGATGTGTGGTGTCTGAAGAGGAATGAAGTGTCTTCCGCTGAAAGGAAACGTGCAGACTGAGCCAGAGCTGGAAATGGAACTGGTGTCCTTCTCAGTTGCTCAGAAGCCTCCTTTGCTGCTCAGGACTACTGTTCCTCTCTCTCTCCTTTTTTTCTTTTTCTTTCTTTCTTTTTCTTTTTTTGGAGCTTCCAGAATACTCTCACCCTTTGCCACTGGGCAGAACCTCAGTTTGCTTTTTCCTTCTTGTCCTACCAAATCATACCAAGGCTCTTTTCATTTTGGAGGATTTAAATACAACCATTTTGGTAATACAGGCAGAGGTGTGACACTTTTGTTTGGAGTAGATATTCTTTGCCTGAGTTTCAGACTATTGTTTATCTGACTGGTTATCTCCTGAACCATATCCAGGATTTTCATTGGTACCAGTACTTGTAAAATATGTGCCTCCCAAAACACTCTTATAACATGTTCTAATTAGCTTATTCATTTGTATCTACACATTGCAAAACTTGGTATTAGGGACGGTTCTAGTCACAAGACACTTAGAGGTTGAAAATGGTGGACATACCTTGATTCTAACAGGAACCCAAATGTTTTTTCACTAAGAAGCTTAATCCATATCTTTAAGGGGAGAGGGGGAAAAAAAAAAAGATCGCTGCTTAATCCTCCTTCTGTGAAATATACAGTTGTCTCTTTTCCCAGCTGAGGAGATGAGATGGCATGAAAGAAACTCCTCTGTGGGCACACATCTAGTCCACTGAACATTGGAACCCCTGAGCTCAGGCTTTGAACCTCCCTTTCTTTCCATTAAGTTTTAAAGAGCATTTATCCATTTCTGTGTTTAAATGTGACCTTGATGTTGTTGATGACCCCATCTCTACTTTTTGCAAGGTTATCTTCACTTGTAATTCCGTAGGTGACTTGACTTGTCCAAAATCAGGCTCTTAATGCTCCACAGTCTAAATTTTGCCACTAACATTTCTTACCTTAGTAAACCATGTTGCTTAGGCCAAGCATGCTACATCCAACCCTTCAGCGAATGCTAGTAGACACTCTTACAGCACAGCTAACCTTGCATTGAGGCCAGATGTTGATGCCTACACAGTCATGTTCAAGCACCACACAGCTGAGTTTACAAAAATAAGTAATGAAGAAATTCCCTAATGTTTTAAGTAGAAATGATTGAATAGCAGTAGTCATTGCAAGCACTGTGCCAGGCATTGTTACAAATTCTGTTGAAGTTACTTAATCCTCAGCCTGTGAAGATAGTATTATGTCTTATTTTGGATGAGGAAATGAAGATACAGAGATGTTAGGTAACTGAGTGTCTCACAACTAGCCACTGCTGACTTCAGAGTTCATGCTCTTAGCCAACGTGCTCTGATCTTTGAATGTATGCTGTGATGCAACTGAAGAAGAGCTAAGGTTGAGGCTGAAGTTCTAGGAAGGCAGTTTTCCTTTTTAACCCCACGTCCTAGATTCTCTCCTCAGTCAGCTGCCCACCTCTCTTCAAACTGTATAATGGGTTTGCTAACACTGCCTTATTACATGGATTCATGTCTCTTCTCTCTATCAACCTATAAGGATTATATTTGATTCATTTTTGAGCTGTTAAATTTAGTTGCTTGCATGTCATATGGCCAACATTCAGTTTTTGTCAATTAAACAAAAGAATGCCTTTCCCCATGTTTTTTAATCAATTGGAGCTGTCCCAGTTAAGATTGCCGTCAGGCGTAGTGAGCCTCTGTTCACTGGTGGCACTCGGCTCTATGCTGTTTGTATTTTGTTTTGTTTTTGTGTGTGTGTGTTTGTTTTTGTTTTTCAGAGATAGGGTCAGGCGCCAAGTATTCCAAGCTGGCCTCCAGCTAGCTATGTAGCCCAGGATGTCCTTGAACTTCAGACTCTCCTGTTCCTATGTCCCACGGTTGTGATTGCAGGCGTGCCCCACCGTGCCAGGTTTATTGAGTGCCGGATGCAGAGCTCAGAGCTGGGGGCTGCTGAGAGGGCTCGTCTAGTGAAGTGCCTCCTAAAGCCTGCAGCCTGGCTCTGGCCCCTGTGACCCACAGGATGGACAGAGGACTGCAAGTCAGCCCTGCAAGCTATTCTCTGGTCACCACATGCATGTTGTGGCACATGCATAGAACCAGCATGTGAATACACATATGCATACCAAAATAGAGATCAATTTGGAATAATTTAAAGAGCTCAGGCCCTCCTGTATGTAAGCAACTACACTACCAAGCAACAGTACCTCCCACCCCAGCCAAGGCTCCTGATGGACGCATCCACATCATCCGGAAAGGGAAGGCTAGCTTAAGTTTTTCTCTAACTTTGTCCACGTGTTTCCTGAGTGCTTCCTCTGGGCCTAGCATTGAGGGTGCAGAGATAAATGGGATGAAGCCAGTATCCTGAGAATCCAGCCATCAGTGACAAATGAAGAGAAGACATGCTTAAGAGAATAGACACACATTTTAGTATAGAAAAGTAAGTAGAAAGGAACAGGTTTTAGTGATGTTTTAAGCAAACTTGAAAGGGAAGAACCAGATAGGAAAGTTGAGTCTTTCTAAATGTCTGAGAAGAGAGAATTTGAGGGAGCAAAGATCACATGCAATGAAATCCCCTAGGAATAGTGAATCATTTGCTATCAAGATATGTAGTAAAGCTGGATCAATTCAGTAGCAATTAATGAAGCACTTCTGAAGTGTTTTGCAACTCTTGGAACAGCTGTACCTTTTATTTCCACAACTCCTCGAGGTGTCACCCTCAGTCCTACCGTGGCACTGCAGAGGCGTGGGAGTGAAATAGAACAGTCTGTAACTCAGTTACAAGCAAGGTCTAAGGTTTCTGTCGTCTGGGACAGAGATTCTAACAGGAAGGAACTGTGGTCTTTTTTTTTGTTTTTTTCCTGAGGACTCTGGTCCCTCATGCTGCTCATCTTTCACACATGTCCAAATTCGTCTTAACAGAGAATCAGTCACTAGCTGGGACATGATGCCTAGGTGGGCGGGGGATTCCCCGTGTTGTTTAAGTCATAGTTGTCTTTGAGTCTGGCTGGCATGTTCATGATTAGTTTACTAACAATTGGTTTTTTTCCCTCTTATGCCATATGCTATTCCATGATTCATCAGCTTTGAGTCTGTTGCCTTGAAGGTGAAACAATTTCTTCCAATGTTGATATTTCAAAATCTCATAGATAACAAGCACACACATATGCAGAGTCCTTTCAGAAGTTTGAAACATTTGGAGATGAATGAATTAAGCTGCTACAAATGGAAAGGAGCACTGTAAAATTGTATCAGTTTTATCCAGCGTCTTTTGTGAATAACTTCTGGACACTGAAAGGCCATAGTCTTTACTGTTTTTGTTTTTCCTTGTGAAATTATTGATGGTGAGAGTTGCATATGATTTTAAAATGTTTAACCTTTTACCTAATTGCCTTGCTTTATATTATTTTAATGTTTTGGGTTATAAAATCTTTATTTGAGGAAATGAATAAGACCTAGGGTCCAAATTAGCTGTTTATATTGTGATAATGGCTTCTTCATATATTTGATGAGCAGCAGTGACTGTCCAAACCTCAAGAAGTGTCCTGTAAGTTTCTGATATAAACAGTGACCTTTCAGTGTTTGAATGCTGCACTTCACATTTTCTGACTGTAAAGCAGGGCTTTACAGGTTCTTTCTGCACGGACACCTCTTTAAGCATTTAGAAGGTAGACGCTGATAAACGTGGACCACATCAACTTTCTGTGGACAGCTCTCGCCAGTGCGCTGAGCGCACTGCGGCACTTTGCTGCCTGCCTTGGACTCAGAATGCTGGTGACTGTTTTAGGGAAGAAAACTGTAATTTCATGGTCCGAATGCATGTGAAAATATCCATGTGAATTATGTGATTGGAAAGGGATTTTCAAAAGATTCTAATTTTCAGCATATCTTCTTCTCTCCCCCTTACCTGGGTTTAGCTCCTCTTTGGTTCAGGTGTGCTGGTGTCTCTAAGCCTTTCTGGGCCTCAGCTGGAGAGAGTGGTGATTGACAGGAGCCTGGTGGGGAAGCTCATCTCGGACACCATCAGTGACGGTAATTATACCCATGTGCAAATCAGCTGCTCACATTGACAGTGGGCAGGAGAGGTACCTTGTCAACAGGTAGACTAATTATTACCACTGGGGACTTGCAAACACTACAAGTAATTGCTTGTAATAGCAGACCTACAACCCCTGGGACCAATACAGGCTTCAACTAATATTTAATGTCCATGCGCTTTTCTTCTTGTTAAGTGTTAGGCTCACAGCCTAAGCACCTCACAATCTTTTCTTTACATTTTGGACTGTAATTTTAAAATAAGCTTTTTCATTCATTTAAATTGATTTCTATGTTTTTGGCAATTCAACTTTTCTCAAATGAATCATGTGTAGGTAACACAGATATGTCAAGACAGGCACGGTGGAGTGCCCTGCGTGCTTTGCTTACATGAAGCTACACCATGCTTGTTAGTGAGCACTGGCTTCTGAGTAATATGAGCTATATTTTCTGAATAGCAGAAGCCAGTGCCAGATATGCCAAAGAAGTCCAGACCTACTAAGTGACAGCACCGTGCATGGCTGGCTTAAAGCACATTAGAAAGATTTAAACCATTCATGGAGTAGGAAGGCTACTAATATTTATTGCGCCATGAAAGTCCCATGCTGGGTGCTGTCCTGTTTAATTCAAGAAGGGGCTATGTCAGATATGGTCACTTTTATTCCAGTAGATAAGGAAAGGGAAGCTGAGCCACCAGGATAATGGTCAGGCTTATGTAGTTAGTGAGCGACTGAGCTGAGATCCGAACACAAGTTCTCACTTATTTTCTTTCTGCTATACTATGCTGACTACATATCTTAAGATTCTGTTCCTTTATTTGGGGGTAAAAACAGTCTACAAATAGACTACATTATTGTGAAAGATAAGAACAGTATGTTGAATAAGAAAGGAAGATGTGATCTAGCAGAAAGGAGAGCTATGAGACGGAGAGCCCCTCTCTCTGCTGTGCACACACCAAGTGCTTCTGAGTGAAGTCAGCATAATAGCACAGCTTTAAAGGCAGTGCTCTGCCCATGGCTGTCATGAGGAACACCACTGACAGTAACAGCTGGGTAGGACTGCGGCCATGGCGTTTCCTCCACAATGTCGGAGTGTGTTGCCAAGGGAGCTTCTCTGTGGAAGAGTTCTGTTTTCATGCTCTCATCATTAAACCCTTCATTGGGTTTGCAGATAGCAGTGACTGTGATGGTTTCTCATCTTCATGCTTCTCTGTTAGACTGAGCATGAAACTTTCAACACTTTTCTGCCTGGGTTGGCGTTCTTCATGTGTTTCTTTTATATATACGCAAATCATAGACTCTCCTGGGATAGGAGAGCAATGTGGTTTCCTGGCAGCTCTCCAGATTTTCTCCCTGGTGATTGGTCGCTGCTTGTGCATCTAGAGGTAAAATGGGAAAGAGTCTAGAAGATGTTTAGTGATTTTTTTTTTTTTTTTTTTTTTTGCCTAGGAGCAGTTCACAAAACAATAGCTTTTTATATAACCAATGGTTTTATCTACCTATTCACATTCTTTAGAAATACAAGTGTAGAAGTATTTTTTTTACTGATCCTTATTATTTAATATTAATTTATGCAATATTCCTATTTGGGTATAGCATACTTTATTTCACCCAGTTTGTAAGTCCTCAAAAGAGGTATTACAGATGAAAAGAATTAAATTAAAAAATTAAGTTGTTAGAGAACACTTATCAGCATCAATCCACTTTACTATCAGATGCCTTCTACGAAGGTAGAAACAGCAGACCCAGATAAGTCTTTTTATCATTGTTAATGCCTTTCTTTCTGAGATAGGCTCTTACGGTGTACCCTGACTAGTCTGATGCTGCCTGCCTCTGCCTTCCAAGTGGTGGGGTTAAAGGTATGTGCCACCATTCCGGGCCTCTTTTATGTGTCTTGAGTTCTAATTCCCAAATATTTCCTTTGGTGGTAGTCCTCAAACATTAGTTTATATGGAAATAGTCACTGAAAAAGAGGGAAAATACCAAACCTATATTGCTATATTGATGGTTATTGTTTATTTCTAATATCTTTAGTATCATTCAGATATATTTGGGAGATGTTAGTAAGTTCAGTTAATATTCATTTTCTGGCAGTATCTTTTAAGAATTTCAGCGGAATGAATACCTTGTTATAAGTTTGTTAATCCACTGTTTTAGCTCTTCTTACAGACAATTTCATCATCTTATCCTTTTTGGCACAAAACAAACTATGTTTTATTTCGTTTGCAAAGAAGATGGATTCTCTTGATGTAAACAAGAGATTGGACAAACTTTCAGCCTTGGATTATAAGGTAGAAAATTCAATGTATAATGTCATATTACTACTCATTAAGGTACACCAGGACATTGCGTAAGTTAATGTTACTGTTTTTACTCTTGAACATTTGTGAAACTTGAATCTGCCCTTATACCTCCCCTGGGCTGGAGGCCTAACAATGGCATGTGTGAGTTCATGAAGGTCAAAGTTGTCTTCTTTGCTAATGCTAGTATAGACTGCATTTCTTGGTCCCCTAAGTATCCATATAGCTGCTCAGGATTTCACTGTAAAAAAAGAAAAAAGGAAGAAGGATCTTTCAAAGATTAATAGAAAATATGATAAGTAAAGGTAAGACTCTCACATCTTACCCCCAACTATAGCTGGAGGAAATGCAAAAAGAAATTTCTTTCATGTGTGTTAGTCTTTCTCCCTCTGCTAACTCCAGGTAATTTGTTTCCTGGTATCATGGACTTTGCATCTGTTACGGCAGGATTTTTATTTTAAATTATGTACTTAAATCTCCCACATTACAGTATTTTAACTGCTGGAAAGGCACACTCTCTGCAAGGGTGAGCATCTAATACATTTTCCAGGCTGTTTCAGTTCAAGGCGTCTTTTCAGCAGTGACTTGTGTTTGCAAGACTGATCCAGCCTCTGTGACGTGGATTTGAGACAGTTCACTGTTCAGTGGGAACAGAGCTGAGATACAGCTTTCTTAAAGACAGGGCACACGCGTGCCATCCTCAAGTGTCTATAGCAAAGGCAAAGCCAGCCCTGTGGCTTGTAGTTGGTGCGTGCTTGGAAGCTGCTATATATACCTTACTTTCTGCCCCTTGGAATTGTTATTTATTATGATTAGGGTGATAGTAGCATAGGAAAGATCTAATTTGTTTATAGAAATAGCTATTCTTATAAGGAAGAGTTTTAAAATGGAAAAAGTTACCTGAAATAAATTTTTTTAAACCATAGTAATAATACAATATAGCTTATATGTCAGATTTATGGCGCTTCTATAAAATTTGCCTGATAATGACTTTCTCTAACTGGCAATTTATGATATTCATGTATATATTTAGTTATTTAAAAAATATTTTAAAAAAAGATTCCTTTTAGCATTCTTAAAGTACTGTTTTTCCAAATGGTTAACCTATGTTGATTTTAAAATGTTGTGTTTTTTTCCCCAATATTGGTCTTTAAAATATATCACTTTATTAGCTAAAGCCATTTAAAGTGTTATTAACCTTATTATGTAAAATTCTGTATGACTAGTTCCTTTGCTTCATGTGTGAAGGGTAACTGAGTGACATCTTCTTGACTAAAAGGTGGTAGCCAGTGTGAGCTAAGGAAAACTGGAAGGGTGTCAGTTTTTCTTAAGAAAAAATATGAAAAATAGGCCTATTCTTCAGGTTTGTGTTGCTTAAATAGGGGAATTAACACATTGTTTCTCCCTGTGGACTTGGGAAATCATTGACACTCTACATCATTGCTACTCAGCGGAATGTAACTGTGTCTCCTTGAGGAAACACCATGGATTTCATTTCCTGCTTCAGTGTCTGAAACATATGATGATTAGCGAGTGCCAAATGACTGATCTGCACTGTACAAAACTGAATATGCCAGTCACTCATTTTTAACTGAACTTTATCATCTAGAAATTTGTGCCATGCCTAAATGGCAAGCTGGGCACCAAAATATATGTGCATTTGTCTTCAGGTATTTAACAATTGTAAGTTTTCTTTTAAATAAGAGTAAAGTTCTAGTAATCACACTCAAAGATTAGGTATTTAAACTTAAAAACATAAAATTCATTTATGCTTTTTCTTTGCTCATTTTGGTTTTAAAGCAAGGCTGTGTATCAAATAGATATAATTCTAATTTTCTTTACAGCTATACCATAATTTAATTATTTCACATTGAAATAATTTTGACAAGAAGCATTTCAGGGTAAATATCCTGAAAGTGTTGACCTTTAACTAGCTTTCCTGTCCACATTTTAAAAATCCAATTCGGTTTAACAGTTTCAGGACAGTTTCAGGAGTTAAATGTTTACCATGAGAGAACAACACTGGTAATTACTTTGATTTTAGTTCCTTTTGATGTGTATTCAGAGGATGAAGAGGTCAATAATATTATGGCCATGCAAATAGAAAAGAGTTCCTTTTGACCATGGTGGAAAAAAAAATAGCAGAGGATTATTAAAGCATTAACCTTGATTTTAATGGCCTTGGTTGAGTGGTGAGATCACAATTTGGATGAGCCTGATTATTTACTAAATACAATACATAAATGCAACGGGTTCTTAACACCCATTGCACTCTGGCATTATCGCATTACTGCCTTCCTTTGTTGCCTTGCAGACAGGAATATGAAAGCAATCTGTCATGTAGTGAGACTGGCTCCAGAAGCATTTCTCTGATAAGAAGACCCCCTGCCCTTTGCTAGTGTCTGGTCCAGTAGGCTTAGCCATGCGCTTAATCCCCAGAAAGTGGTTCGATTATTGCTGACCAGCAATGGCAAGATAGTTTTTTTTTCCTTCCAAGCTATCAACCTTCCATTAATTCCTTAAGCAGAAATACGGTGCAATCTATATTTCCTTGGCATGTGTCACCCAGATGGTGTCGTGCTTATGTTTTCAAATAACCATGTTCCAAAATAACATAGTTTGAATAATAAATTCGACAAATCCTTCCTAAGAAAGAGAAGTGTAATTCTCAAAAGCTGCATAAACTTTCACGCTCGCTGCTGTAGCTTATCCCCTTTATGCAGAATCCGTGTGTATACGTCTCATATATTCTTTTAAGAGATATTTGCCTTGAGTTGTTTTTCCTTTTATTGTTGTCAGTCATTGTTAAGGTCTTATGTCTTAAATAGTGGTCAGACAGTGTTGGTCAGCAGTACTGAACTTGTCATTTAGTACAGCTGATGCTAAGCCCCATCTCTGTGTAGGTCGATGCTGTCAAGCATCCATGACTGTACATTTTGGTATTGATTGGAGTCGCTACATCTAGTCCCTCCCTAACTCACATTTCTTTTTCCCTTTCCTCTGCTAAAAATTGGGAGACTTTTGAACATATGTCTTTTTTATATACGTGTCAAAAGAATTTGGTAAATTCTGACACCCTCCTGAGCACATGTTGAAATTGCATATTTACTTGCGCATGTTACATTTACAGATACTTTGATTCCTTTTAAATAGTCCGATGATTTTTATCCTTTCAAAGAAACATTTTCATTTATATTTTGTTTGTTTGTTTGTTTGTTTGTTAACCATTAGATTTCCTACTATGACATACCTGGCCCTGCAAACAGGACAGTAGAGCGTCACTTAGCCATCAACTCCATTCAGGATCTAGTTGTTTGCTGGTGGCCACTGGTCAGTGATGACGCTTGGCCTTGGACTCCAATTTCTTCTGAAAAGGACAAAGCCAATATCCTGCTTCTGGGTCTTACTCAAGGAGGACTGGAGGTAACTCTAAAACAAATGGATACATTTTAATGAAGTGCAAGGAAAATAGTATTACTGGTTTTTCTATTCTGAAATATATGTGAATACATTTTAAACCTATAATTTATATTTTCAAATATTCAAAAAGGAAACTGAATATAAAATGAGATCCTAAAATGTATCATAACTAGAGCATAAGTAGACAACTCCAGGGCTGGCTGAGATAATGCAGTGATTGAAAGCACAGGCTGCGAGGTTCAAACGCTGGTACTGCCACTGCCTCCCTCTCCGCCCGATTAAGGTGCCAGCCTCTGGGGGTTGTCCTTTCATTACTTTGGAAAGTAGAGGTAAAAGTCTATACATTATAGCAACACTTACGCACACTTGCACAAAGCTAGAGTCGCTGCTCACTGTTGCCATCACTGCTGGGGTTGATTGGGGATTTCGCGCCTGGAAAAGCTATGCTGCCGTGTGCCCCTCATGAACATCAGGCCCTGGGATGCCTCACCCTCAGGGCCACAGTTTAACATCACATTTAGGATTGGATCTCTGAAGGGAGCCCTGGAAAGCACAGCGGCCGAGGCCACATCACGATCCTCACTCTGCCTGTTCCTTACAGTGCTGTGGTCATTTGCGTATCCATGTAGATGAACCTGTGTGTGTTTCCATATTGAACCGATGTAAGCACAAACTTCTGGTTTTCTTTTCTATAATTAAAAAGAGTTCTCTCTCTTTTAAAGGCTTAGTTTAAAGGGTGAAAAAGTTCGTTTCAATATTTTCCTCTAAACCTTTCAGATTTTAAGAAGTGTTTCTTAAAATTAGTGTTCTGGGATAAATGAGTAGGTCTGTCGTCCCCCCCCCCCCTTTTTTCCACTTACATAAACTTTCAGTCTTTTGAGTTTTCTTTATTTTGGAGACAGATTTTTTTTTTTTAATGTAGCCTAAAACTCCTGATCCTCCAGCCTCAGCTTCTTTCCTGCTGAGTTGAAGACATGCACTGCCATGCTCAGTTGTAGGCTGCCTTTTAATATTGAAGAGTCTAGAACTCTATATTTTATATAAGTGTGTCTTTCTTAGGAACTCGGCCTTTCCCAATTCTTCTGCAGTAAGCTTTCCCGGCTCTGTATTGGGTAGACCACCTACCTAATCTATCTAACTGGCTTTAGTTTTTCTATTTTTAAGCTAGCAAATTTAAACTATCCTAAAATAAATTTATGCCAGGCCCCTGGTGCTCTAAAATGTGCAGGTATAGGTGCTAAAATACAGATTTATTTTGCCATTTCTGCTCAACTCTTTAGTATGTTTTGAACCCAAACTCAAATTGACCCAAACTGATCTTTCCAGTGTTGCTTTCTTATGTAAACCTATGCTCTGGGCAAATGAAATTACTCAGCGAATCATTATTTCTCGTCTTCTGTAGTAATGGTGTTTCTGCCTGAAGTAGGTAGTGGCTTTAAGCATGATCTTGCATAAGCATTGTGTTCCATTCCAGATGACATGAATAAGAAACTGTCTTGCCTGCAAGGACCCTAGTTGTTTTTGTTTGTTTGTTTGTTTGTTTGTTTGTTTTTACCAGTGAGACAATGTCAGTTTGCTATAGGTAGAATGTGTATAAGCTATAGTAGGAGCTAACAGGGAGTGATTGGTTCTACTTCCAGATAGTAAGAAGGTTAATGGGTCTCACAATGTGCTCAACTATGAGATTGTTACCCAGTTTTACTTGCTTTTATTATCTCTTCTAGATCTGATTTCAAACTTGTATTAGCACTGTGAGTGGTTTTGCTATCCCTTTCTCCTCCCTCAACAGTACCAATGGAAATTATAGAATGTAGATTTTTTTTTATAAGTTATTGATTCCATTTTAAGGAGTTGTCTGAGTCTTTTTATGGGGGAATTCTATTTTATTGAGTTGTTTTTCTATAGTTTTTATAAGAGTAACCATTTTATGAAAGCATCTGAGTTGGTTTTTCTGAATTTGTGTGTGGTATGTGAATATGAGGTTTGGTAACTTGGAACCTAGTCCAAAGCTTCTTTCATTCTAGGTGAACAAACGCTCGATCACTACGCTCTAAACCCACACATTATTTTGAACCATTTATTACTTAATATTCTGTCATTAACTTCTGATGTTTTATTATATACAATTCATTTTCCTGGCAAGGGCTTTTGTTTTAGGATTTTGCCCTTGTAATTGCTCTACTAAAATTCAACAGTTCAAAAGAAATTGTAAACATTTTTTTTCCAGGAACTCTTGTGAATTTTACTATGTTAAAGGTAAATGTTTTTAGGGGAGAAATATCCAGGGAAATGATTGTTTTACTTTTCGTATGAAGACTTAATCTTTAATTGGAACATTTTTTACCATGTCATTAACTAAAGCCACCAGCAGCTGAAAGTAGTGGTCGTCAAGATGGTTCCTTTAGTTTCTTTTTCACAGGCAGCAGCAGACTTCTTAAATAAATCACCAGAAATAATAAGACAATATGCTTTAAGCTCTAAAGTTATAACAAAAAAGAGAAAAAATCTTCATAGAGAATAAATTGAATAATCTTTGAATCTGTTAAACTATAGAATTTTAAGAAAGTATTTTCCATGTAGGCTTTATCAGAAAAGATAATAAGCTTTTATTTTGACAGTGGCAGAATCCTAGAACAGTAGTTCCTACCCTGGTAATACATTATAGTCGCCTGCAGAGCTTTTGAGACAGGGCCACCAGAAGACTTCCATCAGAATCTCCGGTCAGGAGGGGGCATCAGTAATCTGTTTCGGGTTCCCTAGGTGATCTCATGTGCATCCAAGTTGAGACCCACTGCTTTACAGCAAATTTAAAAAAAATGAAAACGGAAGCCATCTTTTTTGCATAACAGACCATGGAAAGGATAAAGCCCACATACTGAAGCAAATGAGAGTTGTAACAGTGAAGTCTAAGTAGAAAATTGGCTTACCAAGCTGCTAAAAAATAAGAAAAGAAAACAAAGGAAACAGAAACCAGCTCTCTGTAACCATATTATCTGTCTTCTGAGGGAAAACATTGTAAATTTTATTTATGGATATTAGAAAACGCCTGGTCCAATTTCACACCACAAAGTTCTAAACAAATATTGTGTATCTTAATTAGAAGCACAGAGCAAGGGGGGTTATGTAGTCTAAGAAAAATGATTCTTTAAAAAAAAAGTATGATAAATAATGTAGAAAAAGGAACTTTAGCCAGCAAATTCATTAAGAGCCTGTTTTAGGGCTTGGAGATGATTCAGTTGCAGGGCGGCCTAAGGGCCTGAGCTTGATCTGCAGGAACCCAGCCCTGGGGAGCTGGGGACAGCAGGGTCCGGAGGCTCTCTGAACAGCCAGCCTGGCCTAAACTGTCAAACGCCAGGTCCTCACTGGAGACCCCATCTCAAAAAAGCAAGGTGGATACTCCTGAGGAATATCACCCAGCCCAGGCCCCACCTCCCCAGACACACCCACACATACATGAGCCTGTACATGCACGTATAAACATAGTGTAGCAGCTTATGTATTACCATGTGGTATGTAGAATTGTCGTTATTGAAATTTCTTTTTGCTACTTGTATTTTGAAAAGTTCTCACGATTTTCTTCTGTGTTAACCGTTCACTTTGACAAGGACGTCATGACAGCTTAACTCTTTTATGTTTATGCAGCCATTTTACCTTTTGTAATGTGTAAGTCTGATCCTCCTCTCTGCATGTGCTGCCAACATCACAGTGTTTACTGGGAGACCACATGATCTTGCTCAGCAAATTAAGCACAGACACACATGCGGAGCTATCACAATCTAAGACATGGTCGACCTAGAAGAATAAATCCTCACAAACACTTTTCTTCTTACAAGGTGTTTTGTTGTTTGGGTTTTTTTTTGTTTGTTTTTTTTTTTTGTTTGTTTGTTTGTTTTTTGCTATTTGTTTTGTTGAAGCTCCTCGTGTAACTCAGGCAATCCTTGAGCTCCAGTTGCCATGCCTCTGCCTTCCCCCTGCTGGAACTCAGATGTGCACGACCACCATACCACACAGTGTCCTATGAGAAGCATTGTCTGTGTGTATTTTTTTAAAGAGCAGTGTAACTGGTAGGAAAATATTTATGTGTTCAACTGTTAGTATAGTACCTTCTGATAAGGGAATCCAGGAAATACTCCAGATATTTTCAACTGTAAAGCCAAAGTATTTGTGAACACCCTGACAACGAGGTGTACCTGTGTTAGCTTTTAGCTAGGTATAGTCTGTTTTATGGAATGCGAGTTGTGTGTGTATGTATGTGTGTGTTTTAATGTTGGCTTAACATATTTATCACAGTCTGTAATGAATATAAAGCAAATAACACAAATAAATACATAGCTTAATGAGCTACTATAAGCAGAATACCCCTGGAATCATCAGTCACAAGGAGAAATAGAACTTTGCAGCCCCATGAGGCATCTCCCTGTGCTGTCTAATCTTAATGGTGACTCCATTTCCCATGGTACCCATTGCCATCAACCTCTAGACACTTTCTTATTTACTTACAGATTTTACTACCCATGTGTACATTCCCAGAAAAGAAAACATTATGTCCATTTAAAGCATTTCAGTGTGCATCTTAGTCTACAAGTTTTCACTAGTCCCTTTCTTTCCTAAAAATGTATCTGTTCCAACTATAGTATCCATGGGCTGAGTCCTGCTTGTATCTGCGGTCCATCCTTTAATGTGTTTCTCTGTCTCACGGTTCTACAAGTCGGAGGTGTTGGTGGGACTCTCTGGAGTCTCTGTTCTTTTATCTTCAGGTACATTTCTTTAAGTTCATTGGCTTTCTTGTTTCTCCTTTTTGATGTTAGCTTTTGATGTTCAGTTCCAGGTACATAGATTTATTAATGTTACAAAATGGTAATTTTCTAATTAGATCATTTTATTTTTCTTTGTTAATTGGACTCTTGTATAATTAACACCCCTATGAGCCTTATTGGTAAGCTGAATAAATGTCTATTTTATTTTGTCAACATAATAAACTGATCTATAATGAAGATGTTCACTTTTAATTTTTAAAAAAGCATGAATTTGTGGATTCAAACATTCTGTTTCATGTGTTCATAAATTATAACTGTATCTTATAGAAGAGTAGATTACTCCATTTTCGGCCAGCAAAAGCTTCTTCACATTGCTCCATCTTGCTATGATCTCAGCAGTCTTGGTAGATGCCCTGCTGTCTGCTGTAGCAGTGGCTCATGCCATCTGGTACATAGCCTAGCCTGGAATTAGCCATTTCTCTAAGACAGTATTTCTTTAATGGACAATGATATTTTTGAGTCTAAGTCAGGATATTATGGACATTGGTTTGTTGTTTTGGGGTTGGTCATTGTCAATATCTGTAATTGTACACATCATCATAAAATGCCCATATTGATACTGCTAGTTCAATACCGCAGAGTTTCCAACTTTAATTCTTCTATGTTACTTTCATATTTCATAATTTCTGTAGAAAAACTCTTAGTTTACAGGTGTTCACAGAATACATTAGCTCACATAATTTCTTATTTACTATGTTCCATCTCACACGTATGCCTACCATGTCGAGATAATCATCCTAACATTGCCACTAGTGTTTTAATTATTGAGAGCATTCAGTTTTTTCCCTGTTTTCTTCATTTCTCTTCTCTCATTTTAACAGTCTAAGTTATTGTATAATATATTTATTGCATATGATTCTCAAGTTTTTAAATTCTCATCTACTTGTTCATAGGTATTTGGCTTTGCTATCTAAAAGAGTTGTCTATTGTATGTGGAGATTTGAAGAGATTAAAAAATTAAGGAACCACTACTGGTACTCTCAAATTTAGGAATAGTAGTTTCATGGTCATGATAAAACGTTTTTGTTTTTTTTTTTAATGATAAAACTTTTAATTAGAACCTGAACTTTGTGCTAAGTGTCTGTGTTTAGATTCATGTTTTTTATTGGCATGTGTAACTATTAGGAACTGTTTGTTGAAAAGACCACTTTCTTCATTGGCTTGCCTTTGCTCTTTGTCAAAAATCAGTGGGTCTCTATTCTGTTCCATTAAATATTTGCCTATTCTTTCATAAAGCAAGTCTTTGATATATTGTATTGACTAATATAAAAAATAATTCTGTAGCAAGGAAAGACAATCAATCTTAAATATAAGCTTGTAAGGTTGTAACTTACACATGCTAAAGAGTATGGGTACAAGAATGTTCATGCTTCTTATATTAGACATCTTTATCTTTCTAAACCTTTTTAATGCTTATATAGCATTAGTATATTTATCTATATACAAATGCCAATTTATTGGAAAATATTAAAAATAGGGAATACATCTACTTAAAACCAAATGCTGCTATTTCTTTTTTTAATTATAATTTTTATTTATTCATTTTAGCTCCTGGTCATATTCTCCTCTCTCCTCTCCCCCTGGTCCCACTCTCCCTGTTTCCCCTATCCCCCTCCCCTAGTCCTCAGAGAAGGAGACCCCCCCATCTCAGCATATCAAGTTGCATTAGGACTGAGTGCATCTTCTTCCCCTGTAGCCTGGTGAGACCGCTTTGTGCGGGGGCGGGGTGGTGGTGTTGTGATGGCAATAGAGTCCATGTCAGAGTCAGCCCCCATTCCCCTTACTAGGGAGCCCATATGAGTACTGATCTGCCCATTAGCATGTGTGTAGGGGGACTTGGTCTAGTCCATGCAACCAAGGACTCAGTCCTTGGTTGGTGCTTCAGTCTCCATAGACCCCGTGGGCCCTGGTTAGTTTGCTCTGCTGGTCTTCTTGTGGAGCTCCTGTCCCCTCTTGCTATATTTCTTAAAGAAGTTCCTTTTACTTTTATTTCTTTGTGGTGTGTGTGTGTGTGTGTGTGTGTGTGTGTGTGTGTGTGTGTGCCACAGTATGCATGCGGTATTCACAGGAAAACTTATGGAGGCCACATTTTCTTTTCACCATGTGGCTTCAGGGAGTTAAACTTAGGTCATCAGGATTATTGGCAAGTGCTTTTTACCTTCTGAGCTGTGTTGCTGGCCCAAATGTTACTTTTTTTTTTTTTTTTTTTTTTTTTAGGTGATATGTTTGATTGAATATGTGGGGCAATAGGGAACTTTCATTTGCTACTAATTGTAGAAGTTAGTAGACTGATAGCAAACATCATATAACTAAAACCCAGATATATCTTAAAAGAGAGAACCTTAATTGAGAAAACCCCTTCATAAGATTAACCTGCAAGCAAGCCTGTAGGCCATTTTCTTAGTGACTGATATGGGAGGGCCCAGCTAATTGTGGGCATTTGTCTTGGGGTACATGAGACAGCAGGCTGAGCAAGCCAGTGAGCAGCACTCCTCCATGGCCTCTGCATCAGCTCCTACCTCCAGGTATCTGCATTGGTTTTCTGATCCAGTTTTCCTGGGTGAGAGACTTATAAGCTTTTAGATGAAATAAACCATTCCCCTCCGCCTCCCCTCTTTTGGCCGTGGTGTTTTAACACAGCTATAGAAACTAACTAAAACAGACTGTATTCTATTTTGTTATATACTAAAATTGTTGTAAATATGTTTGCTTTCTGTGGGAATAAAATTTTTGTGTTTCCCCTCTTGGAGAGAGAGAGAGAGAATTAATGAATGAATGTGAGGATGTGAGTGAGATGAATACAGGCCTAGTGTTGCCGCTTGTATCCCAACTACTCTAGTGAACGAGGCAGTAGACCACAAGCTCAGTAAATGATGAACGGCTGAGTGAGAGCCTGCCTGAAAATTTAAATTACAGCTTGTAAGTAAAACTCAGTGGTAGAATGCTTGCTAAGCAAATGGGATGCCCTATGTTGTTCTCTCCTTGAGAAAACACACACACACACACACACACACACACACACACACACACACACACACAC
>NW_026596109.1:23111300-23146578 GCF_907164565.1 Psammomys obesus | reverse complement strand
CACACACACACACACACACACACACACACACACACACACACACACACCAGCTTAAATGTCTACCAACAGGCAAATAAAAACATTATATGGTACAGTCAGAGGGTGGAATGCTTTATATTTATGTGATGTTCTTAAATTTCAGAAGAATAAATTGAGCAAAATGAAATTCCAGTATGAGATAGTTTAATAACATTTATGCAAACTTATAAAACAGAATGATTGTACATGTTCTATATGGCTATTTAGATTGATGAATAATAAAATAAGGTAAATATCAAATTCATAATAATGTCGCCTCTGGGCTGAGATAGAAGGAAATGGGGCCTGGCAGGCTTCAACTTATATGTGATATTTTATTTTTAAAATTGAAGCAAAAAGATAGTATTTCCTAAAGCTGTTTTTCACATATTTTTCTCTCCACTTTTATGTGTGTGTTGAATGTTTCATAAAAAGAAGTAAAAATAAAATGTACTTTTTATCTTCTGTTCCTAAAAATTCTGCAAAGTGATGGAGAGAATGTAGATTTCAGAATAAATCCTAGTGATAAGCTAAGAACTAACTTCTGGCTGCTGCATAATCTTTTAAGTAACCTGTTTACCTACTGGTGATGGCTTCAGTGCCAGAAGAGGCCTCTCTTTAAATAATTTTCCTGATTTGCATATTGGGTGACTTTTAAAAGATTCATGAGAGATACCCTCTCTAGCTGAACATGAAGCTTGAACAGCTGAGCCAGCCTCTCGCTCACTGTAGTTTCTTTCTGAGTTTCATGCTTTCTGGTTTTGAAGCTATCTTTCAGGAATGGCCATCAGTCATATTGACTAATACAGCTTTCTTTCCCTGAACTGTTGCTGGGTGAATTTTATCTAATTCTTCTCAGATTTATCTTTTTTTACTTTTGAGTCAAGTGCCTTCAGAATTCCCCCAAACTGGAGCTGAGGAATAACCTTCAACTCCTGACCTTTCTGCCTCTACCTACAAAAATCTGGATTCTAGTTGTTTGCCACCATTCCCTGACAAAAATAACTTTTTTTAAAGAAGGAAAATGAAGGTTCACAATAATGAACCTTCAGCTGGTTTAACCTGAAAGCTCATTGATTTAATCTTGGCTGAAACAATTATCTTTAGGACATTTTAGAACCTCACCTGATTGTTTCTTTCACTATTTCTCAGCCTGAATTTTTACATTTTAACTTTTTTTTTTTACTACATAGTTTTCTTTTAATGTACGCATACGTGCCCAGATGTATAAACACAGGTATTGGGCCATGATCACCCATCCTTTGGGGGAATCTCTCCTCCTTGCCCATCTCTGATGTCAGATACCCCTGCTTGCTGTGGACACTTTGCTCAAGTATCTTCATGTTCCTTCCTTTTGAGTTTCTTTTTTTTTTCTCATGTTAGAGCAGAGAATGTTGCTTTGAGATTTTCAAACTTTCATCTGACTTATCAAATTTTGAGTCTTTTTTTTATCCCTCTATAATTTTGTCTTATTTAAAATTTATTCAGTGATTGTTTATTGAGCCATTGTCATATACCAAGGACAGTGGTAAGTCTCATAAATATATGAAATCCATTTACTATTAGGTTCTAATCCACATCTTCTCTGTATTTAAACATTTCTTTTACATGTAGATAGTTAAGAAGTGTAGACTTTATTTAGTGATCAGTGCCTTTCATTCTTTGTGTTATCTGTAGAGCTTGCTAAAGAATTCTGGGCTTTCTTTTTAGGACCACAGTAAAAATGACTATTTATTGAGGGTGCTCCCGTTTTCTGCATGTTGGTTGTTATTTTTAATTCTTACAGCAATCCTAGAACATAAATGAATATGTCCTTTTCAGAAAACTGGGCATGTAGGAGGTAAGCTTGCCCAGGACCTCAGCGCTCTCTCTAGCAGACAAGTGTTGCTGTCCAGGTGCTGCTTCTCCCCAGTGCTGACCGCGAAGGGACAGAGTTGAGGTCAGCTAGAGTCAAATGCTAAGGCCAAGTGCACAAAATACTTTAAACATACATGTATTTTGACTATTCATGTTAACATCATTCTGAGAGGTATAAGCATAGCTCCATTCGTTCTTGACATAATTCTGTCAGAGTCCCACATACCACAGACTAGAAGAGATTGATGGGCAATGGTAGCTTACTAGTGGTTGATGGACCGTATTAGCTTATATTCGTGTAATTTTTGTTTTGAGGGAAAAAGGGTTTTTTTTTTTTTTTGGTTCATTTTAAAGATAATTTACTGTTTACATTTCAGGAATACGCTATTTTTAGAACAATTTAACTGATCTAAGAATGAAACATTCTTAAGGAAAATCATCTACCAGGACTTCTTCCAAATTTCTGTAGTCATACTATGCACAATGGCCCTGAGAATGTGGGGCTGACAAAGCAGCTCAGCATGCATATCGTTCTTCACCCTTTCTTCTTCCCTTCCTGGGGACTCCTCCCCCATATATAAGGCGATTAATACCTGTGAGTCTCATTCTTTCCCTCTGATCGCAGGGAAGGAAAACTGATAAACTTGTAAATTAACCTCACTCACTAGGCAGCCCAGTCGGTGCAGGCTGCCCTGCTCGCACAGAAGGTGCCGCACAGTTCCCAGCGTCTGTTTTGGGAGGCTCACAGGCTGCCTGTGACTTGAGCTCCACACAGGCACGTAGCCCCTTCCCCTGCCTCAACACTCAAAAGTTAGAAAGAAAATAGATCTTAAAAGTTACATAGCACTGTCTTCCTCTGTGGACTGGCAAGGATGCACCCCCCTGGGGGAGGTAATGAGACAGCCTGCCACTGAGTTCATACTGGAGACCTGGTCCCTGAGACCTGATAGGCTAGCATCAAAAAGAAGGGGAGGAGGACCTCCCCTATCAGTGGACTAGGGGAGGGGCATGGAGAAGATGAGGGAGGGAGGGGGCCACAGCCAGGATACAAATTGAATAAACTGTAATAAATGATAATAATAGAAAAGGAAAATAATGATTTGTAGCACAATACTATACTTTGAAACATACTTTTTTTTTTTGGTCTCTCAAGTGTTGTTTTTATTTGTGTTTTTTGTTTTGTTTATCTCTAGACATTAGTGGGGTTTTTGTTTCATTTACATTTGTTTTGTAATATTGAGACTCAAACCCAGGTTCTCATTTTTACAGGCAAGTCCTTCCCTGTCAAACTACACCTAAGTCAGTGGCATTCTTAGTTATACTGTGCAAAACATGTTCTTCCCTTAATGGAACAGTAGTAGCAAATCATGGACTGAGACCTATGGGGGGGGGGTGGTTCTCATAAACAATAGAGAAAAAAATAAAAGCCAGGAACCTGGATCCCTGAGCCCAAACCTTGAAACCTGAACCTTGTAACTTATAGACTGTGCTACCACCTGACTGGCTCTTCTGTTCAGGCTGTCTTGGTTTGAGTTCATATTTTTCTCAATAACCCATAGTTCTCAGTGTCTCCAAGTTTCCCTGAGTTTAAAATATTCAGTATATCCAAATGGTTTCATTATAAAACCTTCAGTTTTCTAGAGTTTTTTTCAGCTAGCATTTCAGTACTTTGCTTGTATTCATCTTCTTAAAAAAATTATGGCATGCTTACCATTAATACATTTTTGCTGCTTCACAGGTATAGAGTAGTATGAAATAAGCAAGATAGCTGTTTTTTAAGCTAAATCCTAGTTGGGCTCACAGTTCAAGGGTGTATTCATCATGGAGAAGGCATGGCAGCGGGAGTTTGAGGAGTCATTTGCATTCAGGCAGCAAAGAGCCATGGATGCTGAGTCCCAGATGGCTTCTCTCTTTTACTCAGTTAAGGACCCCAGCCCATGGAGTAGCACTTCCTATAGGTAAGGTGGCTCTTCCCTCCTCAATTAATCTAATCTAGATAGTCACTCACAGGCAACTTAGTTCCTTTCTTCTTGTGCTAAAACATCCTGACCAAAGCAACTTAAGGAGCAAAGTGTTTACTCTAGCTCACAGTTGAGGCAGGAGTCACACATTATGTTCGCAGTCAGAAGAGGGGACAGTGAATACATGTGTGTGCTCAGCTCACCTTTTCCCTCTTTATATAGTCCTGGATGCCTTACCCAGAGAAATGGTGCCACCCACAGTGGCAGTCAAGACAGCCCCTCACACACATTCTCAGAGACACTTCTTTCAAGCAGCTCCAAGGGGACAGCACTATCACCTGCTGCATCCTAAACATGACGCTGTCCTGAAATTGCCTCTGCCAACAAACTAGTCCATTGCTTTTGATTTTGCCCTCACTCAGGTTTTCAGGATGTGAGAAATTGCTTTTTGAAATAACAAAAACAAAGCCCCTTTTCCTGTCTGAAGCCTCTCAAGTGAGTGAAGTCTGTAGTGCCTGAAGTCTGCATTTCCTTTGATATTCTCATCCGATCTGGTCTGACAGCATTCTCAAACTGAGTTCCTTCCAGGAGTGACTTCCAAAGACTCAAAGATCACATGATCAAACCCCTTACAAGAACCCTGCTTCTCCTGAACCAACTTCCTGTATGGCTTTTCCTATTGCTCTAAGAGAGTACTGGACAGAACATCTTATGAGAGCAAAGGCTTGTTTGAACCCATCGTTTTAGAGAGTTCAGCCTACGTAGAGGGCATGGCATGGTAGTTGGGCAGCCCTGTCTGTCAGGCCGGTAGTGCAAGGCAGCTGTCCACATGTGGCAGATAGGAAATAGAAAAGCCAGGCAGACTTCAAAGGCCTACCCCTAGTGTCTTACTTCTGCCAGCTGGGCCCCACCTCTGAAAGTATCTACTTCCTACAAAATAGTTCTATAAGGTGGAGCCTGATTTCTTACAACATGAGCCTCTGGGGGAGTGTTTTTTTAATTACTGTGTCCCCAGGACCAGTGTTTAGTACGTAGCCTATAGTAAGATATTACTAAACAAACAAAGAAAATGGCAGCTTAAAGGGTACAGGGGGAGGAAGGAATTTGGAGTGAACTATTATGGCATTTTGATTTCTAGGCAAGGGATAAAAATTAAATCATTAGTCAGTTTTTTGCCATTAAAAGGTTTGAACAGAAAAGTGAAAGCAAAACCATGCAGCTTAAAGGATGAATTTGTACTGATGCATTAGGTTAATTCTGAAAACATCAAGAGCCAGACAGGTTGCTCAGTTGGTTAGTGCCTGGCACACAAGTATGGAGACTCAGATCAGATCTCCAGCACCCATATCAAAAGCCAGGTGTGGTGGTCAGACTATAATTTCAGTGCTGGGGAAACAGAGACAGGAGGACGCCTGGGTTTCCTGGCCAGCCACTCCAGGTGAGTTAGAGACACTATCTCCAAACCTGAAGTGGAGAATGATTGAGGAGGATACCCAGCAACCACCACAGGCTTCTGTGTGTATGTCCCATATGCACCAACGTATGTCAGTGCTCCTTGCCCTCCCAACCCCCAGCCCCAGCCCAGCATTCCATAACATTGCCAAATGTGCCCTTTGGAAATAGTTTGACTCACAAGGAACTGTTAAAATAGTTAAATGAATTGCAACAAGAACACCCTCAGATGCAGAGACCTACACCCAAACATTAGATGGAACTCAGGAACCCCAAGGAAGAGGGGGAGGAAGGATTGTAGGAACCAGAGAAGGAGAGGATATAAGCAGAACATGGGCCACAGAATCAACTTACCAAGGTTCATAGAGACTCACAGAGACTGAAGCAGCAACTACAGAGCCTGCAGGGGTCTGCCCTAGGTCCTCTACATATATATTGTGGTTGTTTAGGTTAGGGTTTTTGTGGGACTCCTAACAGGGGAAATGGGGGCTGTCTCAGACTCTTTTGCCTGCTCGTGGGACCCTAGTCTTTTATTGGGTTGCATTGATATGAGGTTTTATGTATCTTTTTATGCTATGTTTGGTTGAGGCCTGCTCTTTTCTGAAGGGAAATGGAGAAGGAGATCTGGGAGAAAGAGAAAGTCAGAGGGGAGGTTAGAGAGAAAGAAAGGAAAGGGAAAAAAAGAAAGAAAAGAAAGAAAAAGAAAGAGAAAGGAAGGAAGAAAGGAAGAAAAAGAAAAAAGAAAGAAAGAAGGAAAGAAAGACAGGCGTAGTGTGCACGCCTGTAATCCCAGCACTGTGAGAGGAAGAGCAGGTGGATCTCTGTGAGTCTGAGGCCAGCCTGGTCTACAAAGTGAATCCAGGACAGCCACGGCTACACAGAGAAACCCTGTCTCAAAAAATAAATAACTTAAGTACAGTTTTACATATAAGAAATAATTTTAGTGTCATACTGCTAACCCAGGGACAGGTCTCAGAGAAATATAATCAAGGTCTACATGTTCCTTTTTTTTTTTTTTTTCCTTTTTAGCGGTGTTCTGTGTAGTCTTGAGAATAAGCTGTAACAATAGGTTCAGTTGTGAATGAGTGAGTTTGCTAACTACACACACGCTAGAACAAATGAGTAAACAGTTACAGTGATGACCACCATCACTCACCAGTGCTCAGAACACCCCTCAGAAAGCCAGTGTTGTGCTTTGTGCCATGGCTGAACTGGATGTGGCGGAGTTCCCGGCTTTTCCATCTCACCGTAGGCCTTGCTAGACCATGAACAGAGGCTCTGTTGGCATGGGTCACCTAGCTGTTCCCTAGAAGGGGTGCAGTGCCCTTACCCTTGGGCTGTTTGCTGTTCTCTTCCTTCCCTGTCAGATTTGATGTGGGGGGTGATGAGCCTCTCCCAGACAAGGAACCTTGGAGGAAACTTTGAGACCAACATTTGTGGATCTAAATGCAAATGTGCGACCCCGTGTCCTAAGCTTGCTTCCCAGAGAGTTCAAATTTTTATCAAAAATGTTATTTAATATTGCTACATCACTTATGGGTTTACTTTGGGGGCAAGTATTTAACACCACTTTTATTGCCCACCATCTACAAATTAATAAGTGAATAACCTGCTTTTTCTGCACTGGTGTTTCTGGCAGCAGGTTAAAGAATTTTATTATTTTTTTCCTTTCTACACTAGAGATGTTTTTAAATTGTTTTTTCACAAGTGTTAAAATATATAATTTAGTAATTTTTAGTTTCTTATCTCATTTTAAACCTAGCATATTACATTATTTCTATTGAGAGAATATTTTCTGTTTTTATGATAACAAAATAATTTCATAAAACTTAATAGAGTACTAAAGCTTTTTTCCTTTGTCTACTCAAGCAGTAACTTATTAATAATTTCAAAATTGGTAGAAGGGTGTCGGTGGAAAGGAGGTTATTACTTAATCCTTCACAGTTCTTTAAAGTTTTTCTAACTTCTAAGCATAGTCTGCTAGTATTTTGCTTGTTTGTTTTTTGTGTTTTGTTTCTTTGAGACAGGGTTTCTCTGTGTAGCTTTGGCTGGCCTGGATTTGCACTGTAGACCAGGCTCTTCTTGAACTTGTAAGACCCGCCTGCCTGACCCGCCCGCCTCTGCCGCCTGCGTTCTGGAGTTGCAGGGGTGCGCCAGTGTACCCAACTGCCAGTCTTATTACAGTAAAATATCACTTTACCAGTTTTCATATATCATCGGACATACACAACTTGAAGTGACTTTCAGACTTATTTAAAGGAAGTGTGAAATTTAAAATCATGTAGTTCAATTCCTGCAGCTGTGCTAAAATCTGTATGTGCTGCACGTACTATTGTTTTCTGTGTTACTGGTTTCTGAGGTGCAGTTGATGGTCTTTAATAGATTCTGAATTGAAAAGCTGTCAGGTGCATGACAGCTGAAACCAAGGTCTGCCTTAATATACTTGGCACATTTCTTACAGGTTCTGAGCTCTGTCCGCACAGAATGGAATCCTCTGGATGTTTACTTTGGCACCAAACAACCTTATCAGGTGTTCACAGTGGAGAGCTCCGTCAGCGCAGACAAGGAGCCCATGGCTGACAGCTATACCTATGAATGTGTCCGGAACCAGCTCCATTGCACATCAGTTACCAGAATACCACTAAGATCGAAGGCCATCAGCTGTTGCAGGACTTCTGCTGAGGACAAGCTGATTGTGGGCTGTGAAGACTCTTCAGTGATTCTCTATGAAGCCCACCGTGGGGTGACTCTCCTGGCCCAGGCTGAACTTTTGCCTTCATTAATAAGCTGCCACCCAAGTGGTGCCATTCTGCTGGTTGGCAGCAGCCAAGGGGAGCTGCAAATCTTTGACCTTGCTCTATCCCCTATTAGCATCCAGCTCTTGGCTGAAGATCGCTTACCCATGAAGACTCTGCAATTCAGTAAATTCTTTGATGTCTCAAGCAGTCTCGTTCACATGCAGTGGATAGCTCCCCCCGTTATTTCCCAGAAGCCTGAAGGAGGAGAAATCTGTGACCTCCTCTTCCTCAGGTTCAGCAGAGGGCCTTTGGGTGTGCTGTTGTTTAAACTTGGTAAGTCAAGTAGACTGGTAGGTACCTCATCTATGTTGATGACATGCCTAAGGCATCCACCTATTTTTCAAATGTAGGTTTTCAGCTTGTCATCCCATAAATATGTCTACTTTTCAATGCTTGCCTATAAGTTCCTTGAAAACACTTGGTGGTTTTCTTTCTTTCTTTCTTTCTTTCTTTCTTTCTTTCTTTCTTTCTTTCTTTCCTTCCTTCCTTCCTTCCTTCCTTCCTTCCTTCCTTCTTTCTTCTTTCTTTCCTTTTTCTTTTGTTTTTTCAGTCAGGGTTTCTCTGTGTAACCTTCACTATCTTGGACTTGCTTTGTAGACCAGGCTGGCCTTGAACTCACAGCAATCTGTCTGCCTCTGCCTCCCTGAGTGCTGGGATTAAAGGTGTACACCAACATGGCCAGCTTGCAGATGGTTTTCTAACTAGAAAAGAAATATTGAATACTTTGGAAATTGTGCTAGTTGTCCATAGTGATGGCTAAAAAGTATGAACTTTCAGAGCTGGAGAGCTGGCTCACTGGTTAAGAGTATTTTCTTCTCTTTCAGAGGACCTGGGTTCAGTTCCTAGCATCCACATGGTGGCTCACAACTGCCTGTAACTCCAGTTTCAGGGGATATGATGCCCTCTTCTGGACTCTGCAAGCATTGCAACATGTGATACATATAAACTCATGTATACACGCGCACACGCGCACACGCGCACACACACGCACACACACACACACAATTCTTTTAATCTGAACTTTTATTTCTAATGTTTTCTGAAATAAAGTATCTAAAATATTTCCTAAGAAATAGGTAGATAAAAATTTAAAAATTAATTTGTGGGTTCATTGTGAAAATCTGTGTTATAGAATGTAATACTTTTCTATAAAAATTATTTTAGATTATCCATGTCTGTTGTTGTGCAGGAATTGTATAGAGAAAATGCTTAAAATGAAGTCAGATATTTAGTTAAAATTTACTAACTTTGTGGTCTTTATTTTTTTTTTCCTTTTCGATAGAAATCTCTAAAGGCCTTTCTTGGTGTTTATAAATTATAAGGTAATACAGCTCATTTAAAGTAGGGAATCTTAAAGTGAAATATCATTTCCGTGAGCATTAGCCTTTTTTAGCTTTGGATTACCAGGTACATACTAAAAGAACAAGAACTACTTTAGGTAGTTGTGTATCATGTAACATTCTTTGAGGGACTTAGAGTTTAAGAAAAAAAATTTTTTTTTTTAATTAACACAAGTTATGTACTTGAAAAGATAGAAAAACACATTTGAAAACCTTACAGGATTTGCGGTGTGTGCAGAGTTAGCTTTTACAGACATCACAGTGTGTGTCAAGCAGCAACCTCTCTCCCTGTTTTCCCGTGGTCTCCGTGCCTCCAAACTGAAGGGACAGTCTAGTGAAATGACTGATGAGCCTGAGGGACAGAGTGCATGTCACGACGCCTGTGTTCCTTCTACAGTAGAGATGCTGCTGAGTGTTCATAACGTTAAAATTGTTCAGAGATGTTTGCAATCTCTGTTAATATGAGAGAATCCAGTTAGACTTTGCCCAGCTACATTTTAACAGTTGTATGTCTTCATACACAACACTAATTAAAGTGGATGTTTGATGTTTTCCATGTCTGTTAAAACATACACAGTCTCAGTCTCTCTCTCATCCACCTTTTCTTTTTCTTCTTTTCCCTTCACTCCTTTAAATTACTCAGTTACCTGTCAAACAGAGCGCTATGTGTCTGTGGTCCCTTCCACCCAGCCAGTGGGCCTCCTCACAACAGCTTTGCAAAAAGCACAGTTTTGTCTTCCTATCTCTAGCACATTTTCCTTCTTACTAAAGTAAACAGGCTCTCAGTGTAGGGATTTAGAGGGCTTCCTGCTAATTGCCAGCTTGTAAACTTAATTGGACTGTCTCCCTGGGCACTGTTCCTAAATCAATTAGGCAGTGAGTTGGCTGTCACCTCTTTTCCCAAGAAGGTCTCTTGGAATAGAATTATCCAATAGAAGTCAAGCGCGCAGAGAGAAAGGTGGGAACTTATGCAGCTGACATTTATTCTCATTGAGGTTTGCAGGACGGGGGCTGCACAGCCTCCAGTGCAGCTTGTTGAAAGCGCTAAGTGTGGGATAGCAAAGGATTTGTTTTAAAGCTTTGTGTCCCATTTTTAATGTATTATGAAATTAATATTTATATAAAATTTTTTTCTTGGGAGTAGATTACTTGAAATAGTAGATTCCAACTAGCATTTAAAAAAAAAAAAAGAAAACCTAGTTTTAAAGAACAGATTTTTCTTATGATCTGCTACTAAATACATCCAAAAATTAATATACTTCTTGAATTAACACAGAGCTGATTCTGGGCATCCATGTGGCATTTTCATGTATAATTCAAGTTACTGCATATGTAAACAGGTAGTTGCATGTGCAACTCTCCCAAGAGAGAGCTTTATGAGACTCTCTTTTCAGATGCTTGTTATGCAAGCTTTTGGAAAATTTGACATGAAAGGTGTAGCTTACAGTTTAAAATTGTAAAGACAAAGCATAGATCATAGTCTAAGATAGAATGCTGTCAATGTAAACGTGGCAGCGGCAAATGCCAATATGTTAACATTTTTGGAGTTTCACTGTAGAGCAGGTCAGTTAGTGTAATGTTGTAGGAAACCCTTAAGAATGAATGTTCCATTCTTATTCCTTTCAGTGGTCACACAAACATGTTGGGTATAAAAAAGACATCTCTGTTGCAAGAAGACTTCCAGATACATGCTTTCCTAGGGAAGCATAGAAATGTCCTGCTCCCAATGGGGATGCCAGTAAGTATTGTGACCTATGAAGAGTACATACACTATTCAGAGCGCCTTATGGAATGCTCATCCCAAGTCTCCATATACATAGACTGAGGCTAGTTTTGAGAGGATCCTTGGTTATTGTACTGAGATTGTAAAACTCATCCACTCTAACCACAGCCTTTTCCAGCCCTCTTTGCTTTTTAAGTTCATTAATCTAACACCATCATCTTTTCTCTTAACCCAGGATCTCACCTAGTAATTAGCACTTCATCAGATTTACCAGCTCTTTAGCCCCTCCTCCCCCATTCCACCACTTCTCTATGTGAAGGCTAGGACACCTAGCCCTAGGCTGGTCTTGCCACCACTGTCACTGTGACACCTTTGCTTTGTTATCCTTCCCACCTGCCGTGAATCTTGGTACATAAGTGGGTAAGCAGGCCCAGACCACCTCATCAGAAGCAGATCTTCCTTGTCATTCTTTTTCTTCTGATCAAGAGTTCCATCGTCATAGTCACTGATGTGAGAGGGAACACTGATTTTTCCCAGCTTCTTTGCTTCTCACTGCGTCATCAGCACCATAGTTGTGGTTCATGTCTGCAGCACTTTTTGGAATTACTCATGGAAAGGTGATTTCCTATGTGATAAATGCATTTCCTGTTCCTTGATGACTTTTCAGTATTTGATGTTAGCTGATCAAGAATTTTTTTTTTTTTTTAATGATTGGACACAGTTTTTTTACACTTGTCCTCTGTCAACTTCTAAAATGAAGTTCTTCTAGTAAATACTTTTAATTCTTATTTCATTTTTGTTCAGGTTGAAAGATTCTTTGTACTTTAGCTTTGTGCTGTGGTTTTAATTTTATCTCCAAAAGCCACAGTGAAGTTTAATCACCGCTGTAGCCCTATAAAGAGTTTGAGCCTTCAAGAGCCATTTGGGTCACGAATACTCTGCCTTCATAAGCACAGTTAGTGAGGATTTTGTTTGCTGTATATTCCATCTCTGCTACTTCTGCCACTGCATAAATTTGCACATTTATAATCTATTCAGTGCTATTAGCAAAATGGACTCAACCATTGTCTCTTCTCTGACTCTATCCAAGATTGCTCCTGATCCCACATCTGCACATTTCCTTGATTTGCTGGCTGCTACCTCATAGAATGTATAGGCATGCAGCCATCACCATTTCACCAAAATTCACTCTTCTTCTTATATTCTTATATTATAAATGTCTTATATTATATTATTCTTATATTATAAATGTCATAATTATTTAGTGAAACCTCCAAATCAAAGACTTCATGTCTTTGAGAGTATTCTTTTACCCGTGATATTAGTGAGCAAATCCAATCAATTCTGCCTTGTAAGTGCTATCACATGATAATATTCCACTGAGCCTCACTGGTTTTTTAGTCAGACCTCCCCTATTTTATTCTCATAAAATAGAAGCCTTCTGTCTACACTCCTCTGTTTTCCATTCATTACCCCAATTCACTCCCAAAGTACATTAGACAGATCATTGTGACAGAGCAGATTTGGTCAGAGGTCGTCCAGCTTCTAATATTCAGTAGTGGATTAATACTGTCTGCCTCTCAGGCTTCAGCTCCCCAGCCACACCATAACAGTGTAGCTTCCTAACCGAGATATTTGCTCTCTGACTCGTTTTCCATTGTGGTGGTAATGATGGCTGTGTACGTGAGTGATACTGAGCCCTACAATGCCTATATGGAGCCTTTGAAGCTGCAAATAAGCTAAATTAAAGCTAGTATACTTTGTCTCCGTAAGTTTTTAAAATCCTAGGTGCACTGTGTCTGTCTGTCTGTCTGCCTGTGTCTGTCTGTCTGTGCATCTATCCGTCTCTATAAAAAGCAAGAAGTGTGTGCTGTTTTTGTTTGTTTTTTAGAAACTTTGTAATATTTTATTTAAATTTCACTTTTTAATATTTTATTTATTTTGTATACAATGTTCTATCTGCATGTACACCTGCACGCCAGAAGAAGACACCAGATCTTATTATAGACTGTTGTGAGCTACCATGTGGTTGCTGGGAGTTGAACTCAGGACCTCTGGAAGAGCAGATAGTACCCTTAACCCCTGAGCCACCTCTCCAGCCCCTAAAGTTCATTTTTAATAATTGAGTTTAATAATTATTTTTAAAGGCTGAGTACCACTGAGTTATTTCAGTATTCTAACTTACTTAATATCTGGTGGTACTTAATTGCTGCAAAAGATGTGTCAAATAGTGTGTGTTTTTATATCTTACGTGGAATACTCAAAGAGTAGAAGATGAAAGACATGAAAGTAGGGAGACAAGTGAAAGGAAAGTGTCAGAAAAAAGTAGGAGAGGACAGGGTCAGCACAGGGGAAGATAGAGCATGACATGTTTTCTGTCATATGTGTGACATGAAAGAAGAGCAGCAAGATCAGCAAGGCTAGAGGTAAGGGAGGGTGATGAGGTTGCAGAGACAACCAAAGTACAGTGATATCTATGTAAGGAGCTGTAATATTGAAATCCGTTACTTCTGAGAAGGAGAGAAAATGTAGGCGTTATGTTGGATGCCCGATCAGCTTTAATGGCTCTTGTCATCTCCAAGCTCACTAGAAATAAACTTTTATTCCACAGGGTATCCGCTTCCTTCACTTTAGGAAGGTCTTAATACCATGTTTATTGAAGTATAAGCTACGTAAATAAAATATGCCCACTTTAAACTGTCGGAATCTGTGTGCAGTGGTACATGCCTATAATCCTACCACTCTGGGAGGCAGAGGCAGGTGGATTACTGTGAGTTCGAGGCCAGGCTGGTCTACAAAACGAGTCCAGGACAGCCAAGGCTACACAGAAATCCTGTTTTGAAAAACAAAACAAAACAAAAATGCTTGTAAGCGAGTTTAATATATACATTTCCATGCTTGCTACCACAATTAAGATAGAGAACATTTCCATCTCTCTAAAACATTTTCCTAAAGTCCTTGGTAGTCAACCCCACCTTTCTCACAACTGATAAGCACTGCTTTGATTTCTCTTGTTATATATAGCATTCCGTAATCACACAACCATACATTCAATTCTCTTAGACTAGGGGTTCTCGCACTCAACATTAAACTGGGAGAAGCTTCCGTATTGTTTGTCTGCAAGTCAGTTTCCACTCGTGTTACCTGTGGTCGCCCACATGCAGCTACACCAGGACACTTTAATCTTCCACATGTGGGTGGACAATGGGTTTATTTCAAGGTTTAAGTTCAAGTTAAGTTCAAGTCTTGAAATGGACATATTTTCATTTCTGCTGGGAAAAACTTAGAAATGGACATTGTCAGGGCCATGTGCTGCTTTAAAAGAAGGAGCAGTTGCACATTTCAGTGTGTCAGTGAGCGAGGAGACCAGCAGCTGTTCTGTATCCTCACTAAGACTTGACATCAGTGGTCTTTTTTATTTTAGCCTTTATGGGACATGTATAGGTTTTGTTAATTTCATTTCCCTGCTGACTTTTAGAGTTGAGCATCTTATGTTTAGTGCCATATATTTTTTCTTTTTATTTAGTTCTATTTTTTTTTTTAATTAACAGCCACCTCTAGTGGACCTTGAAGATTTGATTTATTTTTAATTATGTTATATGTGTAAGCATGTGGATGTGTGAGTGTAGGTACTCATAGCGTCCAGAGAGACCGTGATCGCCTGGAGTTGGAGTCCTGTGTAGTCATGAACTGTGTCAGAGGTACTGGACACTGAACTTGGTTCCTCTGCAGAGCAATCCACACTCTTAACCACCGAACCATCGGCCCCGTTCTCAGAGCTAAACCTCAAGCGATAAGTTTCGCTTAGTGATATATTACTATGTTTTCAATATTTAAAGATTTCATAAGTAGCTCTCTCTTTTTTTATCTAATTCCCTTGATGTTAGAGAACCTAATCTATGATATATGTTTTATTACTCCAAACATGCTTTATCTTGGTCATGTTCTGTGTGTATGCTAAAAGAATATATGTTCCATTGTTGTTGGGTGAAATGCTTTGCAAATGTTGGGTTAGGGATGCAGTGGATTTGGGACAGGCATGGTTGTGCATACCTGTAACCCAGCAAGTGGAGGGAGAAGCCAGAGGATCAGAAGCTCAAGATTACCCTCTGCTGCGTAGAGTGAGACACCAGCCTGGACTACATACAACCTGTCAGGAAAAGAAGTAAAGAGAAAAGAAAGGAGGCAACGAAAGAAAATATATCTAGGTGTTTCACTGATAGTGTTTTTCGAGGGTTTTTCCAGAATTTCTGTTTATATAGTGTCTTGATTCAGAATCACTGAAATCTCAGCTCTCATTGTCTCTTCAGGTCTTCCCCCCTCATTTAGTTCTGTCCGTTCTTGTTGCATTATTCAGAACTCTATTATTAGATGTATTTAAAGACTTTATTTCTTCATGAATTTTGAATCCTCTATTACAAGAGTTTAGAATTCTAGGTTATTTTTATTTTTATCTTAAGCCCTTTAAAAATGTCTTCCTGTTATTTTCTAGTTTGCATAATTTCAGATGCAAAGCCTATTATCATTCATTTCTTGTTTCTCTGTATGTCCTATGTTGTCTCCACTACCTCTAAAAACAAACCATATTCTTTATTTTTGAACTGTTTGACTGTGGTTGCACGTAGACTTTGTTCAGAACAGATTACTTCTTTCTTTTGCTACTGGTGGGATTGCTGCTTCTGACTGAGGCTGAGGAAAGAGACTCCAGCTATTTTCAGGTCTCGCAAAGTTGCTACACATCGACATGTACTGCCAGGGGCTGCCTGATTTATGTGCAAGGCTTCCAGGGCTTGACACGGCTCATGAAGGCTTTGGTAGTTACATCTGTTGATTCTACCAACTCAAAGAGATGGTAAAGTTTTACTGCTTAGTGTTCTTAGGGCAATTCTCAAGATTCCCTATCAAGTTGAGTCTTGTTAGGTACATCACAAGTAGGGTTTTTTTTTTTAAATGTAAATTGGAGATAGTAGGAGGTTTTTAGCGTCTTTCTCATGAACTAATGTATTTTGAAAATTATGAAACCTATAAATACTCCAGTTAAATTTCTGATGACGGTAATAAAAAGAATTACAGTAATGTTTTGTAATATTTTATGGCTTATAAAATAATTTCACAGACATTTTCTCATTTAGCTTTATGAGTATTTGTACTGAGTTTTTATAGACTTACCCAAATCAATAAAAACACTGAAAAAAATTACAGTTAGCATTTAATTTTTTTCATTTTGTGTATATGTATATTATATATCTGTGTATATGATCACACGTGTAATTCATGTGGAAGCCAGAGGTCAATTGGTTTTCATCTTTTTGGACTCTTTCTGAACTTGAAGCTCTTTCTTTCAACTAGATGGGCTAGCTGGTGATCACCCATGGTCCCCTGGCTTCATTTCCTTAGCACTGGGGTCCCAGCCATGCACCGCTGTGTCTAACTTTTTATGTGGTTTCTGGGGGCTTGAACCTGGGTCCTCATGCTCACTCACCAAGCATATTTTCAGCTGGGCCATCTTCTCAGCCCCATTTTAAAAAATGAAAAACAAAATAAAACAAAACAGAAGGGTGCTTAAAAACCACAGTGTTTGCTATTTAGCATGTATAAATTGTCAGTTTCAAATGCCATCAGTCTTTTCTAAATAAAATGAGATGACTACCTGAACTTTTTTTTTAATGTTCCTGTTGTGTGAAGGTTGAAAGTGGATTTTTTTTCTATTGAAAGGGTAAATTGATGTGCCCCTGATGTCCTGGTATATATTTTCCCTGTGTGAAGAGTACCCTTGTTCTTGTTACTTTCCTTTGTGTTTTGAAGAGCCACCTGGCTTTCCTTGTTTTGTGACAGGAGTCCTCACTCGAGGACAGCTGGGCCTGGTGGACCTCATCTTCCAGTACATTCACTGTGATCAGGTGGACGAGGCAGTAAACATCCTGAGCAGCATGAACTGGGACACGCTGGGCCAGCAGTGCTTCATCAGCATGAGCGCCATCGTGAACCACCTTCTTAGACAAAGGCTCACTCCCGAGAAAGAAGGTCAGACCTGAAGGCTTTGCGTCAGTGTTCTGAGAGTACATGAACTCCATTTTGAGTCAGTTTTAGGTCCTTTGGGGTGATGTTATTGGTGACTGAAGAACAAAAGTATTAATGCTGTACTAAAGCTGAAAGGATGTCAAAGAATTATTCTCACATGGTACTTCCTGTGTGGCATCTGCCAACAGAGAGGGTACCCTTTCAGCCTGTGCTTATGTTGGAGATCACAGTGTCGTCACATATTTCAGTCATGTATAGAGTCTGTGTAGAATATGCTCAGATTTCAAGCTTTGATCAGAAGGGGCACCAAGCCAAGGTCTTACTCCTCTCTCCCACTAAACACCAATATTTTTCTCACATGTAGTCCTCTGTTTAGGTAGCGGTTTCTTACACTCCCATTTGTGTATATCAGGGTTTTCTGTAGCCCAGGCTGCTCGCCTTGTTTTCATCCTTTGGGTTTGTTCTTGTAATGGACAGCTCCCTTTTGCCTGCTTGAATTCCCCCCTTGTCTTGGTGGTTTTGCTCATAGAAATCCAACATGTTTATTACTGAGGTAGAAAGCACTGAGAAAAAAAAATGTGCATTAGATATGAGAACAAATTTCTACATCTCCCAGTTCTCTAGCATGCATTCATGTGTGGTTATTCTTTAATATGATATAAAATATACCAAAACCAGCAGGGATTTATAAATTTATTTCATATATTTTGCTATTAATATTAACGTTAGGAAATTATGACTAGAAGGTATCCCTAAATAATACAGAAAAGAAAATTAGGGCAGGTCTGTTGCTGGAGAACATTTTCTTTCTTAGTATTTTCAGTATGTTTTAATAAACTTTCTTCTTTTCTATTACATTTCCAAAATAAATAATAAGTTTTTAGATAAAATTCTGTAGTTGACCAGTAAGCTTATGAATCTCTGGGAGGTTTGTATTATGGACCATGGCCTAACTCCCAGAATTCCCCTCTAATATGTGTTTAAGAGTTAACTGAACTTTTTGAAAGTAGCCCAAACTCATCTATGGAAATGTCACTGTTTGTACATGAAGAAAATGCCTACCACAGTGTATGGCCTACTGTTGGTACTTTTGAAAATAAAAAGTGTAACTCTAAGATTTTAGGGAATAAAAAATTTCTGTAGTTTTCCTACAGAGTTATCTCAAGTAGTTTTTTCTTAATATTGATAAGTATTAAGTATTGATTGAGTATGTACTTAAAAATAACAACAAAAGCAGAGAAGCAGAGTTTCCGAAGAAAGTCTATAGTGATATACGTGCTCTCTGTTTAGAGTTTAAAACTATGAAAAGATAAAGTGTGGAGTTTCGTTCAGGACACTGAGAAGTTGTTAGCATCCTAGTGAATTTATGGCCTTAAGTTGTTAGGTTGTAAGAAAGATTATAAAAAATACACAAATGGCCATTGTCAAATTCCTGCTCTTAATGAAGGATTTCTTTCACTGAATCATATTGGGGAGATACGGAAATAAAATCTTTGATGATATTGGGCTATTAAAACAAAATCTGTACATACCCTGGGTTATGTGAATATGTAAACGCTAAGTAGATGTGTGCATTTCCTCTCAAGTAACTACAAAACACGTTTCTAAAACATTCAGAATTCCCCGTTGAGAGTTATTTTATCTGAATCTAACAAATCTGACATTGCAATTCGTTGCCCTCTTATTAGTGAGACCGAGTGCGCTGTGGTTTCTGGCAGTGTTGTCTGTCTGGGAGGCCTCGGGCCCTGCCTTAAACATCAGCTGGGCAGTGTAATGACTCTGTGGCTGCGCTGGGAGGGTGAGTGTTCCATGGGCTTGGACGTTTCAGATGTATGAAGCATGCTGGCAGGGAAACAAGCAATAGTGAGAGAGTCTAGCTTGTTTCCACAATAACAGTGCTATATTCAATTTTAATCTCAATTGACTGCTGCTTTGAAAGAAAATTCCTCCAAAACGCATCTTATTTTACTCTCTAGATTTGAGATTGAAAAAAAAAAAAAAGAAATTACTAAAGCTTAGTCAAGCCCATAGCAATTATTCTGACGAGGTGTTTAATACTTGCAAATCTAAATAGGACTACTACTAAAGGGGTTTCGCTCAATAATGAATTGTTTATTCAACCCAGTGTTGGAAGCAGAAATATCAGAGGAATCTAACTGTGAACTGCAGTATACTCATGCATACTCATGTCTCACCGTATGGTAATTGCTTCCGGGTATTTCTGGGTGGAAGCAAAGCCCCACTGGCATATCTCGGTAAAACTATGAAGTAGACAGAATGTGCCTTGTCTCCTAATCTCTTATCTCCTGTCCTCCCCTATTTGTCAAAATCCCCTTCCCAATCTTCCCCTATCCCACGGTGTGTGCTCTCATGAAAGGACAAAGCACAGACCCTTGTTTATGGCAGGCTTAGGGCAGAGATAGAGATTTTCATTGTTCTCCTAAGGTTGTGTCACAGACGTAGCTTATTCCGATGTACAAGTTTTTATTTGTATTATTTAATTTTTTAAAATTTACATGTTTGTTTTATTTGTGTGTGTGTGTGTGTGTGCATGTGTTTGCACGTGCGTGGGTTTTATAAGTCATGGTGTATGTGTGGAGATCAAAGAACAGCTTGTGGGAGTCAGTTCTCCTCTCTACTGTTTGTGTCCTGGGAACTGAACGCATACCATCAGGCTTGAGAGCAAATGGCTTTACCTGCCGAGTGTCTTACTTCCCCTGCTTGGTAGTTTTTAAGAAAACATTTCCACTGTGCTCATTTCATCTCCCTGTTGAAAAAGTTAGTTTTCTCCTCTCAGCTAGAGAACACATAATGTTGAATACACTGCAAATCGATTTTTCCGGAAACACTAGTTCAAGCTGTGGTACTTGGATGAGTCACTGTTTTAATTACCCATTTGTGGTGAGAGCTTGGTTCTTTATGGATGCCTTCAGTTCTGACAGCTTTTTGTTGCTCAGAGTCATTGTCAGCTTTGTCTCAAGTGAAAGTTTATACACAGGTTTGTTTTTGTACCAGCTGTCATATTTTAATTTCATCTTTCCTGCAACAAGCTCACATTTCATCCAAGTTTGCAGAACCTGACTGACTGCAAACAGGAGGATTCTGTTTAACTGAAGGCGTTTCTCTTGTTTTACTGCTGCTATGTTTGAATTCCACAGCACAGCTCGAGGCAAGCCTTGGAACCTTCTATGCTCCAGCAAGACCACTTCTGGATACAACGATTTTGGAATATAGAGACCCGATCGGCAAATACGCCCGGAGGTTCTTCCACCACTTGCTCAGGTGAATGGCACTGCTGGACGTCCTGGTGTCAGAGCACATACGTAAAGAGATGTCTTTCCCAGACGACTCCAGAGTACAGCCGTTTTCTCACAGTTTTCTCTTTAAAAGGAAAACAAATGTTAGTAGTCTTTACTTGTTCCTGTTTTCCTTTTAAGGAAATATTGAGATTATCTAGGGCTTTTACATCATCAGCAATACACTCTACCCTTTAATATGATAGTAAAAACTATCTCTGTAAAAAAGTCAGTACGGAAATGTTGCCTGAGTTTGTTCCTGGCACTAACAGTCACTGTTGTTTAAAGCGGATGCAGCCCTCTGCGTGTGCTGTGGGCTTGCACTCTTCCACAGCTGCTCAGGAGACTGCCCCACTGTTCCCGCACATGCTGTGGTAGCTGTTAGCTGCATGTGACGCATTTTCCTACCTTGTGTACAATAAATGCCCTTCCAACTTTAGGGATTCTTTGACAGATTTGGTAAGATGCCACATATTTCTCTGAGAAAAATATACAAGTTGGAGGACAAGTGTATACTCGTAGGGAAGGAT
Organism: Psammomys obesus; assembly: GCF_907164565.1. NCBI lineage: Eukaryota > Metazoa > Chordata > Mammalia > Rodentia > Muridae > Psammomys > Psammomys obesus. The sequence continues at coordinate 23,125,582 of NW_026596109.1, read as the reverse complement.
AGAAGGAAGATGAAAATCAGGATAGAATGATCCGGGACAGATACATGCTCTAATAACTAGCACTAACGTCAGGTAAACAGTATGAACATAGCGTTGTGCCCTGGAATGCAAAGAATCGTAGTAGTGGACAGGTGCATGGGCTGCCAGATGCACCGGTCAAGTTCCCGATGAGCTTAGGATGGACGCTGTGTGCCAGGGTCAAGCAACGATTATTTCTCTTTCAGTTGTATAGGTAGACCTACTGTATTCTGTATATGAAAATGTTTTATAATAGAATTTTGAATTCTTTTTACAAAAAGGAAGGATTGTCTGAAGGAATTGATTAAAAGTAAAATCTTACTAATAATGTACTTGCTATAGGGCTGTGCAGTGCTTTCAAAGAGCTTAATATACTCGTATTTTTATCAGAATGACTTTGTAAAGAGAGTATTATGTCATGAAATAATAAACTAAGGCTTATATGATCAGCAGCTTATTTAGATGAACCACAGGAGGTAACAGATCTTGGGCTAGTTTCTCCTGTTCTTTACTCTGTCTGAAGAGTGAACACAGCGACACTTACTGTCACTGTTTTTCAGACACTACCTTCCAGATAACTGTGAGCTGTCATTTGTATGAGACTAGGCTGATTGATAGCTGTTCAGCTGGCCTAAAAGGGGGTGGTGCTCGGATTGGTCAAGCTCTAGGAGGTACGCTTTTGTACAGACATTTGTGCTCCATAATTAATTTTATCTATATGTAAAGTGGTACTTTGAACTCTACGCGGCAGTGAGACCATTGGCCAATCATGTTTTTGGAAGCCAGGAACTGTTAATGTACTGTGAGGGCCCTTAGCTGTCATTGAGCCTTGCCTCTGTCTGAGCGCTGTCGGCCTACTTCAAGGCACTATTCGCCCTAAGTGTGGCAGTCCTCATGCGCATGCAGAGCCTAAAACATCGGGCCGAAGCCACATGCACTTGCTGAACTTCGGCCTTTGCTTTCATTGCTGTTTTCTTTTCTTGTTTCTAGGGAACATCGGCGAGCTGACCTCTGGCCTAAAGGGCTCAAAAAGATTGACACGAATAAGAACTTTTAAAAGTGTATGTGTGCTAGCCTCACCGGGCTTTTGGGATTTTTGACTTTAATGCAGTTCTCTGTATTTTTGCAACCTCTGGCCTAGGAAGCTCACCTTCTGTAAATGTGAATTTTGTTCCTTGTTGGTCTTTCTCAGTGTTGTTTTAAATTTGGGGTTCTGTGATGGGTGACTCTCGTTGCTGTCATCAGTATCACATTCAGAATTCTCTGTGTGGTCATGTCAGATGGTTACCTTGGGGAATGCTGACTTATTTCTAATGTTTCTGTTTTGGACACTTTCGGTTACCATGAAATTTACTAGTTTCTCTTTCGGTAGTATGCTATACAGGGCATTGTGAGAGAGAAATGTATGTTAGTAGAAACTGAATGGGAGAGGCTAAGTTGGAAACATCGTTTTGTTTAATCGGTTACTGAGAAGTTTTATCTGGGGGAGATCAAACAAGTCAAATGCCTTTTTTTTTAAAAAAAAAAAAAAAAAGGATGTACTAGGGTGCTAGGGTTGTATTAGTGCCTCTGCTTTGGCTAGTCATTGTTCTTATACTCCCTAAAAACTTAAGTAAAGAATTAAGGCCATTTCACATCAAGAAAGGAGCCATGTAGACTGGGGCCAGCTGAAGTCGCTCAGGTGGGAACCGGGTGGGTTCTTGATGAGACTGGAATGCTGCACTCTCTTTGCTCTGATCCAGCCACAGAACCTGAGGTCACAGTCTGACGTTTGTGTGGTTGTTAAAACAAATGTTTGTGTATAATTTGGGTTTTGTTCTTGTTAGAGAACATTTCTCTGGACATCTTTCTGTGTCTGTTGGCCTTTCTCCAAATTCAAATATATCTAATAAGGCTTGCTTCTCATATCTTTCTTGAGAACTCACTCTTTGTCTGTGTTCAAAATTGCTGGGTTTCAAAAAGAAATGCTCTCTGATAGTATAAACCATTCAATAAAGTGTTTGTTTTAATAAAATTAAAGAAATAATAATAGTCTGACTTATAAAAATTGTTAAGCTGCAGGGCACTTTCAGAAAAACAAAAACAACAAATGTAGCTCTGCCTGAAATATGCTTAGAAAGTAGTTATTCACCTTTCACCTCTGTGAAATTGAATAGTCTCTAGAGCACTTAGCAGGAATCCATTACCAAATAAGAGCTTTTCATCATAAACAAATAGAAGCTGTGATCGGAACAAGTAAATACTGGTGAAATGAAAGAGCAAACATTTCACAGGAACGTGGCCCATACGAAGCTTATTTCATTAGTGTGGAGCTAGAATGATTTATAAAGTTAATGATTTATTTCAATGAATTTTCTCCTCACACATGAGGCCATTGTGTTCTGAAACAGGGTAATAATATGATTGTGACATAAAGGCAAGTGCTTTTGAAGTGCTTATAAGATAGTAAGGCAAAGGTTGAGGAAGGAGACTATTATCTAGAAATAGAAATATAATATTTGTTGTGTTTTGTAGAGGATTGTAAGAATATATATGTATGTTTTTCTTTACATTCCACACAAAGAATCAAAATGAATCGATGTAGGTAGGGATAAAGAACTGGATAGATGTATAACAATTATAAAGTCGTGTTAGAGCCTACATAGTTCATGTACATTCTGTCAACTTAGCTGTAAATTTGGAAACTTTTTTAATAGAATGTGTGGAGTATATATTGCGTTAGAGTCTGTCTTCATGCTAATAATTCAGGAGGAAGGAAGAGCCAACCATGGATTTTGAATCAAAATAAATCAAATCTTACTTCCTTCTGTTTCTCGTTTGATATTTATCACAGCAACAAAAAAACAAAACGTGGGGCAGGACAGAGAGCTCAGTAGTAAAGAGCATACAGGTCTTGGAGAGGTCTTGAGTTCAAGTCTTAGTGCCTGCATCAGTTGACTAATAACCACCTTTAATCCCTGGGGATCCGATGCCTTCTTCTGCCCTCCATGGGGACATGCAAACACACAGACAGAAACATGCACATATATGCACAAAAAAAGATAATTCTTTTTTTTTTTTAAACCTTAATATATGCTGCTGAAGTAAAGCCCAAACTTTCTGCCTGTGTTGCTTATCTGCTCAATTATGATGTCGGAAAACTGCAGTGTTAAAATGAAAGCACACAAGCAACTAAAACAATGATGACGGGCTGAGGCGACGGCTTCGTATTTAAGAGTACTTGTTTTTCTTTTACAGAGGGCCCAGGTTCCATTCCCAGTACCCACTGATGACTCTGGTTCCAGAGGATTCAATGCCTTCTTCTGAAAGGACCAGGCCTGACTCCCTCCCCCCAAAAGTCATCAGTCCCAGAAACTAGGCTATAGGTCACCAATTCTAGGAATAAGAAAACCATAAAATTCCCTATCCAAAGAATATTCTGGAGGTAACCACAAGAATGGGAAGGTATCTTATCCCAGGGTGGGACATTTCTGCTGGGCAGCCCAGTGATGGTCTTATAGACCTGAGGTCTATAGATAGCTTACTCAATGTTAGTTATTAGGTAACCAATCACTCTGTAACAAACCTGCCCCTGCTGAATGTCATCCAATCCTGTAACTGCTAATCTGGGAATTCTGGTTTCTTGCGCAAACTCCAAATGAAAACCCTGCCAAGTAGCTGCTCGGGGCTCTCCTCTCTGATCCACTATGTTGGTGACAGTAGAGTGGCAAAGCTTAAGCCCGAATAAAGCTCTTTGCTCTTGCATAAGTGGTCCAGCTCCTGGTGGTCTCTGGGGACCTTGAGATCTGGGTGTAACAGGACCAAGCATGCCTGACATGCGTGCAGGCACAGCACTCACACAGAAGAGAGTAAATCTAATTAAAGAAAAGAAACCCTTAGACTGCTTAACTATTAACAGAGAAACAATTGTAAAGGCGGGATTTATTTTTGTTTTTGAGGCACCTCTGGTCTCTGAGACTTCACAATCTTTTTGCTTCAGGCTCCTTTGAATCTATAACATCCAACATAAGTTCTCTAAGATAAGATTTCCTGCTTAGTGAGGTCTAGGTTCCCCAAGCCCGAGTGGACGGTTCTGGGGTGTCAGTGGTGAGTTAGGAGGAGTGACACACAAAAAGGCGGTGTGGCTTCAGACACATTCTCAGCAGCACAGTCTGCTGACTTGAGCATGCACAACCATCGTCACCCTGGTACTAGGATAAACCTGTCATGACAAAACTTGTTTATGGCAGGGTTAGGCAACTGAGGACCTCAGGTCATTCAAGGGCGCTCCTCAGAATTAAGCCATTGCTGAGCAAATGTTGCCCAATGTCTGCCCAAGGCCATTTTCTCTTAGCAGACCTGCAGTCAGAACTTCTTAAAGCCATAAAGATGTTGATCTGTGTTTAGTCTTTTCTTTAGGAAGAAATAATTGTTACCCAGAGGATGGCAGTCCTACAAGGTGAAAAGATTATAGTTTCAGGCCCTCCTGCATCCTCGCATATTACAGGAGTAAGACTTTTTGTGTTTTTGAAATGTTTGACATGTATTTTAATTAACAAAGAGTACTTCTGTGTATTTATAGAGAACGATATGTTAATTAACATATCTGTCATCTCATCAATTTATCATTTTCTGTAAAGGTGATGTTTATATTTTAGCAAATTAGATATAATACATCATTATCAACTATGGTTGCCATATACAACAGATCATGAAAACTCATGATCAGCATCTTCCCTTCGTCTGTGCCATCTCCTAGTTCAGAGATTAATTTAGTAGCACTTGACACTGAGTAGGCTGTCCATGCCAGAGAGGCCTCACTAGGTCCACACTCCTCCCAAGAAGTCATTCCCCACAGGACCCATGAAGCACTGAGTTCAGATTTGTGCTATTTGTTACTGTTTCCAACACGCCGATTTAAGTAGGTGTTTCCCCATTTCAAGTCACTCCATGTCCTTGGCTCCAGAGGCCAATGTTGATTATATAAAGCAGGAGTTGGCTAACTCTAACCTGGCTCCTGGTTTTGTAAATATAATTCCACTGGAACCAGCCGCGCCCACTTGTCTCCATAACATCTGTGGCTGCTTTCAAGCTGTAGGTGTGACGGGATTGTGTACCCTCAAAGTGTATTTACTATCTGTTATTATTTATTAAAAAGCATGAGGCTGGTGACAACCGATAGTCTCTGCAAGAAGTTTATTAGGAGGGAAGGGGAGTAGGACGTGGGGAGAGGGAAAGGGAAAGGGAAAGGGGGCGCCCCAAGAGAGAGAGGGAGAGAGAGAGAAAGAGAGTGTAAGAATGTAAGAGAGCTTAAGAGTGTAAGAGAGAGACCACATTGGGGTTAGCCCTTTAAGGGGCAAGGTAACCATGCCTTCCAGGTGTGGCTACCTGGCTGGCAACACATGATGACATCATAAGTTGCTGGGTAACTCAGGAGCAGGTTGTGTTCCAAAATACAAACACTATCTGGCCCTCTAAAGAGGAAATTTGCAAACCCCTGTTACAAATGGACAAATAGCAGTAGAGACCTACAGTTGTTGGGAGCATGTCTCTTGAGTTCCACAGGAAGAGGAAACAAATGTTTTTTTCTAATATGGAGTTAATTACTTCAGAAATAAAAGTCAGTGAGGTTGACCCTAGCACTAAGAAGTTGGGGGCACTTACAGGAATGAGAAGGTGCCGGAGCCCACCAGCAGAGTCGAACAGTACCTGAGTGGGGAGTGAGGATTTAAAATAATTAAAACAAAACACACTACACACGGGACGACTTGGGAGGGCTGTCAGTATGACTGAAGCAGCCTGGGTTTATTCCGGGGTTCATTTTTTATAGGTAAAGCAAAGACAAGTCCCATCAATTAAAAAAAAAAAAGTTCATGGAAACGCCCAACTTTGATTTCAAACACTACCTCCCTATATCAGATAAAGTCCTATTCTAAAACTAATTCCCTAAAGCAGTTATGGTCCAAGATCACACAGACAAGCTTTTAAGGAATTTAGCAAAACTTCTTTTCTTTGTCAAGGTGAAGGCCAAGATGAAAACAACAATCAGCGTAAGGAGCAGCTCTCCACAAGAAGGTAATGATTTTTAGAGATTTATTTTTTAAATGAGCCTTTGCTGCACGTGTATCTGCGCCACTTGCCTGCCTCGTGCCCCTGAGGCCAGAGAGGGTGTCAGAGTCCCTGGAGTTATAGTGGTGAGCCACCTTGTGGGTGCTCGGGATTGAACCCAGGCCCTTTGAAAAGCAAATGGCGCTCTCAGTCACTGAGCTGCGCACCAGCCCCCAGGAGTTAACTTGGATGCCCCAAGGCCAGCCTGGGTACTATCACAGCAGGGAGCTTGAACCCATACACGGTAATTCTGTGCTTCTGTCTCAGGAGGGAGGAAGGTGACCTGCAGAATAAAAAGCTCCCACTACTGAAAGAAAACTCCCAAGGGCGTTTAGTTTATCTGGCTAGAGGTTTTTTTTGTTTGTTTGTTTTGTTTTTTTAAGATTTATTTATTATATACAAGTGCTCTGTCTGCATGTACACCTGCAGGCCAGAAGAGGGCACCAGATCTCATTATAGATGGTTGTGGGCCACCATGTGGTTGCTGGGAATTGAACTCAGGACCTCTCTCCAGCCCCTGAGGTTAAATTTTGAATAATGGCAACCCTCCAAGTTACAACAAAGCCAATATTTATAAACTAAAGTTTTAGTTTTAAGGAAATCACACACCCAAATTTAAATACAAGGAATAATCCTGAGAGATTCTTGTGTCCCTAGCCCAATTTACTCCAGTGGTTTTATCTTTCAAAAATATAGCACCACCTTATACCTGTGCTAATGTTAATGCAGTCAGGACTCAACTAGGATACGTGTAACTATAAGATTCCTTTATAGTTTTACTTTTAAAAATTGTGTGTGTGCGTCCCACTGGCCCTTCATTTGTCCTTTTGTAGCCACATGCACTTGCTAAAATTTGTTCTTTATTTTTATAATTTCATCACCTTAAGAATGTTCTACAAATGGAATCGTGTAGTACAGAACCTTTGGAGATTTTTCCGCTCAGCATTGGTCCTCTGAAGATTCTTCTAGGTTCTCCTCTTTTCTGACTCTCATATCTTCAATTTTGCCAACAGTCACTATTCCTTTCCAGTATTTATTAAAGCCAGAGTTTACCACAAACCAGTGCATGAAATTTATGTTCTCATTTAGCAGAAAGGTCTTTGATAGGTAACTAAACTCTTTGAATCATCATATGACAAAAGTTGCATCTAGCAAGAAAGACAACTTTTAGTTCAGTTATGTTAGTTAGTTTTAGATCTCACAAAGTAGCACACATACTGTGGTAGCACCAGTGAGTCAGCAGAGAGGCTAAATGTTTAGAAATTTATAGTATACTTTTATTTTTTAATCATTTAAAACAATTTTTAAATTTAAACATATTCTGATCATATTCTTCTTCCCCCACATCCTTCCAGATCTTCTCTCTAACTACCCACTCAACTTCAAGTTCTTTCTCAAAAAACAAAAACCCAATACAACAACCCCCAAACCACAAAAACAAAATCGTACCCCAAATGAAAAACAAAACAAACAAACCCCACCAAACTGTAGCCAAATAAAAAAACCAAAAGTAGACAAAGAAAAACAAATCCCTAAAAAGCTGTGTAGTCCATAATCTGTTTGTTGGGCCAGCTACTCCTGATCATGAGGTCTGCTCTGCAGTGGCTGACGTACCCAGTGTCCCTCTCCTCTCCCGGCAGTTAGAAATGACAGTTCAACTGTTAACCCTCATCCTAGGGCTAGGCATTCATTCATTCATTCATTCATTCATTCATTCATTCATTCATTGAGAAATCACAGCAAGAATATCAAGGTTATAGTGGAATGAGCAGCTGCAGGGAGGGAAGCCAGAGGACCAGGGGACTAGCACAGACTCTGAAATGTGTAACAGGTACTTTGATCCTGAGGGAGCGTGGAGGCCACCATGAGCTTTGATGCTTGGATAGTCACTATAAGTACACAGGTCCCTTCTGTGAGGGGTCAGGGAAATGGCTCCTTTTGGTGGAGGGGAACCAGCATCACCAGTTCCTGAGGAATGCTGGCTTTTGTCACCAGGCATCCTCCTACAGTTCAGGCTGAGCTCAACATGGACCGCCTTTTGGAGTTTGGACAACGACATGTAGGGATATGCTGTTTGCTCCTTTCTCATATCTTGTTTTGGTCCATTATCTCTAATATTGCTATGAGCATTCTTGTTCATTTTTAGTGCAAATGTGTAGATCCTGTCTAAATTCAGTGGTCACTCTTGATTATTTTCTAATTCTGTGTTCACCTTAGTGTACTATTTATCTCTCTTATTTTCACATTTTTATTTAATTCTTAATGTTTTAGAAAAGGAAATAATCAAATCTTCCACTCTGGGTCTTCTTCTCCCTACTCCTGCTATCGAGTCTTTATCTTTTTCTCCTTAGTTTTGATATATTTAACACATTGCAAATATTTTAAAACCCAGTTGCTACTTGTTTTTCAATTTAGTGCATATTTTGTGGTTGCTCTTTCAGTAGATATTTTAAAACACTGTGTTTTGTGATTTCTTATTTGCCACATCACATCATCCTATGATTATAGAAAAATCTTTTATTTCAGTCAACTCTATGACTTTATGATTCACATTTTATTCCTCTGAAGCACTGAAAACAATTTAGCATAACAAATAACATCCAAATAGCATATAAATAACATACAGATCCAACTTCATTTTCTCCCAGCTCTAGACAGTTATCGAATACCATGTTCATGATGTTCTAATGACATCTGAGCCCACTTTTATTTCATACTTAAAATGATGAGACAGCTTTTGACAAGAGTTGAACTCATCCGGTAGATCTGTGCACACATGGGCTTGCGTGCTCACAGACTGGACATATCACAGACAATACAAATTTCTAGTTTTCTTGACAAAAACAATAGCAAATCCCAAGTTATTTACTATTAGTGAGGCTGGTGTGTATATATATATATATATATATATATATATATATATATATATATAATATATAATGTGCATTTGTGTGTGTGTGTGTAAAACATATATGCTGGTAGAGGCCTAAGGATGACATCGGACGTCTTTCTCACTCATTCTCTACTTACACCCAGAGGCAGGAGCTTGCTAGTACAGCTAGTCTGTATAGCCAGCATGTCCCAGAGATCTCTGTCTCATGAAAGCTGGGGTGAAGGCAGGCCACCTGGCTTTTATATGGATTCTGGGCATGGAAACACTTTAACATATGGTACTGAAAGTCATTTCTCCAACCTTTTTTACCTTGTTACATATATTTTTTTTGAGTTCTTATTCCTATCTACTTGTACTTATCTTGAATAATTATTCCTGTGCCAATACAGTTAGCTGTTTCCTTCGTTAGAACTTTTTTTAGTGGTGTCCTGGTTAGTTCTTGTCACCTTTACACATCAGATGGGCCCAGAGCATTTTCCTGATTAATGATTGAAGAGGAAGGGCCCAGCCGCTGTGGGTGGCACCAGGCCTGGCCTGGTGGCCCTGGGTTGTACAGGAAAGGCTGAGCAAGTCATGGGGAACAAGCCAGTAAGCAGCATTTCTCCATGGCCCTGCTTCAGTCTCTGCCTCCAGGTTCTTGCTTTGAGTACCTACCCTGGCTTACTCAGTGGTGACTGTTAAGCATAAACTGACACAAACCCTGTACTCCCCCTAGTTGTTTTGGTTGGTGTTTTATCACAGCAACAGAGAGGTGAACTAGTACTGATGAGGGCTTGTCATGCTGCCCAGAACCAGGCTAGAACCAGCCTTAGAACCAGGCTCCAGTGATCTCAACCACAGCTGTGTCCTGGGCCTGGTTTCATCCCCTCTAAGTTTAGACGTGATATGAAGAACTCTTCAGAGTGTTCCTGTGCCGTAGCTTAAAATTTTCAGGTGAACTTTGGTGTTTCTTAAATAAGTCTCTGAAGGATTTTGATTAGAATATCGTGAATATGTGTGTTAATTTTGTGAAGAACTGGTATGTTTATAATACTTCATTCTTCTGTTAAGAAAAGTTCTCATTTATTCAGTTTCTCCTGTATAGTGTTTTGGTTTTTTTTTTGCAGACATACCTCTTGTTTAGTTTGTTTCTAAGTATTATATTTAATTTTTTTCTTGCTATTACTGCTATTTTTTCTTTTAATTAAACTTCATAACTGGTGATTCTTGGTGTATAAGAAACTATCGACATATCATGTTAATTTTATAGTTTGTGACTCTTTTTGAACTTTAAAATTTATTTCTATTAATTTTGCAGTGGATTTTGGCTTCTGAGGTGGGCATGAATTTTCTACAAATCACCATCATGGCCCCTGCATCATACTCTTAAACTCTAATTCTTGTGTAGTGAATAATTATATTAAGGCTCCTTTGTCTTATTTGTAATTTCAGAGAAAAGATGCTACTCTTTCATAGTTTTATGTGATGCTGCTGTTATCAAAGACACTGATAGGTTTTTATGCATTTCTGCCTCCCTGTAATGCCAATCATAATTCTCCTCTCACTGAATGTTTTCTAAATCTCTCAATCTATAAATTTTAATCTTCCAGTGTCCCTGTTCTGTAAGGAGAGTTCATTTTATCGACAGGTTTTCTAATAATAAGCCTTCTTTGCATTCTTGGAAGGTCCTGCTGTGATGGGTAATCTCCATTGTCAGGTTGACTGGATTTAGAGTCACCTAGGAAACGTGCCTCTGGGCATGCTGTGATGGCCTTTTCTAGAGAGGTTTCACTGAGGAGGGGAGACCCGCTCTGAATGTGGGCAGCAGGGTTCCACGCTGGCGCTTGCTTGCATGCCTCTCACTGCTCAGGGCTGTGGCGGCAGCATGGCCGCCCCTCACCTTCCCTTCCCACCGTAATGGTCTGTACCCTTTTAAAACAGCCCAAGTAAACGCTCTCTGCTCGGGTTTGCCAGGTGTTTGCCACAGCACTAAGAAAGGTAACTAATGAAAACGACGTGTGGGAGCTAGAACATTTGAGTTAAAATCACAGAAACATAACGAATGATCTATTTATGAGTTACCATGAGAACCAAAGTTTTGCTTCTGTAAATTAAACCATGTTTGTTAGCCGCGATGGTCCTGAGGCTCAAAAACTAGGCTGCTTCTGGGTATATTTTCCAGTTTGATTCCCAGTTCCGTGAACACTGCTAAGGTTATAGTTTGCTTGCTTGCAATTTTAGTGTTGTTTTTTTAATTTTAAAACTTTAAATTTTAAAAATTAAAAAATATATAACTAAATGAAAATAATTACCGTCACCATCCAGATGTGAATGTGTCTAGTTATTTAGTTAGATGGCTTTTGACATAGACAAATTAATCAACTCTTATTTTTGTAAATGTGATTTGTGTTCATAAAACAGAAATCAAACAATTAAGAGCCACAAACATGAAAGTAATCTAGCATCCCTACATTGTAATACCTAGAAATAAAACAAAGAGAGAGGAAGGGTATTAACTCTAGAAATTGGGATTGGAGAAGAAATTACCTGGTTAATGTAAGAATACAACCTGCAATTAAAATTGGAAATTGTAGGAAAGAGAAATAGAGAAAATAGTCACCACTTCAAAATAGGGAGCAGAGAATGCTGTTCAAGAATGGTGTGATTATGTGCTGCCTTGTCCCTGTAACCCCAGGGTTTGAGAGGCTGAAGTGGGGATTGCCATGACTTCACAGCAAGACCCTGTCTTTTTGAAAGTAATATAATTAGTTAAAAACTGAATATTTTTATGATGTATTTAGAAGGATCATGTAGAAAGCGAAGTAATCAACTAGTTATTTGGAAAAAGCAATATTAAATGTTATTAATTCTGATAAAATATTTTAAAGGAAAATCAAAACAGAAATCAATCAAATCCTTACCTGTCCTCTTTCATTGTAAATATTATTCATGGCCGGTGGTGATGAGTGTCTTTAATCTCCACAATAGTGAGGCAGAAGCAAGCGGATCTCTGAGTCTGAGGTGGGCCTGGTCTCCACAGAGAGCTCCAGGGCAGCCGGGCTCTACAGTGACACACTGCCTCAGATAAAAAGAATAAACATCTGTTTATTGCACAACTATTTATTATGTGCCACACAGCCAGGATGGAGAGTAGTGCACAGTCATGAAAACCCCACCTTGCTGATGGCCACTGAGGCTATAGCCCATTCTCAGGGTAAAGGAAGAAACAACCCATCAACATGATGGGTATTCAAGTCTATGCCCGAATTATTCAGTAGCTATTTTGGCCACGGTGTTACTGTTTCTTAGTCCACTGTATATAAGCACTTCTGACTTATTCCCATCTATCAATTTTGTGCGTTTTATTTTGTTTTCTCTAACTCACCTATAGTTACTCTTGAAAAACTTTGGTATTTTATGGCGACATGTCTAGGTGTTAAAGTTACTTTGTATCTTAGATTATTCTCTTCCTTTTCTCCATCTTGTCCTGTCATGGAAACACTTTACTAAGATCTTCAAGATGGATATATATTTAATTGGTTTACTGTGTTCCATAATATCTGGATGGTTGATTTTTATCATTTGAATGCCGTTAAGATGCTTTTAGAAAGAGCCATGTCTGAGCTGACTGCACTGATTAGTCATCCTAATAGGTTCTGCTCAGTAGAATGTGGCTTTCGTGTGAAGTTAAATGATCACTGTAGTGAAGGACTAACCACAGGAATGGAAGAAAAGCTGCAGAGAATTATTGAAAAAGGATGAGATATAGCACACTGGGGTTTGAGCAAAAGCAGTGAAAAACAACACGTGCTATGAGTTGTTATCCCCATTTAAAGTAAACATCTGCTTTAGGCCTGAAGCACTTTGCTGAGCACAGGCTGTGTGTGTGCAGAGATAAACACTGGATATGAGACGTCCTCCACTGAGGAGGACAAGGAGGACTCAGGAAGCTTTGCCTCATGAAGGAGTGATAAAGGACATTCTTTCTGGGTTCTAAGGGATCCTCTGTAAAAACTGTTTGGACTAAGGTATGGTGGCAATGTAAGTACTTTTCATGTTGGAAAAGCTGAAAGAGTTCACTAAGTTTGTGAAATGGATAAAAAGTAATTCTTATATTAGCTTTCGTTGAACATGAAAACACCGGCTGGTGTCACCTAACAGACTTTGACCACGCGTCACATTTTGTGACTGGCCTGTGAGCAACGTCACATCAGGGCTGTCTTCTGTTACTTTTTTTATAGGCTCATTCAGAACTGAGGTTTGCTTTCATTTGCTTTGTTGGGGAAAGGCTTGATTTTTAAATGTTTTCATTACTATCGCTTTTTTTCTCCTATGCACAAAACTTGTGGGCTTACTCTCCAAGAAATCTTTGTAAATGTGTAATTTTTCCAGCCAGGGAATTTCCTATCAAGCAGCATTTTGTCTGTTTCTAGCCTGAGGCTCTTGAAAGGTAAAGCCTCAGGGTTTTGTGAAGAATCTCGGTTATGCAGGGCCGCCTTCTGCCGTGTCCCCCACAGTGACACTGGCTGTGTCACTTTGCACTCCCACCAGCAGAGCTTGAGAGATCTGGTTTTTCATAATTATTTCCTATTTTAGTTGTAGTAATAGAAATGGGCTCATAGCTCATCGAGGCTTTTGTTTGCATTTTCCTATGGCTCAGTAATATTGATTGAGTCTATTTTTTTCATGTGTTTATTTTCCATTTGTATACTCTTTGTTGAAATGTTTCCTGAATGTTTTTTTTTTTTGCCTATTTCTAATTGGATTGTTTGAACATTACTTTTTAAATATTTGTGGGGTTTCCTTGCAATGCAAGTAAGAAAAAGAAACTACTTACTTCATAAGCAAGAGAAATCTGGAAGGCTGTTTGTTAACATTGTGGGTGTTTAAATGTAGATGTATGAGCTTGAATAATGTGTTCAGATTTTACTAAGATTCTAACACTGTGGAAGTAGTGCTGAGATGATGAACATAAAAGGGAGGGAGGGGAAAAAGAAAGAAAAGATTCAAGGGCAATGAGGAAGAGATGAGACAGGAAAAGTAGGTGGTAGAGTGAAGAAAAGGGAGGTCGTGAATAGCTTTACTTGTCAAGTTGACACAGCCAGAATCCTCTGAGCCGAGAAGCCTTAATTGAGGAATTGTCAAGTTCAGCTTGGTCCATTGGCCTGTCTTTGCAGGGTTCTACTAACTGATGCAAGAGGGCCAGCCTTCTCTGGGTAGCATCATTCCTCAGGCAGGTGGTTCTCAGCCATACAATAGATGGATGGATGGATAGATAGATAGATAGATAGATAGATAGATAGAT
>NW_026596109.1:23103084-23111290 GCF_907164565.1 Psammomys obesus | reverse complement strand
GATAGATAGATAGATAGATAGATAGATAGATAGATAGATAGATAGATAGATAGATAGATAGATAAGCCAGCCAGCAGCAGTCCTCCAAGTTTCTGTCCTAACTATTCTCTGTGATGGACTGTGGCCTGGGAGTATAAGCCAAATAAACCCTTTCCTCCTCTCATTGCTTCTGGTCATAGCGACAGAATGAAACTAGAACAGGAAAAGGGAGTCGTGGGCTTAGGCAGGCAAAGACAGTACCTCAAGTATGAGGATACCCTGTAAGCAAAGCTGTTTTGTGGGGTCTGTAACCCAGCTCCAGAGCTAGTGAGAAGTGGGTCTGGGTGTCCTTGTGAAACCTTAGACTGCTTTAGATGAGTCATAACTTGCTAAGTGAAGAATCTGACCTCGTTTGAATTACATTTAAGCCATTAGTGAGAGCATTTAAAGAGCATCAGGACTATTTGTGGTAGTGTAGACCCACAATGTCGGCACACGCGAAGCTGTGGCAGGGTTGGTTCAAGGCCAAAGCCTGGGCTATAGAGACCTGTCCCAAATCATTATAATTAGAGATGTTGTTTTAATTCTGGTTCTTCCAAAAAGCAGCGCCTTCGTGGACTCTAATTGTATATGGAGAAATCAGATGGCTTGCTTCTCCTGTGTCTCCAGGGTGTTTTATCTAATAATAATTACTAGAAATTACTTGGCAGCTGTAATTTGTTCTACAGATAAAGTGTAATTAATAAATTTTGAAAACCATGGATTATAAGAACAGAACTTCTAGAAACTGGACATATTTTTTAGACCAGAGACCAAGAAAGAGAAATCCTACAATGTGTCAGTTTGTTTGATTTGGTTAGTTTGGGGAAGCTGGAATTTGTGGATCTGTGTACTTGAAAGGTGCATGCTACATAAAGAAACAGCCTCCAAAGTTTGTTTAAGAGTCATCCCAAGTCTCTGGCTGAAATCTAAAGCTATGTTTGCCTCGACTGAGATTCTAGGAGGTTGGTCAAGGAATGGTGATAGGTTCCTTATCTTCCAGGAATGGAGCTGCCTTAGAAGCCCTGATTTCTCATTCATTGGCTGGGAGCAGCCTAGGACCAGGTAGACTCTCAGTATAGGCAGATGTCAGATCCCAACACAACAACCAGGATACCTGCTGGCATCTGAGTCTGTTTTCCATACAGGTGTAGAGTATAGCTACTTGATGTCAACTAAGACGGGGAAACCCAGAAATCCACAGTCATCGTCTGTGTTCCCCACCATTACAGCTCGCCTCATGGCAGCAATATGCCCACCCTCCTTAATCTACTAGCTACCTTGTCTTCTATTGTCTTTTGTGACAACTCAGCCACTTCTACCTCATGGAGTATTGATCAGTGTTTTTCCTAGCCTTCTGGGAGTGATTCCATCTTTTGGGTTTTTGATAGAGTGATAAGTTCTGTGTCCCATTAAATAACTGGATTGATAACCAGTTTTCTGTTCCAGCTCCCATATTCACGCATGCTCAGAATTCATTCCTGTGGTTCTGTGGCACACAGTGTCTAATTACAACTCTGTGGGTATATAGTGCCCTGCCTTACCAGGTTCAGCATGTCCCCGCCTCACGTACACCCAGTAATCAGCCTGTCAGCCAGGAGAGCACGGCAGACATGTCCTAGGGGTGAGGGAGTACATATTGTACTATGAGCAAAGGTCTCTGAAGCATTCTGTAGCACCGACATCCCAGCTCAGCTTCAAGAACTGTGTAGTGTGGGCATCCTCAGAAGCAACCAGCCGGATGTACCCTTCCCATAGCTCAGGGTCCAGGTACCTCTGACTTTAGTAAGGCAGACCTGTCTTGGTTGTCCCTCTAACTCTGTGATAACTCTATTATCAGTTCCCTGTCCTTCAAATGAAGAATGACTTTGCAAGCTACTAGAGAATTCACGTAGAACCACTAACTGTATAGCACTCCATCATTCATCCATCACCTGTTTACTTCCCGAGGGAGTAAACAGAACCCAGCAGTACTACACATCTGCTGTCCTGGTAGATGTCACTCATCTATGTGGCCCCCGCTCCGTCAGCCCAATGTCGAACACTGGAAATCATCACGGCAAAGCTGCCCATCCAAAGTCTTGTCAGCCTTAAGCCACCCAGAAACAAGAGAGCTTTAGTATTTGTCTTCTCAGGAATGATCAGTTATTGCCTGAGAACAGCTTGGAGGAAATAAGCCTTATCAGGAAATCATGACAATAAATTTCAAAATAAGAAGCTGGGGCTGTTGGTCAGTGACACTCCCCACAGCAATATTAATAACCCTGAGAACATATGCTATTAGTTGCTGTACTGGTATCTATAAATAGAACTGGGCGTAGGGCTACAGAACTGAAGTATCCATTAAATGGACAAACGTGGAAAGAATAACCTTTTAAAAATACTTGGCTTAGTCAGGACAGTGCTTCATGAAGTGAGAAACTGCTGAATTTTGGTAAGAAGGTGTCGTGATAGGTATTGTTTCTCCGCTATACCTCATTTCCCAGTGTGACAGGCAGCAATCAGAGGTCTGCAATCCTTATGTGTCTAGTTGGTGTCCGAGGGCCAGAACAGACCTTGTTTTCAAAACCATGTGTCTTGGTTAGGGCTTTATTTCTGTGATGAGACAGGACAACCATTGATGTTTTCTTTCATTGCTTTCTTTAATTTCAATGTGTCCTAAGTATGTTTGCCAAAAAAAAAATGATATTACAATGTACATGTTAGATGTGCTAATTTCCAGGTGCCTAGAAACAACTAACTTGACTATCAGAAGAGAGCTGGATCTTAGAGTTGTGAATTTGTGAGTCACTGACATGATTATTGAGAATGGAGGAAGTATAGAATAAAAGACCATAGAATACCAACTTGTAAGGAAGATAGAGGAAAAAATGTCAGGCCTCAAAATGGAAAACAAGAAGTAGAGGAAAGAGAATAACCAAGGCCAACGGTTTCGGGGCACAGACCATAGGATTAGACTGTCTCGTGCAGTCAGACTTGAAGTCCGATCACTTGGAAGGTCACAGGGGAGTGAGCGCTGCCGCACGGTGGACGGTGCAGTGCAGAATGGCCAGGGCACCAACAAGCTCTTCCACTGGCCACTTGCTGGTTTCTCTGCTCTCCCGGCCGGCATAACGAGACAGCACACTTCCTGTTATGATAATTCCCTTTTCTCAAAAACAAAGTTTTTCCAGGACCTATAACTTGGAGAAATTTGGGCAAATATTTGACTTACTAGTGAGAACAGCAAAGGGCATGGGCGACGTGGTCTTCAGAGGTATCAAGCCTCATATGGAATGTGTATTTGTTTCAGAGCCTAACAGCTTATATCAAATACTAACAGTCAGTTACCTTGCAAATGAATTGTATACTATCAACCTTTAATATTTTTTTAATTTAAAAACTCATGATGTCTTCTACCACTGCATTTTGCAATGTAAAATAAAGAATGGAGAACAACAAGTTTATCAGCTGTTTTGAGGATCTGGAAAACTGATGATTTTTATCAGTATGAGTCTGCATTCAGGCAAAGCAAAGATAAATCTTTGTGCCTAAAATCTGTTTTAAAGTGTATTTGTGATAGCCTTTTCTCCTGAGCTCTTAAGCTTTTTGTAGAGGCACTTTACTTAAGCTCAAATTTGTTCTCATATGTTGTAGCTTACAGTAAAACCTTTGTAAAGAAAATTCTAGCTCAGTGGTGGTGCACACCTTTAATCCCAGCACTTTCGGAGGCAGAGGCAGGTGGATTTCTGAGTTCCAAGCCAGCCTGGTCTACAGTGTAAGTCCCAGGACAGCGGGGCTATAAAAAAACAAAAAACAAAAAACCTGTCTTGGAAAACAAAAACAAAAACAAAACAAACAAACCAAAAAATGAAAGTTCTGAGAACGATTATGGTCATGGCAAAGAGTACAAAGTAATATCATTTTTAAAATTAGAAATAATTTGTACTGGTCATTTAAGTTAGCTGAGAATATTCAAAACTTACAAATGTGAGATTTTTATAACAATGAGATTGATTTTTTAAACTTCCATCCACTAATTATAGCAGTGCAATTATGTATCAATCACCTTTATCATGCTATATTCTTTATATCCCCACAAATTTCTCTTTAAAAACCAATAAAATGAAAATTCTGAGGATTTCACTTCTAGGTTTTCATCTCCCCACATTTGGCGACGTCTCCTTTGAGTTCCACTCATCCAGAAGTCATACTCACGGTCTCCCGGGCCTCCGTGCTTAGCTCTTCACAGTGTGAGAGCATGTCATATGCTGGAAGATCCTAGTGGGCCAACCCCTCCTTTTGGAAAATATTTTTCCCATCAGAAGAATGCAGACAACACCAAATAAATGCGCAAAACAAACCACATTCCCCCTTTAAGGTTTTGGGCACAAAAATTTGTCTTTGTTTTTGTCTGAGTACAGACTCATATTAATAGAAATCATCAGTTTTCCAGATCCTCAAAACAGCTTGTAAACTGTTCTTCATTCTGAATTTTACATTGCAAAATACAGTGATAGAAAACACCAAGACATTTTAAGTTAAAAAGTAAGTATTAAAGATTGATAGTGTACAGTTCATTTGCAAGCTCATACGGTAATATTAGTATAAGCTAGTAGGTGCTGTTTTGTTCACAACTAACCCACTCTCTCCCCCTTCATCACAGGTTCCAGAGGTTTGAAAAGGCCTTTCTCTTAGCTGTTGACATTGGTGCGCGTGACCTATTTATGGTGAGTCATTTCCAGAGATGATTTCTGTGCCGTTAGAGCTAAGGCTGAGTAAGGTGTTTTGAGCACTAAGGGTTGGTGTCGTTGCAACCTTGGGTGCGTGGCAGGGCAGCGTTACTCCGCCATGCCTTGCGGCACTGCCCTCACGAAGCTGGCCAATAGCAGTCCAGCATCTTGTGACTTGTTGACATTTTCCTAGCCAGAGCCAAAGGACCTTTTATGCTTTCAAAGCATTTATGACTCTTGAACTTTTCTCTCCATGAACCTTGACATGCAAGATGGACACCACTCCATCTATTAAGATTAAATGTCTTTCTAATTCATGCTCTGAGCAAGTCTGCAGCTGCAGAAGTCAGGAAACCGGAAAGTGTGTCCCTGAGGTATGAACACATTGTTGGACTTCCAGGTTTCAGGGTGAAGTAAAAAAATATGAATGCATTATGTATGTTTCGGCATAACTAGAGAGAAAAGTGCGTCTACAGGTGTGAGTCCACCGTACTTTTGCTCTGCCATTTGTCTCTTGCCCAGCAGTGTCGTCACCCAGCTTCTTAGAGACACTGTGCTCTGTCAGGTTCCTGTCTGGTTTTGAGATTGTAATTCATTACAATGCTTCTCTCTTCCCTTTCCTCCCTCTAAACCCTCCCATCTACTCCTCCTGACTCTGGGTTCCTGTCCTATGAGAACTTTCAATCTAGCAGGTCAGACAAACAAAGTAGCAAGTCCATTAACATCAAAGAAACAGTAAAACAAAAGTTTGTCTTGGTCTTTTGCACTGTGAAGACCCTGTCACGAAGTGTTGCTGTTCCCCTGCATATTGTGTTTATCACATTTGGTCATTTGTGTTTCCATTAAATTTGGGATTAAAATTCTAAATTACAGATCACAAAATTTAAATTGCATATTCTCAAATCAATTTACATACGTTAATCATAAAAAATAGTAATTGTTTTCAAAAGCATAAACATCGTATTTGCCATCTTCATTTTGCTTTCTACTTGGGTGGGCATGTTAGTATACTGAGAAAGGTTTACTGTTTTCATCAAGATCCATCCTGCAGATACCACAATGTCAGAGCTTCAACTAGGACCTTACCTATCTTTCTTCCTTTTCTCTGTCTTCTTACCTGCTTGATATTCCAATAGAGATATATGGGCCTCCTGTCTCCCCTTCCTCTCCCATTCCCCCACTGCTTCCCACTCCATCTCTTCCTCCTCCACCTCCTTAAAAGCATTATCAAAATGTAGCTCTGACAGGCCTGAGACTCATTCTGTAGACCTGAGGCTGAGATTAAAGGCATCAGCCCTTATTTCTTGTTTTATGTCTGTAGTTCCCCCCCCCCTTTTTTTTTTACAGGTGAGAACTGTGATTAGAATTGCAATGTTTTTTTGCTGGGCAAAATTTCCTTCTAAAAACATTATATTCTGTAATTTACTGCTTTGGTAATTAATAAACATAATTACCAAAAATACCCCCTAACATATTTTTATATTTGCTTCAGCATTTTAATCTGTTTAACCAAGTACCAATTTAGAGAAAGTCTTTGTGTTCGTTCAAATCTCCTTAATCCAAGTAGATTTTTCTGCTGATGGGTTAAAATAAGAGGAGTGTATGACTAGACTTTCAGATTTGGAAAAGTACAGACACTATTCAGAGTGCCACATCTTCACTCTTCGTCTAAGACATTGCCTTTAGCCAAGGTCTATTTTAAGGGATCTCAAAATATAGAGTGCTGAGACCTCAGTGTTTAAGTTTATGGAAGTGCTTTGTACATTTGAGACTTGATGTTGAAATTATCTAAAAGGATGTATCATGTTTTCTTATAGATTGATTCTTACTGTTTAAATTTCATCTGACCAGAGGTTCATAGCCTATATTCTAAGAAATATTACTTCTTTTGAAAAATGAAAGTTTATAAAATAAGCAGGATTATCTCTACTTGCAAAGGATTTATTATCCGTAAGCCATCTCCTCCTTAAAGATTAAAAATAATACCAAAGGGACCACAAAAAAAGAAGTCTGTCTGTCTGGGGACATGGCTCAGTGGGAAAAGTCAAGCATGTGTGAGCTCCTGAGTTTGATCTCCACCACTCATTAACCAGGTATGGTGGCACAACCTATAATCCCACCACTTGTGAGGCGGAGGCAGGAGGACCAGAAGTCAAACTCAGCCTTGGTTTACAAAGCAGTGTGGAAGTCTGGGCTACATGAAACTGTCTCAAAAACAAACAAACGAACAAAAAAATAAAACAAAACCCCAAATCAACAACAACAAAAAGAATCAGTTAACCTGAAAATGGTGTTCTCATGTTAGCATCTGTTTGTGCTAAACAGACTCAGGGTATACCACATGACAAGAAAGGGGATGTGGCTGGAAACAGGAGCCTGACACCAGAGAGGCCTTAAGTGAACTAGGCAATTAGACTTTCTCTTTAAAGCTGCAGGGGCTGTCTCTGGCATGAACTCAGTGGCAGGCTCTCTGATCACCTCCCCTTAGGGGGGTGCAGCCTTTGTAGGCCACAGAGGAAGATGATACATCCCATCCTGAGGAGACCTGATAAGCGAGGGTCAGATGGGAGGAGAGGAGGACCTCTCCTATCCTGGACTTGGGAAAGGGCATGGGAAGAGAAGAGGGAGGGAGGGTGGGATTGGGAGGGGACAAGGGAGAAAGCCACAGCCAGATACAATGTGAATAAATTGTAATAAATGATAATAATTAATAAAAAGAGAAAAAGCTGTGGGGGACCTGACAGAGGCTTTGAATCAGAAGAGTGACACTATCGTAACTTTGAGCAGGGGTCTACAAGCCATTTCTGGAAAGGACTAGGTAGCAAACATTTTTTTTTTTGCAAATCTTACAGTTACTGTGCAGCTCGTCACCACGGCCATCAGAGTGAAGGCAGCCACAGCAGTGTGCAGTGAGTGTGTGCTCCAGTAAAGCTTCATTTACAACAATCTGAGTATAATAAAATTCTTAAGGGTCACATTTAAAACCGTGATTTTCCCCCAAATTCTTTAAGCTAGAAAAGAAAAGCATCTTTGTTTCCTTTAGTAACATTTGGTTGCGTGCCATAGTTTGCCGACTCCTAATTTGGATGGAGAGCTGAGGCTGCAGGAGAATGAAGCCAGCTTCAGGGTCAAGGATTAAAGTAGAAGTGGGTCACTGCAGGTCCGCCTCCTCAGACCAGTATCTTAATATTGACTTTTTAAAAACAATATCCGGAGCCTGTTGGTTCAGTTCCAAACTCTTCTATTGGGTATGTGGGTTCTGAATAGTTTACCTAGCCCTGTTTGCCTTCATTTTATTGTATGTAAAGTGGTAACAATGCATAAATTGCCAAAGTGTCTGGCATACTGTAATGACTTGGAAACTCGAGTTTCTAGCATGTTTTTCCCATTACTCACTTTAAAAATCTTTGTATAGTATTTACTTTTAAGGTGTGTGTGTGTGTGTGTGTGTGTGTGTGTGTGTGTGTGTGTGTGTG
>NW_026596109.1:23031658-23103074 GCF_907164565.1 Psammomys obesus | reverse complement strand
GTGTGTGTGTGTGTGTGTGTGTGTGTGTGTGTGTGTGTGTGTGTGTGTGGTGTAGTATGTGTGGGGTGTGTGTGTATGTAAGATTAGTAATGCTGGGCTTCAGACAACTATGAAAATTCATTTGTTTGTAAAATGTCTCTACTTGATAGCTTGGAATCATTCAAGACAGCTTTGTTTCATAGTCTGTTCTCTTAAGGACAATACCATAGAAAATAGATTGATTTATTACACTTGGATTTATCTACATCAAAAGTAACACTTGGAACCACTACAGAAAGTTTCAGTAAGTCATGTTGATGGTCCAGCATTCTTTATAACAAAGAGTTAGTGTGCTGATCTATAAGTAAATAACCAGTAAAGAGGAGAATAGCAGAATTAAAAATAAGCACAAATCACCACAAGGAATTTCAAATACTAAAAATTATAAATAGTTCATAAACGCAGAAAATGTGCAAAGTCATTGGTAGTGAATCCTGGACTATGACTCTGATCAGCTCATGGGGGGAAGCAGCAGTAAGCTCTTCTTGGAATTCCCATCAGAAAATATTTAATTATACATGAACAAATATTTTTGTGGACTTCCTTTTGTTTTCTGTTATTCCCTCCATCTGTGTTTGTGCCAGGACCACATGAGTTTCTCTGTAGAATATTTATAGTTAGCTTTGGAATTGGGTTGCTCCATATATCTGGGACCCTTTGGGATGCATGTGAATTTTAGGATGCAGTTTTCTGTTTTCATACAGGCACATCATTGAAGCTTAGATAACATTGCATCGATCGCTTTAGGTACAATGGACCTCTATTTTGTAGTTATTTTTTCCTTTTCTTATTGACTATTTTGGAACCTTAATTCATGTACCGAAGTCATGCTCGCCTCCCAGTCCTCTCACGTCTGCCCCCTTCCCTGTGACCTCCCTCCCTCAAGAAGAAGAAAGGAAAAAGAGATAAAATGTCCATTTTGTGATGTTCTTACACCCTCACTGTTGCATGCTCACGCGCCTAGCGGCCAGCCTCCCAAGCAGAAGGGAAGGTGAGTCTTCTCCCATACCCATGCCACCACTGGCAGCACCGTGCTGGGGCCAGCGAGGAGCAGGGACAGCTCTTCTGTGCCCATGCCACTACTGGTGCCACTGTGCCGCTGTTGGTGATGGTCAGGGCCACACCTGCCTATCACCACCTGGATGTGGTGGCAGACAAGGAATGGGACCAGCTCTCCGGCACCCACTCATGCAGGCAAGAGGCAGGGCTAGCTCTCCAGCACCCACAGATACCACCATGGATACAAGTTGGCAGCCCAGACCACGGTCTTGTGCATATGCATGTTTCCTTTTTTTTTTTTTTAAAGATCTATTTATTATGTCTGCATGTACATGTGCAGGCCAGAAGAGGGCACCAGATCTCATTATAGATGGATGTGAGCTACCATGTGGTTGCTGGGAATTGAACTCAGGACCTCCGAAAGAGCAGCCAGTGCTCTTAACCTCTGAGCCATCTCTCCAGCCTGCATGTTTCCATCATTGACAAGTTGTCAGCTCAGGAGGGTGGCAGTGGAATGTTGCCTCAAGCTTTCTGTTTTCAGTTTGTTTGTCTTGTTGTTGTGGGTTTTGCATATCTGTTAGAATGTAGTCCTCCCCACCCCACCCCACACATGGTCTTATGCATGTCCTTTGCTGGTTACACGGACCACGGGCCTC
Source organism: Psammomys obesus (assembly GCF_907164565.1). Classification (NCBI taxonomy): domain Eukaryota; kingdom Metazoa; phylum Chordata; class Mammalia; order Rodentia; family Muridae; genus Psammomys; species Psammomys obesus. The sequence continues at coordinate 23,101,380 of NW_026596109.1, read as the reverse complement.
AGGTGGATACATATGCCACTCACATCTAGATGACTTCCTGCGGCAGCAAAGCCTGAGGACAGCTCCAGGAGAGCAGGCAGCAGGACAGACAGTATATGTCCACGTGGATCTCAGGCTTCATTATGGCCGGGGCCAGCAGCAGGGACCAAGACCACAGTGGTTCTTTGAGGAGGTCCAATCCTGAGAGTAAACCTTTCCTCATCTTGGGCCTCCACGGTTGCTCAGAACCAGGGCATGTTCAGGGGCTGAGTCTGATTCTGCCTAAGCTCCAGGCTGCTGTACACCACCCTAACCTCTTGATTTGTTCATCATAGTAGGCCCACGAAGGTGGGGCTGCCTGTTTGGCCTCTGCCACCTGTGCCCACCTGTGGAAAGCTTCTCTACGTGTATATGCTGCATGATGAGCCCCCTTCTCATATTCTACTAATTTTTCACCCCCTCTCCATTACTTCCCTTTTACTTGCTAGTTTTACTTCTACTTTCATAACATATATATGCACAAGATGTTATATATCTCTAGAAAATCTAGGAACCACAGTGAGAGAAAACATAATTTGTCTTTCTGAAATTGGCATAATTCAGTTGATGTGATTATCCTTATTTATTCCCATTCTCCTACAAACAGCATGGCTTCCTTCTACATGGGCTTGGTTGGGCTTGCATGCTTTCTGCTGTGTGTTTTGTTTTATTTGTTTGTTTTGATTGCTTAATTCATTCCCAGAATTTCTGTCTGGTTCTTTTTTTAGTGTCTGAATTTTTTTTACTGATTTTTTTTTTCTTGATGTTTTAAAATTTTTATCCAAGTTACTAATTCTTTCATCTTCTTCAGTAATTTTCTTGTGTAGGTCCTCAATTAATTTCATAACTTTCTTCTTTAGGTTTCAGACTGCTTCCCTGACTGTTCCTTTGAGTCCTCTCTGTGGTCACCGGTCCTTTCTCAGGCTGTAGGCCTCTGGCATCTTTGTCTGGCACCTCAGCTGTCTAACCACCTTGTTCTCCACCATTGGCAAGTTGTCAGGTTAGGAGGGGTCTCAGTGGAATGCTGCCTCATCTTTTTCCGTTTGTCGTTCTTGGGTTCTACATATATGTTGAAATGTATGTGTTCTCTAATTTGTAGTCCCCCTACACTCCTTTTCCCATTAGTTTTTGTTTTATTTTGCGTAAATCATGATGGGCTGTCTTTGCCTGGATTTATATTCACGGGGAGCCAGTTGCAGTAACACTGTGACGCCTACATGTTTGAGTCTTAAAAAAACAAACAGGACTGTCTGCAAAAGAAGAGGCAGAAAGAGTGGGGGGACCAAGGGAACAGAGGACGCCAGGTGAGCAAGGTTGTCTCTCAAACAGCTTAGGGAAGCTCATGTGAACTTACAGACCGAAGCAGTAGTCACAGGCCGGGCACGTGACTCTGTATATATTCTCTAGCTCTCAGCTTAGTACTTTTATGAGACTCCACAATGTGTGAACGAGTGGGTCTTTGATTCTTGTGCCAGCTCTTGGGGCTCTTTTATTTTTCTGTTGGTGTGTCTTGTTCAACTTTGAAATGTTGTTTTTTGTTTTATCTTACTATACTTTATTTTGTTATATTTTGTCATCTCTTAGAAGCCTGTTCATTTCTACTGAGAGACCGAAAGGGAGCGGATTTGGATGGGAGAGGAGGTGGGGAGGAGTAGAGGGAGGGGAAACTGTATTCAGAGTATATGGTATGAGAAAAGAATCCATGTTTATAGAAAGGGGGAGAGACAGAAGCTATGATTTTAAAATACAAGCTTAGAAAGTTTAAAAAATTTGAATTCAAATGTCAGGAATTACTCTATATATGTAGTATATATATATGTCTGTATTTACCCACTAGACTTAGGATAAAATTGGACCGATTTAGAAAAGGTGAATTAACGTAAAGACATCCAATCTCAAAACAAAAACAACAAAATGAACAATTGGAATGACTTGCAGAATCAGACTCATGCCTTTAGTAGGAGCTTCATTAAATCATAGCCTACAGATCCAAAGATCTTAGTGAATGCAAATGCAAGGAAGCACTTTCCAGGAATGTCCTATCAACACAGGATACTCAACTAGAACAGCCTTTACTCAGAAATTTAAAATAACTGCATAAAAATACCAATAACTGATGTGAATTACAGTTGTCCTCAAAGAGAAACTACAATGCCAAGAGATAATAGGGCATCTTTTAAAGTGCTGAACACAAAATACATTCAGTGAAAATATCCATAGGCAAGAGTAAACTATAATTTTAAACAAAGGTGACAGAATGCAGCACCAACAGGTCTGTGCTACGAGAGAAGCAATGAGTAAAGGCTTGGGTTGAAAGTTCAACCAGAACTTGGGTGTGCACCAAAGCTTTGGAATGAGAAGCATATGAATCAGTAGTCTTTTCTCTCCATCTTACCATTCTTGAAAGTTCAACCCAGAACTTGGGTGTGCACCAAAGCTTTGGGAATGAGAAGCGTATGAATTGATAGTCTTTTCTCTCCATCTTACCATTCTTGAAAGCATAGCTGACGCATGAAAATTTAAATGTTTGAGGTGTGTAAGTTTATCCTCATTCTTAAGCATTAGAAAGCATATGCGTATAGTATATCAACATGGTATCCAACAAATATGTACAGTTTGATGTGTTGATTTGTGTGTGGCCAGCTTTTAAGGGGCCACAGTCTTCTTTAAAAGAAGATACTTAAAGTAAAAGTTATGCTGTTAACATTGTGTTTATTGCTTGTTAAGAATGAAATGAGTGGTGGTAACATGGGAAGGGCAGATGGAATTATACTGCTATGTGGTTGGTAACTTTTCTGAAGTGCCACAGTTCTAGCTACATGGTGGCAAGTTAAAATCGCATATTATACCAAGGAGAGGGTTTTCTTCTAAGTAAAAAGCAGTGAATATGTAGCTTTCAAAAGTCAATACAGAACATTGAAAGATTTGAAAATATTCTGCCTAAAACCAGAAATGTATAAAATAAAACAAGTAGCAATATTTTCATTTTAAGCCCAAATATATGCTTTAAGTTGAATTCAAAGATTTTACACCATTCAGTTAAAAAAGTAAACATCAGCTCTTTTTAAAAGTCAGAGATTATCAGACTGGACCCAAGGCAAGTTTACACTCAATGTATAATTCTTTTCTTATATTCAGAATATACTTTATTGTTATGACAAAAATAAATTAAAAGTAAAGGGGTATAAAAACAATAGACAAAGACTACTACAAAGTCATTTTGGAACAAAAAAAGGGTATTAATTACAAATGATAATAGTTTCACAACAGCCACAAGGTTTATTTGGTTGCTTGGTTTTGGTTTTGTTTTTTGTTGTTGTTGTTTCGTTTTTCTTTTTTTTTTTTTTTCTTTTTCAATATAGGGTTTCTCTGTTTAGCTTTGGCTGTCCTGTAACTCACTGCAGACCAGGCTGGCCTCAAACTCAAATCCACTTGCTTCTGACTTCCAGAGTGCTGGGGTTAAAGACGTGTACCACTTCCCCCCAAGTAGCTGCAAGTTTTAAAGAAAAGATTAACAAAATGTCCAGATGTGTGTTCTCATCAGAAACAGAAACACAAATTTAGAATATCAAACATTTGAAGCATTTTATAAAGTTGGAATTCAGAAATCTGTAATTTCAAAAAGTTATAGAAACATTTACCCAATAAATATTTATAGTGATAAAAGTTTATTAAAAAAAGACACAACAATAAACGATTGTATACAAGGTAAACAAGCTTCAAAAATTTGAAACAAGATCTGAGAAACCTAACAGGGAGGCAGAGGCATGTGAATTTTATGAGTTCAAGGACAGCCAGTCTGGTATACACACTGCGTCCAGGACAGCCGAGGCTACACAGGGAAACCCTGTCTCAAAAACAAAAAGCATAGAGAAAAGAAAAAAAAAAACACTTGAGAAACTTAAAAAAAAGTCGATAGATATATTATAGTAGAGAAAGTAGACAAAGACACGTGAATGTTTGAGACCTGCGAATTAACTGTCTCTGATATTCTGGAAGCTACAGAATCCAGTGTTTGTTATTTTTCAACAACTCCAGAACTCACATTATTTTAAACTGTCATCATTTATCCATCAACAAACTATATTGGGCCACATGATAAGACATGAAACATTCTAAAAAAAAAAAAAAAAGATACGTGAAACCAAAGGAGCTGTGTTATAGGCCAGTAAGTAACACGTGGTACCTTTGAATTTCGCAAATTAAATAACAGTTGTTTACAAAATGTCCTGAGCTTCAGAAGAAGTCACAAAAGAAGTGAGGAAGTACTTTGAGTAGATTTTAGGAGAAGCACAATGTGTGGGCGGCCGTTGACCCATAGTGGCGCGTGGTGCAAGTAAATAAACACGGCTGTAAGTGTGAACGTGACACTTGAGTGAGAAAGTCACAGCGGCGAAGGCCGTGGTTGTAACGTCATAAGGCAAAAGTTACTACTGGGTTCTGTGACTGCTGGAAGCTTCTGCAGGAAAACGTTGTTTAAAGGTGCACAAATATGTTTGTATTATAAAAGGTGTGTGTTACTTGCAGAGGGAGCAAGAGTAACTGCCATGAAGAAAATTGGCAAACACTGTGCAAATCAAACAATCATAAGCCATCAATAACAGACCAAATAGCTGGGTATGGTGATCCGTCCCTTTTATCTCAGAACTTGGGAGGGAGAGGCAAGAGAATGAGGTCATCCTGGGCTATGTAAAAAGTTTGAGACCACTCTGCTCTACAGATTCCAAAGTATTAATACGGTAATTATAGTAATACAACAAAGAGCAATTCGCCACGGCATCCTGTCTGTGACTGGCCTGCCAAAGATTATAACTGAGCCCACATTGAGCCATTCGCATTGAGCAGCCCCGAGAGGAGACTAATGGTCATTACCAAATGCATCCAGTGTTGGTTGCTTGGATGAAAAGAACCAGGATGAGTTGAAGCTTCACTGTTCTGTGGGTGCACTTATCAGTGGTAGTTTCATTATTTTCATGGTTAGTGGTTTTGTAGGAAATAGAAAGTAAAAGCAACTTTTAAGCTGCACTTGAAACTTTGTGGAAGCTTGAATTTTTTTTAAATATACATCTTCACTTAATGTTCTTAGATTCTTCACTTCCCATGTTTTCTCTAGGTGTAATCTGTGTGGCTTGAAAGTCTATTGCTTTGATCACAAAATGCTGCTTCTAATTTCTTGTCTTTGGATCATATTTCTGGGTTTGAAGATTCAGGTAGCCCCTCTAAAGCAATTATTATCATGGCATGAGAGATCATCGTTTTGCTATGCTCATTGTGGCAGAAAAGCCACCCAAGATTGCTTCTCTTGCCCCTTCTTGGATGGCATAAAGATGAGTGAGCCTTCTGAGCATTCTCATGTTGGCATCTCTAACTACCTTGGCCATTGGCATAAGGCCATTTGGAATGTCAAATGTACCATCTGATAATGCTATAAAAAGACCTATAACTGCTGCTCTCCAGCCATCTGTGCCTTCCCTTGGCACAATACCGTTGGGTAGTTTGTCTTCATTGGCATGGTTTTGTAGGGCGGCTTACATCTGTTATTCCTAGGCACTTGCTTGGTGATCAAGTTGACATAGAATTGGTTCTTTGGCACTGTCTTCACACAGAGGAGTTTTATACCTGCTAACTTCAGAAACAAGCCTTGGCATTTGTTTAACCCATTATAATTGCAATTTCAATGTTATAAATCTATGTATCTTTCTGGGCGCTAGTGACTCAAACCTAGCTTGGACTTTCAAGTTTAAGTTCTAGTCAGAAGTCTTCACTCACAACTGTTAGCCAGATAAAGTGCACTTTAGGATAGTCAATGGAGATTTTTTTTCTCTTGTTCCTCTCCCCTTTCTCTGTCAGAGCACTCCCCTCTCCCCACCATGTCTCTCTCTCCTTCCCCCATCCCCAATCCCGATCCAATAAACCTCTTTCAAAAAAATATAGTCAATGGATTATACAAAGCAAATCTCTTCTGTTGTGCCAAATCTCTGGAAATTAGAGAAACTGTATGTGTGTGAGTTAAATTTTATAACAGAAACCAAAATAAGGATACTTGGTTGACCACAGAAGTTATGAGAATCCACTGAAAACTACAAAATGGACAAAGTGAGATTAGGAGAACAGGAACCAGGTATAAGAAGAGAAGACTGATAACAACGTTGGTGGAACATCCAGTACTTCATGCCCTGGTGAGAGAACTCTATCAATAGAAAAGTATTTGTGGGCAAGCAAGGATGGAGCCTCAGACACTTCAATACTTACAGGAGGGAGAGTAAGTGGAGAGAAATCACAGGAAGTAGAAACTGGGTCAGTCCTGGTAATATTTAAGAAAATAGTGTTGTGAGTATTAAGAACTTAAGGATATTCAGTAGAAGACTAGAAATACATAGTGTTGTAGGCTGAATTGTGTCTTTTTTTCCTCCACAAAATTCACATGTGGAAATTCTAACCACAAATCTAACTATATTTGGCGACATATATTTGGGTAATTGAGGTTTAAGGCCAGTGTCATCCAATATGCTCTCTTCATAAGTAAAGGAGACATCAGAGAGATAGGTGCAGAGAGAAAGCATAAAGGAAGCAACAAGGTGGCCAGCCACCGGCAAGGCCATGCTGCTGCAGGCTTGCTTCCCATACTCCCAAACTGTGAGAATGTTGTTGTCTTTTAAGCCACCTCGTCTGTGGTCTTTAATTTTGGCAACTTTACCTGAATAGCCCAATTGTTGTTCCTTTAGAACAAAAAATAGGCACACAGAAAGTGATCCATTTCACATTTTCACTCCAAAAACACATCAAAAACCACATGTACATTTAAACTATACCATAAAAGTAGCTCCAATTATTAGATAAAAGTTCTGAAGGCAAAACAAAGGAGAAAGGGATTAGGGTGCTTTTGACTGCCCCCAAACTCCTCTGTGTGAAGACAGTGCCAAAGAACCAATTCTATGTCAACTTGATCACCAAGTTCTCCAGTTTGTCTTGTTTCAAAGGTGGCACTTTACCTTTTGTGGTGGTTTGATTAAGAATAACCCCCATAGACCCATATGGTTGGCCATAAGGAGCGGCACTACAAGGAGGTGTGGCTTGTTGGAGGAGGTGTGTCACAAGGGGCTGAGCTTTGGGGTCTCAGAAGCTCAAGCCAGGCCCAGTGGCTCGCTCTCTTCCTGCTGGCTCATTATAACACTGATCATGAATACAGCAGAATGTCATTAGGAGTCATTTTATTGCTATGTTCCTTTATCACAGTGATTTTCAGTCTGTTTCACAGGGGTCACCTAAGACCACTGGAGAAAACAGATATTTACATTATGACTCATAACTGTCGCAAATTTACTGTTATGAAAAAGCAACAAAAATAACTTCTTGGTTGGTGTCACTACAACACAAACTATATTAAAAGGTCACAACACTAGGAAAGTTGAGAACCACTATTTTTCCCTAGGTCTATGGCCCATCTAGTCTCAGGATCTTGGCTACTTGAGCAGTAGCAGACATGGGTTGCATCTCATGGAGTGGCCTTAAACCCAATCAAATAGTGATTTGATTGTACTACGACACCAGCATGTCATGCAGATGGGTCCCACTGTTGGAAGGGTTTGTACCTGGGTTGGTGCTAACCTTTCACCTCTGGTACGCAGAGTATCTTTCAGCATCATCAACACCAACTAGTCAGTAGGGGTGAAGCCTGACCCATCTTCTCTAATGGGTCATTTGTATTTTTAACCCTTTGCTTTTGGATTGTTTATATATTCAGGATATTAGTCCTCTCTCAGACAAATGGCTTAGATTCTCCCCCATTCTGTTGGCTTCTTCTTGTTGCATTGTTTCTTCAGCTATACAGAAGCTTTTAAGTTTTATGTGGTCCCACTTGTCAACTGTTAGCCTTAACGAAGTCCTATTCAGAAAGTCCTTTCCCATACCTGTATTATGCAGGGTGCTGCCTTTGTTTTCTTCCGTCAGTTTCAGTGTTTCACCTTTGCATTGAGGTTACTGGTCCATTTAGAATTAGTTCTGTGCAGGGTAATAGATAATAGCATTGTTATGCATGTGACCATCTTGTTTCTCTAGCACCATTTGTTGAAGATGCTGTCCTTTCTCCAGTGTATATTTTTAGCATCTTTGTCAAATATCAGATGCCTGTACTTATGTGCTTTCGAATATGAATATGGGCCTTTTGTTTCAGTGGTTTACCTGTCAGTCTGTATGCCAATACCATGCTATTTTTATTACTATGGCTCCGTAATATAGCTTGAAATCTAGAATGGTAATACTTCTAATATTGTTCTTTTGGATATCTGGGATCTTTTGTGCTTCCAAATTGATTTTAGGGTTGTTTTTTTCTTATTTCTGTGAAATTGGAACTTGATTGGGATTACACAGAATCTTTAAATACTGTTTGGTAGAATGATTATTTTTACCAGTCTACGATTATAGGAAGTTTTTCTGTTATCTTCCCCTATCTGTTTCTCTTTCTCTCCCCCAGCCTTTACTTACATTTTTTATTGTATAGGCCTTTCACCTTCTTGGCTGGTTTACTCCTAGATATTTTATTTCCCTTCTATTGTGAATGGGTTATCTCTTCTTTGTGTGTTTATTGGTAGTGTGTAGAAAAGCTATTGATATTTGTAAGTTGATTCTCTATCCTGCCACTTCGCTGAAATTGTTGATCATTTCTAGAGGTGTTCTAGTGGAATTATTGAGATTTCTTATGTCTAATATTTTCTCATCTGTAAAGAAGAGTGGTTTGACTTACTTTCTTCTTTGTATTCGTGTAATTTCCTGTTCTTGCCTTGTCGATGACGCAGCTAGCACTTTGAGCACAGTCTTAAAAAGGAGTGATCCCATGACTGTTTAATCTAAATCCACACATGTGAGTTATTACATCTATGCACTTGCTGAACCATACCTACATCTCCATGATAATGCCAACTTGGTCATATCTTTTAGATATGTGCCTATATTTATTTTAGAACTATTTTATTGTGGATTTTTGAATCTGTGTTCATGAGGCCTGTAGTTTTCTTTGTGTTGTACCTCTACCTAAGCTTGGTACCAGAGGAATACTTTGTTTATGGAAAAAGTTTGTGATCAATCCTTCTGTTTCTGTTTTTGAATAATTTGGAGTCAGATGTACTATTATTGTGCCACGAGGTCCTTGTTTTTGAATAATTTTAAAAGGATTGACTATAGATATTTAAAAGTCTGGTAGAAATCTGGGCCAGGTCATTTTTAAGTCAGAAGGTTTTTTTTTATAATAATAATTACAGCCATTAAATTTTATTAATTATTCTATAATATTTATAATAGAATTATTAATTATTATTAAACTAAACAATTAAATTACTATTTATTATTTCAATCCGCTCATTTTTTTAACCTGTGGGTTTTTTGTTTGTTTGTTTGGTAAATGAGTTTTCATTTATTTATTTGCTCACTTTACATCCCAATCACAACCCCACTCCTTCCTCTCCTCCCAGTCCCACCTTCCCACCCATGTCCCCATAGCCCCACCCTATACCAAACCATCCTGGCAGAGCAAATCGCATCAGGACCAAGTGCCTCCTCTTTTACTGAGGCAAGACAAGGCAGCCCTGCTAGGGAAACAGAATCCAGAGGGAGGCAAAAGAGTCAGAAACAGCCCCCACTCCAATTGTTAGGGCACCCACTGAGGACCAAGCAGCCATCGGTTTCATACGTGTAGGGGGCCTAGGACCAGTTCATACATGTTCTTTGGTGGGTGGTTCAGTCTCTATGAGCCCCCATGGGCCCAGGTTAGTTGGCTATGTGGGTCTTCTTGTGGTGTCCTTAAGCTCTCCAGTTCCCTCAATCCTTCCCCTAACTCTTCCACAAGATTCCCTGATTTCCACCTAATGCTTGGCTGCATGTCTCTGCATCTGTTTGCATCAGCTGCTGGCTGAAGCCTCTCAGAGGATGTTATGCAAGGAGAGCAGAGTTTCATTAATAGTGTCAGGGGCTGGCTCTCTTCCATGGGGTGGGTCTCAGGCTGGGCCACTCAGAGGTCGGCCATTCCCTCATCTCTGCTCCACCCTTTAACTCTGTACATCTTGTAGGCCAACAAATTGTGGGTCAAGGGTTTGTGGGTGGGTTGCTGTCTCCCTCCCTTCACTGGAAGTCCTGCCTGGCTACAAGACCCCTGTGCCCAGATATTTTGATTCTGTTGCTCTCCCTGTGGAGCTCCTGTCCTCTTCAGGTCTTACTATCTCCTCCTTTTTTCCTAAGATTTCCTGCACTCTGCCCAAAATTTGTTTATGAGTCTCGTTATCTGCTTCTATACAGTGCTGGGTAGAGTCTTTCAGAGGCCCTCCATGATAGGCTCTTGTCCTGTTTCCTGTTATTTCCTTCTTTCAATGTCCTTCCTGTTTGCCTTTCTGAGTGAGGATTGATCATCTTACCCAGGATCCTCCTAGCTCACCTTCTTTAGGTGTTCAGACTTTTGTAGGTTTATCCTATATTATATGCCTAGTATCCACTTATAAGTGTGTGTCTTTCTGTTGCTGGGATACCTCACTCATCAGAATGGCTAAGATTAAGAACTCAAGTGAGAATACATGCTGGAGAAGATGTGGAGAAAGGGGAGCCCTCCTCCATTGCTGGTGGGAATGCAAACTTGTACAACCACTTTGGAAATCAATCTGGCGCTTTCTCAGACAATTAAGAATAGTGATTCCTCAAGATTCAGCTATACCACTCGTAGGCATATATCCAAAATATGCTCAAGTACACAACAAGGACATTTGTTCAACCATTTTCATAGCAGCTTTATCCATAATAGCCAGAAGCTGGAAACAACCCAGATGTCCCTCAGTTGAGGAATGGATTCAAAAATTGTAGTACATTTACACAATAAAATACTACTCAGCAATTAAAAACAAGGAAATCATGAAATTTGCAGGCAAATGGTAGGAACTAGAAAAGGGTGGGTGTTTCTCACCTGGATGTTCTTGGATGTACCTGGGACCTTGCAGGCCTCCTTGGGAATTTGGGCTATGGGGCTCAGAGTACACAGTGCCGCTCGCTCTCCTGGCTGTGCCCCAGGCCTTGATTCCTTTTGCTTGTGCAGCTTTCCCTTCAGTATTCTTGTTGGGTATTCTTTGAAGTTTATGATTATTATTTTTTTGTTGTTTTTAAAAAGTCAGGATTTTATTTATATTCTTTTTTATTTTTTATTAATTACAGTTTATTCACTTTGTATCCCCCCATAAGCCCCTCCCTCCTCCCCTCCCAGCCCCACTCTCCCTCCCCTTTCTTCAAGCATGCCCCTCCCCAAGTCCACTGGTAGGGGAGGTCCTCCTCTCCTTCCTTCTGATCTTAGTCTATCAGATCCCATCAGGAATGGCTGCATTGTCATCTTCTGTGGCCTGGTAGGGCTGCTCTCCCCTCAGGGGGAGGTGATCAAAGAACAGGCCTATCAGATTATGTCAGAGGCAGTCCCTCTTCCCATTACTATGGAACCCACTTGGATACTACGCTGTCATGGACTACATCTGTGCAGGGGTTCTAGGTTATCTCCATGCATGTTCCTTGGTTGGAATATAAAACCCTGAACATCTAAAGAAACTAATCAAGAGAGCAGACCCTGACTAAAACGCTCAATCCCCATCCTGAAAGGCAAAGAGGATAGACATCAGAAGAAGAAGAAAACAGGAAACAACCTAGGAACCTGCCACAGAGGGCCTCTGAAAGGCTCTGCCCTACAGACTATCAAAGCAGACACTGAGACTTAAGGCCAACTGATAGGCAAAGTGCATGGAATCTTAAGTAAGAAGTGGGAAATAGTAAGATCTGGAGAGGACAGGAACCCCACAAGGAGAGCAACAGAACCAGAAAATTTGAACACAGGGATCTCCCCAGGGACTCATATGATTATTATTTTAAATTATGTATCTGGGGTTCATCTAATAATTTGCTTTAGAAATAAAATAAAGTATGCCTTAACATTTAAAAAATACACATTCTGTTTTGTTTTAAAGTTCAGGCGATAGAATCTAGAACCCCTTACATTTCAGGTAAGCCCTCTGTACTAATCGATACCCTCAATTCTTAAACATGTAATTATATTATTATTATTATTATTATTATTATTATTATTATTATTATTATTATAAAATTTATTCACTTTGTATCCCCCTCCCTCATCTTCTCCCGGTCCTACCCTCTTTTCCTCCCTCTTCCCAGCCTCTCCCCCCACCCTCCACTGTCTGACCCTAGCCTATCAGGTCTCATCAGGACTGCCTGGATCCTCTTCCTCTGTGAACTGGCTAGGTCACCCCACCAGAGAGAAGTGATCAAGGAACAGGCAACTGAGTTCGTATCAGAGACTGTCTCTTCTCCCCTTACTGGGGAACCCACATGGAGACTGAGTTGCCTATGGGCTAGATCTGAGCAAGGGGTCTAGGTTCTCTATGCATCGTCAGTCTCTGCAGTATCCCCCTCCCTGAACCCTGCTTTTTTTTCTTTTTTCTTTCTTTGTTGGTCTCCTTGTGTGCCTCCTGTCCCCTCCATGTTGTTTTATATCCCCCTTCTTCCATAAGACTCCCTGCTTTCTGTCCAAAGTTTGGCTGTCTCTGCATTTGCTTCAATACTCTGCTGGGTGGTGTCTTTTAGAGGACATCCTGTCCTGTTTCCTCCCTTCAACCATTTCCAGTATCTATCCTGTTTTCCCTTCTGAATGAGAATTAAACATCTTCCCTAGGGTCCTCCTTGTTGTTTAGCTTCTTTAGGTCTGTAGATTTTAGTATGTTTCCCCTCTATTATATGGCTTCTTCTAAGTGAGTATATACCATGTGTGTCTTTCTGCTTCTGGGTTACTTCTCTCAGGATGAACTCATCTAGTTCCATCCACTTGCCTGCAAAATTTCACAATTTCCTTGTTTTTAATAGCTGAGTAGTATTCTATTGTGTAAATGTACCACAATTTCTTTATCCATTCTTCAGTTGAACATCTAGGTTGTTTCTAGATTCTGGCTATTATGAATAAAGTTGCCATGAACATAGTTGAGAAAATGTCTTGTTGTATGGTTGAGCATCTTTGGGATATATGCTTAGGAGTGGTATAGCTGGATCTTGAGGAAGCACTATTTCCAGTTTTCTGAGAAAGCACCAGATTGGTTTTCAAAGTGGTTGTACAGGTTTACATTCCCACCAGCAATGGAGGAGGGTTCCCCTTTCTCTACATCCTCTCCTCACTTGAGTTTTTGATCTTGGCCATTCTGATGGGTGTGAGATGGAATCTCAGAGTCATTTTGATTTGGATTTTCCTGCTAACTAAGGACGTTGAACATTTCTTTTAAGTGTTTTTCCACCATCAATATTCCCCTGTTGAAAATTCTCTGTTTAGGTCTGTACCCCATTTTTTTAATTCAATTATTTGATTTGTTCAATTTTTTTGAGTTCTTTATATATTCTGGATATTAGCCCTCTGTCAGATGTAGGGTTGGTGAAAATCTTTCCCCAGTCTTTAGGCTTTTCTGTTGACAGTGTCCTTTGCTTTACAGAAGCTTTTCAGTTTCATGGGGTCCCATTTATTGATCGTTGATCCTAGAGCCTTTGCAGTTGGTGTTCTGTTCAGGAAGTCCTGTGCCAATGAGTTCAAGCCTCTTTCCTATTTTGTTTTTCAACAGATTTAGTGTATCTCATTTTATGTTGAGGTCTTTGGAATACTTGGACTTTACTTTTATGCAGGATTATAATTATGGATCTATTTGCATTTTTCTACATGTAGACATCCAGTTAGACCAGTACCGTTTGTTGAAGATGCTGTCTTTTTTCCACTGTATGGTTTTGGCTCTTTTTTTTTTTTTGTCAAAAATTAGGTGTCCATAGGTGTGTGGATTTATTTCTGGGTCTTTGATTCGATTCCGTTGATCCACCAGTCTGTTTCTATGCCAGTACCATATGCCATTTTTATTACTGTTGTTCTGTAGTACAGCTTAAAATCAGGGATACTTTCCCAGAAGATCTTTTATTGTACAGGATTGTTTTAGCTATTCTGGATTTTTTTTTTTTTGTTTCCATATGAAGTTGAGAATTGTTCTTTCAAAGTCTGTAAAGAATTGTATTGCTATTTTGATGGGAATTGCATTGAATGTGTAGATTTTTTTTTTGGTAAGATGGCCATTTTTACTATGTTGATCCTACTAATTCATGAGCATGGGAGATCTTTCCCTCTTCTTCAATTTCTTTATTCAGAGACTTGAAGTTTTTTTTTCATACAAGTCTTTGACTTGCATGGTTAAAGTTACACCAAGGTGCTTTATGTTATTTGTGGCTATTGTGAAGGGTGCTGTTTCCCTAATTCCTTTCTCTCCCCTTTTGTCTTTTGTATACAGGAGGGCTACTGATTTCTTTGAGTTAATTTTGTTTCCAGCCACTTTGCTGAAGGAAACATATACTTTTTAATAGCTGTCCTGGTTAGTTTTTATTGTCAATTTGACTCAACCCAAGGTGGAAGAGGGGACCTCAGTTGAAGAATTGCCTCAGTCAGACTGCCCTATGGCCATGTCTGTGAGGAATTATTTTGATTCTTAATGTGAGAGGGACTAGCCCATGTTGGTAGCACCATCCCTCAGCAGGTGAGTCTGGGCTGTAAGGAAGCCAGCACTGAAGAAACCAGTGAGCAGCATCCCCCATGGTTTCTACTTCACGTTCCTGCCATGTTTCAATTCCTCCACAGAGGTCCTTCAATAATGGACAGACATGGAGGTATAAGCTGAAATAAACCCTTTCCTCCCCAACTTGCTTTTGGTCATGGGGTTTACGACAGCAACAGAAAAGAAGTTAGAACATTAACTATTGGACTAAAGGTGTTGTCAAGTTGGAAATTATTTTAAGCTCAGCGACAATGTATTACCTATGTTGATTTTGAGACAGAGCTTCCCTGTGTGGCTTTGGATGTCCTGGACTTGCTTTGTAGACCAGGCTGGCCTCAGACTCTCAGAGATCCACCTGCCTCTGCCTTGACAACTCTTACTTGACAGCTGACACCCATGATCTCAGGTTTGCTTTGCTTTCTTCCTGAGCCTTCTTCCTTTCCTTTCACATGTTTACAAATGTTTTTAAGCAAGCACTCTTCCACCGAAACAAAGTCCCCAGTTCTAAAAGTTGGTGGTGGGTTTTTTCTTTTTTTGTAAATGCAACCCTTCATCATTTAAAAAATGATATGTAGAGTAAATAAAATGCAAATAATTCTCAGAATATATTTTATATCCTGATGTTTTAAATTTTTATTTCTTTATTATTTACACAATATTCTGCCTGTATGTGTGCCTGCAGGCCAGAAGAGGGTACCAGATCTCTGTATAGATGGTTGCGATCCACCATGTGGTTGCTGGCAATTGAACTCAGAACCTTTAGAGAAACACTGCTCTTAACCTCTGAGCCCTCTCTCCAGCCCTCTCCTGATATTTTTAAGGACTGAAAATAAGTCACTTACAGCTAGATTTCCCTCATGATGCTCACAATGCTCAGCATTGCATTTGGGTGCTCTTTCTCATGTGTCACCTTTAATCTTAGCCCTGTTTAGCCATCTCCCCACTCCCTCCCTCCCCTCCTCCCCCCTCTCCCTCTCTCCCTCCCTTCCTTCCTGGAAACAGTTTTTCTGAGTGTCCTTGCCTGGCACTGACCTTATCATCCCCTGCCTCAGCTTCTGAAGTAGTGGGAGTACAGGTATGCCCTGTATTCAAACCCAGTTCATTCTTCATTTCCTACCTCAGGGATGTGTTGGTTACTTTGCTCCCTCCTAAGACAACTTAGGAAAGGAAGGTTTACTTTGGCTCATGGTTTGAGAGGGTAGAATACACTATGGTGGTGGGATCACTGGGAGGATGGTTACACTGAGTCTTCAGTCAGGAAGTAGAGAGATGAAAGCTGATGGCCGCTCTCCTTGCTTCCTCATCTTTACTCAGCCATGTACCCACCCATTGTAACAATGCTACCTACATCACTTTGGGCCTGTCTTCTTGAGTTAAACCACTCTGGACATGCCTGTAAGGGGGGGTCTTGTGTACACTCCTGTTATTGGGTCTATGATACGTGTCTGTAGGCTATAACCACCAAGACAGGCTTTCTCTGTGTAGTCCTGGTTTTACTGGAACTCACTCTGTAGACCAGGCTAGCCTTGAGCTTGGAGCTCTGACTGCCTCTACCACTGCCCAGCTGATCATCTCTTTTCAAATGGTATTTTTATATTTAGTGTAACAGTGTGGTATTGACATGTATTCAGTCCTCCTATAGTCTGTATTTTGTTACTTAATGTTAAAGGGGGGGAAGAAAAACTGAATATAGAAAAACAAGCAATAGAACTAAAAAGAAGTTAACAATTCTTGCTGAATAAATGTAAATTATATTAACTTATTAATTAAAATACATAGACTATATAAATAGATTTAAAAAGATTTAAATTTATTTAAATTTAAATAATTTCATGTCTTCAAGAAACTCACTTCACTGGTAAATGTTCTCAGGGCCTGAAAGTCAAAAGATGGAAGTAAATTTATCAGGCAAACAGCAGCTGAAAACAAAAGTGCAGTTATTCTATGCCCCATACATGTCAAACCAAGTTAGAGGCAATAAAGATGTCCAGTACATATTGATAAAGAGAAAAAAACAGCAAGAAGATACAACAGTTCTAAATACTTAGGCACCAAATATTGGTGTTCACCATTTTCTAAACAAACACTAATGGATATAAAGTGTCACGTAAGTCTTGGTATAATAATAGTAGATTATTTGACATATAAGTAAGACATTCGAAACATTCAAGCCAAAAAGAAACAAAAACTTCACGCAAATTACACCTTTCAATGAAACATATATTTACAGATATTCCATGTAGTATGTAGAGAATATAAAATAATCTGATGCTGCATATAGGGAATATACATTCATCTCATGTAGCATATAGAGAATGTACACCATCTCAGCAACCCAGGAGGCCGTTTTTAAAAGACAGCACTGTCTAGGCCAGGAGCAATATTATCAAATACACAGCATCAAATAATCTCTGTGTTTCATCAAATAATAGTGGAAGGAAACTAGAAATAAGTAGCAAGAAAAACTATAAAAACTGTCAACAATGGGAGACTCAGTACATTCTGTTAGGTGTATGAGTGTTAGCTTGCACTTACGTGTGTCCATCACGTGCGTGTTGTACCGGGAAAAGAAGGTTAGGTCTCCTGAAACCAGGATTACAGATGTTTTGGAGCTACTGTCGAGGTGCTGGCAACCTACATGAAATGAATGATCCATGGTTTATTAAAGAAATGAGGGAGGAAGTTAAAACATTCTTGAATCAAGTAAAAAGAGCCTTTGGGAGACAGCAAAGTAATTATACCAGGAAAATTTATAGTTGGCAATGTTCTTACATTGAAAAATCAGATTTTAAAATAACCTAATGTATCCTAACATCTCATCAAGAACTAAGCAAATCCAAAGGCATTAGGCGGCAAGAAATAATAACAGGGCATAAATTAATGAAATGGAGACTGAAAGCACAATCCATAGACTTAATCAAAGAGTTCTTTGAAAAAATAAACAAGTTTGACAAGTTTTTATCCAAGGTGAGCAAAACAAAGAGATAATACCCAAACTAATAAAATTAGAAATTGAGAAGTAGATACTACAACAGATTCCACGGAAATGCAGGAGACTAATTAGAGACTATTCTGACAACTTCTATTTAAGAAAACAACCTGGGGTTAGAGAGATGGCTCAGTGGTTAAGAGCACTGGCTCCTCTTTTAGAGCACCTGGGTTCAAAGCCCAACAGTCACAACCATCTGTAACTTCACTTTCTCGGGATCTGATGCCCTCCTCTGGTCTCGGTGGCACCAGGCACACATATTTACACTTAAATGTATATAAGCCTACATACATATATACCTAAAATAATAATAACTTTAAATTTAATTTAAAAAGACAAACACCTGCAAATCTCAAGGAAATGGATGAAAAGATTAACTAAAAAAAGTATATAAATAGCTAAACATCTGTAATGAACAATGAGATTGAGGTTTTAGTAATTTTCTAGACTAAAGCATGGTGCCTCACACTTGCAGTCCTGTACTTGGGATGCTGAGACAGGAGAATTGCCATGAGTTGGTGGCCAGCCTGGGCAACAGTATAAGACCCTATATATTGCTGTGATGAGATACCATGATTAACTTACAGAAGAAAATATTTAAATGGGGACTTGCTTAAAGAGTCAGACAGTCCATTATCATCATGGTAGAGAGCATGGCAGCAGATAGACAGGCATGGTGCTGAAGAGTAGCTGAGAGTTAGATCCTGATCTCCAGGTGGCAGTTAGAGAGAGAGAAAGACACTGGGTTAGGTGTGGACTTTTGAAACCTCAAGCCTCCCTCCCAGTGGCACACCTCCTCCAACAAGGTCACACCTCCTAATCCTTCTCAAACAGTTCCACTCCCTGCTGACTAAGCATTCAAATACAGGAGCCTATGGGGGCCGTTCTCATTAAAACTACCACACTATCTCAAAAACTGCTTCTTAACAAAGTCCCATGGCCTGTCAGACTCACTTTAAGGTATTGCTAACATCAGTGTTCAAGAAAATAGAGTGGAAGGCACATTAACAGACTTATGCTAACCAGTGTTTTCCTGACACCAAAACTGGATAAAGGTACAACAAAACAAACCTAAAGTTCCATATCCATAATGAACATTCTTTGAATTTGCTTTCTATTCTTGTGATAAATATGATGATCAAAAAGCAGCTTAGGGAGGAAAGTATTTCTTTCATGTTACTCATACAGTGATTGTCAAGAGAAGCCAAGGTGGTAATTTAAGACAGGAACTCAAGTAAAGACCTGTGGGAATGGTGCTGACTGGCTTGCTTCCGTGGATTTGTTGGTTGGTTTTGTGTTTTAAATATAAACATGTTTTATTTTCACCTCAGAAGCAGGCCAGGTTTGCTCTCTGTGCTCACATGATGTCTTCTTAAACAGCTTAGCACTGCCTGTGCAGCATGAGTAGTGCTGGCCCGGCCCTCCCAGGTCAATTGTAAATCAAAAACCAAAGCCCTAAAGGCATGCTCATAGGCCAGTCTGATGGAAGCAGTTTTTTTTTCCCGGAGATTACCTCTTCTGGGTATGTCTAGTTTTATGTCAACCTGACAAAAAGATTAACCACCACAAACATAGATATAAAATTCTTAGTAAAATACTTGATGACTGAATTAAAGAACACATTAAGAAAATTATATGCCAAGAACTGTTAGTTTCATTTCAGGAATACACTGGTGGTTCAACCTAGGTAAATCAATGAGTGTACCATAACATATAAATGGACTTCAAAGCAGAAATCACAAGATTACCCCAATACTTATAGATAAAGTATTTGACAGAGTTTATCATCCCTCCAGACTTTTATCATGCTAAAAGTCTGGAGAAAATAGGATTTGAAGAAACATATTTCAACATCAAAAAATCTATAGTCAGCATTATACTGAATGAGAACACACTGAAATCAGACCTTGAATAAGGAACAAGTTTACAGAGCTCAGTTTTAACTAGGGAAATAAGACCTGTAAAGCAAAAAACACTGTCATCAGAACAAAACGCCAGCCTACAGACTGGGAAAGGATCTTCACCTTACCCTGGGCTAATATCCATAATCTATAAAGAACTCAAGGACTTAAACAGCAACAAACCAAGTAATCCAATTAAAAAACTGGCGTACAGAGCTAAACAGAGAATTCTCAACAGAGGAATATCGAATGGCAGAGAAACACTTAAAGAAATGTTCAACGTCCTTAGTCATCAGGGAAATGCAAATCAAAACGACCCTGAGATTCCACCTTACACCCATCAGAATGGCTAAGATAAAAATCTCAAGTGACAACACATGCTGGAGAGGATGTGGAGAAAGGGGAATCCTCCTCCATTGCTGGTGGGAATGTAAACTTGTATAACCACTTTGGAAATCAGTCTGGCACTTTCTCAGACAATTAGGAATAGCGCTTCCTCGAGACAGGAAATAAAGGGGCACAGAGGAAAGGAAGAAGCTAAATGTCTTTATTAATACTATTTTCTAATGAAAATGTGGCACATATACAGATGAAATTTTATTAGCTCTAAAAAAAATGACACTGTCCTATTTCCAGGAAAATGGATGGATCATCATATTAAATTATGAATCATCATATTAAAGAGAATAAGTCATGCCTACATGACTAGTATGTATTTGGTCTCGTAAGTACAATCTAGATTTGTGTATTGTATACATATATATATTTGTGCATATATGTGCACACTTATGACATGGAAGTAGAAGAGATGTAAGGGGAAGCTCAAGGTCTAAAGGAGGGAAGAGGGGAGAGAAAGGGACAGTGTAATAATCCAGAATATCTATGTAAAGTGACAGTCAGATCAGGCTGGTGTTTTGGATATTAGCCTCTTAGGAAGTGTGGGGTTTTCAAAGGTTTTCTCCCAATCCATGTGTGTCTCTTCACTGTTAGTAGATTTCTTTGCTAAAAGGGTGCCTTTTAGTGTGATGGAGTTCTGCTTTCCCATTATTGCTTATCTTATCTGTGCTTTTAGAGTCCCATTCTCTTTAGACCAGTGTCCTGAAACTTTTCTTATGCATGCCTCCTTGTAGTAGCTTTTCAGTTTAGGAACTAACCTATTTTGAGCTGAGTATATGGTATGTGATAAATGGCACAGACCCCATTTTTCTCTTCTGCATTCCCAGTTTTTCCTACTTTTATTGAAGAAACAGCTTTCCTCATTGTGCATTCTTAGCACTTCTCCCAAAATTAGTTGCCTGAGACTGGGGTGTAGTTCAGTGGTAGAGTATTTGCTTAGCATTTAGGATATCCTGTCTTTGATCCTGGCACTGAACCACCACCACCACCCAAAAGGGCCAAGTAAAAGAAAAAAGTTTGCTATCAATTTGGTGTTCTGATCCGTAGACATTTGTTTCTATTTTTTAATGACCATATTATGCTTTTGTAGCATATTATATTTTGTAGCACATTTTGAACTCAGGTGGTATACTACCTCCATATTTGTTCTTCTTGCTGAAGTTTTGTTGTTTTCTGTTTTGTTTTTCTTTTGTTTTAGCTGTTTGAGGTGTTTTTCTTGTATACCAATTTAAGGATTTTTTTATTTCTGTAAAAAGTTAAATTTTTCTAGGAATTTTAATGAATTTGTAGATTATTTTACTTTAGATAATATGGAAATTTAACAACAATAATGGTTCCAGTCTTAAACATGAAACATCTTTCAATTTATTTGCACCTTTTCAATTGTTTTCATCAGTGATCTATCTATATTAGACATATTTTTACCTCCTGGCAAAACTTCTAAGTGTTTTAAGATTTTATAAATTGTGTTGTTTTTTTACTATTTTCTTTTTCATAGTTTGTTGTTGGTATATTAAAATGATAGTGATTTATATATATGAACCATATTGAATTTGTTTGTCCTAATAGCCTTTTGATGGAATCTTAGATTTGTGTATAAATTCATGTCATGTATCAACTGAGACTAGTTCATGTTTTCCTTTCCAGAATTAACACATTTTATTTCCTTATCTTGCCTAAAGGCCTAGCTAGGACTTTTAGTAGTGCACTGAATCAAAGTGTTGATCAGTGCCTTATTCATTACCTTAGATAACAAAGCTTTCTGACTGATGGGTTGTCAAATACGGCATTTGTTGTGTTGTGAAACCTTTCTCCTACATCTCTCCACTGCCTCTCTTATTTAACCATGCTGAATTTCTGAGTCTATTAATAGCATATAGGTTTTGTCCTTCATTTTGCTAATGAAGTGTTTCACATTTACTGATTTGCATATACTGAACAGTCCTGACATGGAGTTGAGCATGGTAAACTTTTTAATGTGCTGTTGAACTAACTTTGCTAATATTTCATTGAAGATTTTTGTGCTGGTGTTCATTATGGATATTGGTTTGTTGTTTTCAGTTAGTGTTCCTGTCTGCCATTTTTACCATACTAATGTTGAGCTCATAAAACGAGCCTACAAGGTTTCTTTTTATTTATTTGGAATAATTGAGAAGGGTTGGCAATACTTCTTCGGTTGTTATAGAACTCAATTCTGGGCTTTTTATGATATTCTTTTCTATTACTAATTCAGTTTCTTTTATTGATACTCAGATTTCCTATTCCTGAACATGTTTCTAGGAACTCTTATTAAGTTTCTTATCAACTATCACAAGATGTGTAGAGTTGCCATAGTATCTTACGAACCTCTGCGCTTCTGTGCCATCAGGTGTAATTTCTTTTCATTCTTACTGTAGTCAAGTCTTCTCTTACACTTTGTCTAGCCATATGTTTGTCAATCTTTGTCCTTTTAGAATAACCAACCTTCAGCTGGTTTGTTCTCTTGTCTTCCTCTTGAATTTGTTTCTGCTCTTATATTTATTGCTTTCTTCTCCTGAATTTGGATTTAAGTTTTTCTTTTGCTAGCTTCTACTAAGTGTTGGGATTGTAGGCATGTGCCACCGTGCTTGACTCAGGATAGTTCTCAAGAAAAGAAATTTATGTTTTCTGACATAAACTTATGTACAGGAAGAATTTAGACAAGTAAGAAGGACAAGTTTGAACTTCATTAGGCTTTTAAGCAAAATGTCCTGAGTTATACATAGTATGTTCTCAACACACGAACCCGACCCTTCATTCTTACCCTCTCCCTCTCCTCCCAAGCCCCAACCCTCTTGTATACAAGTGCCATCCTACTTTCATATCTTGCTTCATTTTTGAACAATATTTTATTAATTATTTGAGAATTTCATATAATGTATATGAGCATATTCACTTCCCAAGTTTGTCTTGTGTCACTTCTGTGGCCCATTCAGTTTAACCATCTACCACCCCTTCCAGTGTGGGCATGGGCATGGAGCTAGCCACCAGAACATAGAGGATTAACGCTACCCCAGCATCCATGAAAAGTCTACAGGGCCCTAGGAATGCACGGCACCATGAACCCTTCCCCCGTCTCTGACAAAGTACTGACAGGACCAGTGCAAGGGCTGTGCCATGCCCAGAAGATGGTGGTTGTTGCCCTTCTCCCTGTCATCCAGCGCTTGCATTCTTTCTGTCCTTAATGTTCCTTGAACCTTGGGAGTGGTCATATTGCCATCCCATTTAGAGTTGAGTAACAACACTCACTTCATATCTGTTGTGATCTCTCCCCTTTTCATCTCTAATTTTATTATTTTGGATCCTCTTATTTTTGGTTAATTTAGCTAAGGGATTGTCAGTTGTGCTTGTATTTTTTAAAAATTAGGTCTTTCATTGATTCTTTGTATTGGGATTTCTATTTTTTATATTGTATCTATTTCATTAACCTTTGCCTTTATCTTAATTATTTCTCCCTGTCTACTGCTTTTGTGTTTGTTCTTATTTTCTCAAAGGCCTTTAGAATGTACCATTTGAATTTTCTGACTTTTTTGGGTGACACTTACAGCTATACGCCTTCCTCTTTGTACTGGTTTCATTTTTTCCTGAAGATTTTGGTATGTTTCTCTCAAATGTAGAAATTTTACATTTCCTTCTTGATTTTCTTTAATGGCCCATTCATCATTCAGCAGCACATTGTGTAATCTTAATGAGTTTCTGTAGTTTCTCTTGATATTTATTTCTACCATTCCATTGTAGTAAAATAAAATACTGGAGTTATTGAAAGTTTCTTTGTATCCCAGTAGATGAACTCTTTTACATAAACTTCCAAGGGCTGCTGAGAAGAAAGTGTATTTTTTTATTGTTTATTATTATTAGTTACATTTTATTAACTCTGTATCCCAGCTGTATCCTGCTCCCAATCCCACCCTCCCTCCTTCAGCTTCTCCCTGCCCCTTTCCAAGCCCACGGATTGGGGAGGACCTCCTCCCCTTTCGTCTGGCCCTGTTTTATCAGGTATCTTCAGGACTGGCTGCAAAGTCCTCCTCTGTGGCCTAGCAGGACTGCTCCTCCCTTGGGGGGGTGGGGAGGTCAAAGAAAATGTATTTTTTTGTTTGGAAAGAATGTTCCGTGTGTATCTGTAAGGTCCAGTTGACTTGTGGTGTCATTAAACTCTCTTGTTTCTCCAGTTCTGTCCAGATGACTTGTCTGTGAATATTGAAGTCATTCACTATTGCTGTTTTTCCATTAATATATGACCTTAGAGTGAGTTATATTTGTTTCATAAGAGTGGTTTTATCTGTTTGGTGCATGTATGTTTAGAGATGAAATGTCTTCTTGATGGATTTTTTTTTTCTTCAATAGAAGGTGTCTTTCTTTATCACTTCTGTTTTCTTTTAATTTCAAATCTATTTTGTTCAGTATTAGAATTACCTATGCCTACTTTTTTTTGCTGGTTCTACTTGCTAGAATATCTTTCCCATCTCTTTACTCTAAGGTAGTGTCATTTTTTATAATGAGATGTGCTTCTGGGAATTTCTGAAATCTTCTCTCTTTATGCTTCTGTTGTGAGTGCTGTACTCAATTAGCTTTCTCCCAAACCCCTCCAATAAACCTTCTATTGGTGAAATGTAAAATATTATAAAATTATGTACACTGGGTACAGTATTTTATAATATATGTTTACAAATATGAAAAATGAAGCTTTTCTGAAATGTAACAGTGGTATTCCCTAACCTCCAATTTATTATAAATGTTGATTTGTCGGTGCTGACCTATGGATAAGTCTTTCCATATCTTGAAAGCCTTTGTAAGTACGTTTCCACATGAACATACTGGTATGGCCAAATGCCAGTATGCATCCATGAGACATAGCTTTCATTGAGGATATTCACAGGTTGGAAGCATTTTTAGAAATCTATTAACTGAAGGGTAGAATGCCTTTAGCACATCATTACATTGCAAATCATTCCCAGTAGAAGCTCCTTAATTGCACACCAAATGGGTTTTGGGATATGGAAATGTTCTCTACACATGCACACAGGCCTGAGAAACATTGCTCTGGTTTGAAATCAGAATATATTTCTGGGAATTTGTGTAGGAATGAAGATAATCACTTTGAAAAACACATCTTTTGACAGTGCAGGCCTGACATGACTTGCAATTCAAACAATTTTAGTTCTCATCAGAATGATTTTATCACAGTATGTTTCACAGAAGCAATTTTCCCTTGTAATTTCTGTTTAAAACATTTTCAAGTCTGCATGTAATGCTAATTCCACAGCTCTTCAAAGTTCATGAACGGTAGTTGAACACAGCTCTTTCAGTCGCTTAAACATTTAGAAGCCACCCTTCTGTTTAGGAACATACCAGCGTAGGTTGGTCAGACCCACTGAATGTAGGTTGCTAACCCCTGATCTCTAAAGTCTTCAGGAACTGTGTTCTGACTGAATGTGCCTGTTCCCCAAAGACTTTGCAACCAATTATTAGCTTTTAGAAACTTAGCCAATATGAATGTTAACTCCCGATGTGATGATTCATTGCATACTGTGCATATATCAAAGTACGACATTTTATTTCCTATAAATTCATATAATTCAAAAAATCAGAAATTAGTTTTTTCAATTTACATTTATTTGAATAATATGAAATATCTTTACATAATTATAGGGCATTTATATTTATTCATTAAAGGCTGCCTGTTTATATTCTTTTTCCATTTTTATTGCAGTAGAGTTTTTATTCCCATGACCGTTATGCACACTATGGAGCCCTTTTCAGGACTCTTCTTACTGTGCTTCCTCAAGGCAACTTTTGCTGCTCTCTCCCGTGTTCCCAGCACTTCTTTCACATGACAGACCTTCACAAACGTTCAAGCTTTTCACACATCTGCACCAGATGTTGGTCACCCTCTTGCTTTTCTCCTAATATACTTCCCTCAAATCTTTCAAGAGTCAGATTAAAGATGAGCTCCTTTCTCTTTAGCTTTGTTGTGTACAAATGACTGCCATTGACTCTTGTCAGTTTTTATCAGTAACAACTGGCTCATAATGATCTGGCTCTCTACTAGATTCAATTTTGAGACTGGAACAATAACTCATCTACATTATGTGTAACCTAACTGAGTTTTTAAAAGTAGTATTAATATTAACATGTTTTCAATAGGCTCACAAAAATGAAGTTCTATGTAATAGTCCTTGTACAGAACTTAGTATAATATTTAGTCAAGCTCTCTTAGAGACAAGGCAACAGCATTCACGGGTAGAACTGGCTATTTGAAAGGCAGGAGGAGCTTAAGAGTTTGAGCTTAAAAGTTTAGACCAGCCTGAACCACATTATGTATGTGTGTGTGTGTGTGTGTAAAAACTCCCTTACCCACTAAATCCTAGATAGACATACACAGGCATGACTAAGGTTTTTATTTTTAATATTTATTTATTTATTTATTACAGTCTATTCACTTTGTATCCCAGCTGTAATTCCCTCCCAATCCTACCCTCCCTCCTTCTCCTTCTCCTTCTATGCCCCTTAAGGTTTTTATTTTTAATAAAACTGAGTTTCAATTTATTAGAAACATGCTTTTTGCCTTATGGCCTAAATAATTAGTTACAGCTGTGTTCTCTAAGAAAAACTGTCCTCTGCTGGTAAAGAATAGCAATAAATCTAAAATAGGAAAAAGTGCTCATTGTCCACCTCTTCCACCCCTTTTGTTATCTGAACTTTTCTTCCCCTCAGCTCTCCTCTCTAGCTCTATCAAGATTGCTCTTTAGTCAAGTCCTGTCTTCTTTATTTCCTAAGGACATTCATTACCTCGCCCTGGATATGGGTGAACGGGCACTGGCTGCAGTGGCAAGAAGAAGAGCATATGACACTGATGTGGAGTCGGTATCCTCTGGAGTCGGTAAGAGCGAGTGCACTTTCTTAAAAGTTCAGGGGCTGGACAGAAGCTCAGCAGATGAGAGCACTGGCTGCTCTTCCAGAGGACTCAGGTTCAACTCCCAGCACCCACATGGCAGCTCACAACTGCCGATAGCTCCAGTTGCAGATAATCTGATACTCACACAGATATACACATGCAGGTAAAACAACATGTAAATCATTAGGCCCCAATCGGTGAGCTCCAGGTTCAATGAGAACCCTGTCTGAAAAAACAAACAAAACAAAAAACCCAAAACAAACAAACAAACAGACAAAACCCAAGAGGGGCGAGAGAGATGGCTGAGCAGTTAGTAACACTCTAGGACTCAGGTTTGGCTTAGCACTCACAGGGCAGCTCACAACCATCTATAATTCCTGCGCCATGGGATCTGACACTCTCTTGCCATCTTTGCAGGCCCTTGTGGTATATATCTATACACACACACACACACACACACACACACACACACATATTCATGCAGGTAAACATTTATACATAAAAATAGAATAACTTAAAAAGAAGATAGGGAGCCATTAAGGAAGACAAGTGACATGAAACCCTGGCCTACATACACGCGCAGGGCAGGCATTGGAAGGATGACTTGTTCAGTAAACTGTTTGCATTGCAAGCATGGGGACCCAAGTTCAGATTCCCCAGAGACCACTTAAAAAGACAGTTATATGGGACTGGAGAGATGGCTCAGTGGTTGATAGCACTGGTCTCTCCTCCAGAGGACCCAGGTTCAGTTCCCAGCACCCACACAGAACCTGACAACAGTTCCAGAGGATCTGACAGCCTTTCTAACCTCTGAGGGCACTGGGCACACACATAATGTAGTAACACCACGGGCTTTGTGGGTATTAATTTTTAAAGTACCATCTGTATCATCTCACTGTCCCCACAGCTTGAAAGATAAACACCCAGTGCTGCTAAGTGTACTCAGTGGATGAACTGCAGTAACGCTAAATAACTTAACCAAGTGGACACAGTGGTTGTTAAGAGACACTCATACCATGAGTCTGGTGATCTTAGCCACTACTTATCGATGTATGTTGAAGAATACATTGGACCATGCGTTACCCCATGAGATGGTCACAACTTTATACCCATTTTATGGATGAAGAAAAAGTATGGTGCAGAAAGCTCAGTTGTTACGAAACAGATGTTGTTTATACTGTGTTGAGTCTATGATACTATGATACTGTGATACTATGCTGGCATAGTATCAGGATGAGTTTAAAACAGTGGTTTTCAACCTTCCTGATGCTATGACCCTTTTAATACACTTCCTCATGTTGTGGTGACCCATTTTCTTGCTACTTCATAACTGTAATTTCGCTGCTGTTATGAATTGGAATATAAATAATATTTGATAGGTGCGATATCTGATGTGACCCCCTTAGAGGTCTCGACCCACAGGTTGAGAGCCACTGGTATAAAAGCATCCGTTTTCCTGGAAAGTGATTATGTTGACACATGTTATCCACTAGGCACAGTTAGTCATGTGTTGTATGCGCAGTAACCATAGGGTTCAGTATTACTTTTCAAATTTAGAAATGAGGACACATACAGTCCCAGACCAGAAGTGAACAGCATGCCCGCTTCTCTGTGCACTGAACACTGAGAGTCAGTGACCTCTCTGCTGTCAGCTAGCTCACTGGTACCCCTGTGTGTGTTGCTACCCTACATTAACTGACACTTATTTACTGCTCCGATCTAAGAATTTTGGCTCACACGCACACATGCGCACACACGCACAAGCACTCTCTCACACCCGGAGTAAGAATAGTTCTTCGTCCTCTTTGGTTTCCACATATGTTAAACAGTACCAAGTCTGGACGCCTCTGATGTGTGGCAACACGTGCTGGAAGGAGGCCCTGGGCCACCTCAGTGCTTCAGAGCTGTTTTGTGGCAAGCAGATGCTTTATACTAAGAGCTGCTTGCTCTGTACGCTCCAGTGGGTAGCAATTAAGGGGGACTGAATTGTTTATTTAGTGGGTATTTTGTCTTACAGCTACATTTATAATATAATAGCTATATTTATACCCTAATGTCACTTACTCAAATACAGAGGGTGTGTGTGTGTGTGTGTGTGTGTGTGTGTGTGTGTGTGTTACTTTTCACTTAGTCAAATAGAAAGAGGTGTGTGTATTACTTTTCTTCAATCAGAGAAGTTCTTTCTCCTATATTGCCTGAGTGTTAGAACTTCTCATTTTAGTTGCCTCCATGGCCACAAATAAAAATATCTAGAGCTAGTCCAGATTATTTAAATGTTCACGTTGAGTTTGCATAATGCATGCAAACCTCAGATACTGAGTAAATTTTCTACTAATTTTAACTTTGGGGTTTGCCCCTTATTGTTTGTAGCAGCTGGCCGCCATGCTCTCTGTGAGCTGCTTCTCCCAGGAGGAAGTAGACTAGCTTGTGCTCACAAACTCATATCCAAAAGCAGAAGACAAGATCAAAATGGGAAAGAGAAAAATATTGTTTCTCCTAAAGCTCCTTTTTCAGAATTAGATTTATTCATAAGTATATTACTTCAATCATACGTAGAGAAGCCTGCTTCATTATTTTTGTGAAGCTTACATATTTTCGAGATGGCAATCTAGATATTTGAAATGGAGTCATTTAAGCAGAAGAGATAGCTGGCAAGCGTTCTCACGCCGGGTGGTGCTCACTGAACTGCCATAACCTTCCTTCTGTTTATCAGAGTAAGATACCATTATGGGACTGGGTAGACCACAACACCAAGGTTCACGTCAGGGATGTCAATAGGGTTTTACAGTGTTGTTCCTGCTGTAGTATGGAACTCACCGTGTAGACCAGGCTGGCCCTAGACTTAGACCTCCTGCCTGCCTGCGCTTCCTTAGAGGGTATCCATAGCTGGCCAAAAGGTTTGCAGTAATAATTACTTCAGGATTTACTCAGAAAAGCAGGAAATGTTTGGCCAATGGGATAAAGGTCCATCAGGATTCAGAGTGTTTTCCAGTAGATACAAGTAGTTAGAATTTCCATATTTCTTTGTTGACCAGCAGTTGAAGTGACAACATTGTTTGCTTCAACTACTAAAACTACTTTCTTTCTGGTCTTTGTGTGTGTGGGGGGGGGAGTAGATCAATTTCAGGGGTTTCCCCTGTGGCTCCCCACCTTATTGCTGGAGACAAAATCTCTTCACTGACCCCAGAGCTCACCAATGCCACTAGACTGGCTGGCCAGAAAACCATAGAGGGTTGGTTGCTTTCCCCACCTCCTGCTGCCCGGCTTCGAGGCTTCGAATCACAGCTGGGTGCTGAACCCTGCCTTTGTGTGGGCGCTGCAGCTGCACAAGCTCATGTGCGCCCAGCAGCCACTTTACCCACTGACCCGTCTCCCCAGCCAGTCAGCTTTCTATGGCTCCCGCTGGGGTCTGTCATCAGAGACTCCTTTCTCAGAGCCTGGGCTTTCATCCTAAGGTGGATGGTCGATCAGTTGACGTATCTAACCAAAGTCCATCGTGCTCAGGCGCTGTCCTCTTCGTTGTACGGGGTTGTTCACAGGAGCATGGGTACTTCTTTTTCCTTAATTTATTTATTTAATCACTTTTCAACCTGATCGCAGTCCCCTCTCTCCTCTCTTCCCAGTTCTACTCTCACAGTCCCCCCATCCCTCTTCTCCTGAGAGAAGGGGAGTCTCCCCCCAGGGTAGGTGCCAACCTATGCTGACACATAAAGTCACAGCAGGACTAAGTGCATCCTCACCCACTGAAGCCAGAAAAAGAAGCCAGCTATGGGAAAGGGATCCAAAGGCAGGCAACAGAGACAGCCCCCACTCGAGTTGTTAGGGACCCACATGAAGACCAAGCTGCACATCTGCTACATATGTGTAAGGAGCCTGGACCAGCCCATGTGTATACTCTTTGGTTAGTGGTTCTGTCTCTGTGAGCCCTCGTGGTCCCAGGTTAGTTGACTCTGTAGGTCTTCTTGGGATGTTCTTGACCCTTCTGGCTCCCTTAACCCCTCCTCCCACTCTTCCACAAGACTCTCCAAGCTCAGCCTGTTGTTTGTCTGTGGGTCTCTGCATCTGTTTGCACCAGCTGCTGGGTGAAGCCTCTCAGATGACAGCTCTGCTAGGCTGCTGTCTGCAAACATAGCAGAGTATATTAATAGTGCCAGGGGTTGGCTCTCTTTCATAGGGAGGGTCTCAGGTTGGGCAGGCATTGGTCGGCCATTTCTTCAATCCCTGCTCCATCTTTATCTCTATACTTCTTGGAGACAGTATAAAGTTTTGGCCGAAGGTTTATGGATGAGTGAGGGTCCCCCTTTCTCCGCTACAAGTCCCACCTGGTTACAGGAGGTGGCCCTTCAAGCTCCCTATCACCTACTGCTAGGAGTATCAGCTAGGGTCACCCCCATAGACTCCCAGGAGCCTCTGCACCAATTTTCGTTCTTTCTCCCGGTCCTTTCCACCCCACTATCACCCCTCCTCTGCTCT
Source organism: Psammomys obesus (assembly GCF_907164565.1). Taxonomy (NCBI): domain Eukaryota; kingdom Metazoa; phylum Chordata; class Mammalia; order Rodentia; family Muridae; genus Psammomys; species Psammomys obesus. Next base: position 23,070,090 of record NW_026596109.1, on the reverse strand, counting down.
TCTAAAGACCCTTTCCCCTCCCCACCCCCTCTCCCTTCCAGTTCTTTCCATCTTCCCCACTTTTCTTCCAACAGATTTAGTGTGTCTGGTTTTATGTTAAGGTCTTTGATCCACTTGGACTTTAATTTTGTGCAGGGTGATAAGTATGGATATATTTGCATTTTTCTACATGTAGACATCCAATTAGACCAGCACCATTTGTTGAAGATACTATCTTTTCTCCATTATATGGTTTTGGCTTCTTTGTCAAAAATTAGGTGTCCGTGGCTGTGTTGGCTTATTTTTGGGTCTTTGATTTGATTCCATTGATCCACCATTCTATTTCTATTTCAGTACTATACTGTTTTTATTACTGTTGCTCTATAGCACAGCTTGAAGTCAGGGATGGAGATACCTGCAGAAGATCTTCTATTATACTTTTTGGGTTGTGTCTGCTTCAGGTGAGCTGTTAAGTTGCTTGTATGATATGTTTTTAATTTCTTTATGAAGACATTTAGTGCTATAAAGTTTACTCTTTTTTTCCTTTTATTATTTTTTATTAATTACACTTTACTCACTTTGTATCCCCCCATAAGCCCCTTCCTCCCCATTCTTCACACATGCCCCTCCCCAAGTCCACTGATAGGGGAGGTCCTCCTCTCCTTACTTCTGATCTTAGTCTATCAGATCACATCAGGAGTGGCTGCATTGTCATCTTCTGTGGCCTGATAAGGCTGCTTCCCCCTCAGGGGGAGGTGATCAAAGAGCAGGCTAATCAGATTATGTCAGAGGCTAAACTTTACTCTTAACACTGTTTTCATTGTGTCCCATAAGTTTGGGTATATTGTGTCTTCATTTTCATTGAATTCTAAGAAAGTCTTGTTTTCTCCATCTATGGTGATTAAAAGTTTTGCTGGATATAGTGGTCTGGGCTGACATTTGTGGTGTCTTATAGTCTGTTATATGTCTGCCCAGACCCTTCTGGCTTTTAGTCTCTGTTGAGAAGTCGGGTATAATTTCTGATAGTTCTGCCCTTATATGTTCCTTGGCCTTTTTTCCTTGCAGCTTTTTTTTATTCTTTCTTTGTTCTGTACATTAGTGTTTTGATTATAATGTGGCAGGAGGATTTTCTGGTCCAGTCTATTTGGCGGTCAGTAAGCTTCTTGTATTTTTATAGGCAGTTCTTTCTTTAGGTTGAGGAAGTTTTCTTCTGTGATTTTGTCGAAAGTGTTTTCTGGGCTTTTGAGATGAGAGTCATTGTTTTCTTCTTGTTCTCCTCCTCCTCCTCCTTCTCTTCTTCTTCCTCTTCCTTCTCCTTCCTATTATTCTTAGGTTTGGTCTTTTCATAGTGTCCCAGATTTCTTGGATGTTTTATATCAGAAACTTTATAGATTTAACATTTTTTGACTGATATAGCAATTTCTTCAATCATATCTTCTATGCCTGTGATTCTTCCATCTCTCGTATTCTGTTTATTGATGCTTATGTCTGTTGTTCCTGTTCTCTAGATTTTTCTATCTCCAGGATTCCCCCAATTTGTGTTTTCTTTATTGCTAGAGCGGTTGGTGACAGTTCTTTTCTAGCAGCTTGGATAGCACTTTCTGGCAATGAGAGCTGTCCAGCAGGAAGGATTCTTCCAGCTTAGTTCTAGCTAGAATTTTCTGTGTCTTGTGACCAAAGCATACACACCATTCTTAAGAGTTCCATCTCTATGCCATGAGACTATGCAAACTCTTTTCCTTCTTATATGTCTAGATTGCCAAATTTAAAAGGTAGCTGAAATACAAAATATATAAGGTTCTTGGGTAAGATGGATAGGTGAAAAACAGCTTCCATGTGACCCTGTAAATGCTAAGAAATCAGGGTAACAGTGAAATTTATCGGAAGGAAGAAAAAGGAATAAAGGAGGAAAGATATAGGGAAAACATCAGGAATCACAAAAGGAGAGAGGAAAACTACAAGGCATAGAGAAACGGAAAGGCTGTGTAGCAAAATGTAAGAAAGGGCCCATGGCTAAGTCTCATGCAGAAGACAAGCCCACAGTTTTCACAAGCTTTACATCCAGTGGGGCATTTGTTTTGATAGTGACACACTTTGTGGTAGACCAGCATTAGAGAAAAACAAACAACAGCAAACGCACATCCATTTAGTCACTTACAGTATCTTAAAATGCTGTGGCCAGGTGACTTGCTTGAGGGGGCTACCTACTGTTTGAGGCTAAGCTACACTGGAGAACATCAATGCCCAAGAGCCCCTGCCACCTGTGTTGGGTAGGAGACCAGAGAGTCAGTTGTAGAGGGGGCATTCCGTATGGACATAATGAAAAGTTACATGCAGAAGATTCAGGCTACGAAGGCTCTGTGGTTAGTGGCCCTGCTTTATGTGGCATAAAGCAGACCTTGTCATCTGAGGAAAACTGCTGAGCCAGGCCAGTGGACTCCTTGGCCTACAGAGCTGCTGTAAGTGGGACTGAGGCTGGTGAGGCTCAAGTCCCGCAGGTCACCTGAATTCGACACCTTTTCTTCCTATGGCTGGGCAGAATTCGAAAGCCAGGAGTCCATGACTAGGGTATAGAGCTCTGCAACAAATGGGCATAGGTAAGGGAGTTCTGAAAAAGGCTTCAATAGCAAAGTAATTACATAAATTGACAAATAAGCTGGTACAAAATAAAAAAACAACAACCTGGACAACAAAGAAAGAGGTGAAGGGATAGACTATAAAATAATAGAAAATATCTGCCATCTATACATTTATTCCAGCATTAGTATCTAGAATCTCTAGCAAACTCAAAAACCTTAACACCCTAAGTTCTAAATTATCCATTCAACAAACAGGCAAATTAAGTGCACGGTTCTCAAAGAAGAAACACAGATAGCAAGTAGATGCATGAAAAAAAATTCACATCCTTAGTCAGCAGGAACTTATAAATCAATCGACATTGAATCCCCCTGGAATGGCTATTCTTAACAAAGTAACCACTGGCAGACGCTAGCGAGGACCCTGGGGACAGACACCGCATATGACCTGATGACAGTGTACATTAGTTCAGCTAATATAGAAGGCAGTATAGAGGTGCTTCAAAAAAGCACCAAAAGCAAAAGGCAACACCTAAAGTACCACATCGATGTAGGAATATTTGCCACCCCTGGACATGCAGCTTGAGGAGCAGGAACCACCACACGATAGAAATACATGCTTTCACACGTTCACAGGACCACTGCTTACATAGACAAGCTGAGCAGTCAGCCTAGACAGCCACCAGCAGATTAGGCAGGAAAGAAAATGTGGACACATGCACACAGTGGAATTTTATTCAGCCATAAAGTACAACATTCTGTCGTTTTCAGGATAGTAGGTCATCATTCAGTCAAATAAGCTGGGCTCAGAAAAATAAGAACTTTATTTTCTCTTGGATGTAGACTCCAGTTTTTTTTTTAATTGAATAACATGAAAGTGTGCAGGCAGTTTATGGGAAGGAAGGGGTGCAGCAGGAAGGGGAAGAGTAGACGGGAGACAGTAATGGAAGCTGTGGATATGTGAGCAAAGTACACAGTATACATGCATAAACACATCCTGATTGAGCCTGACTGGTGTGGTGGCTCAGTGGATGAGCACTAACCACCTCAGTCCAATCCCTGGAACCCCTGCTGGAAGGAAAGAACTTTCATATGTCCTACACACACAATCCAACCCCGGCATAACGGCAAAATGAAACCTTTTGTGTAATTACTACAGGTAACTAAAATGGGCTCTACGAAACCAAGAATTGAGTACACACATGCGCACGGGCACATGCGCACACGTGTGTTGTTGGGATTGCTTCACTCTAGATGGGTTTGGGGGAATGTTCTGTGATTTTGTTGACAGGGTTTGCTGTATTGAGTACTGTCATCTTCATGTCCCTTCTATTCTCATGGAAGAGTATACTTACTGCTGTAATTACCATATGTCTATTCTGCTGTAGTCAGAATAGTCTTTTCTTGGCTAATTGGATTCCTTTAAAAAAAAAAAAAACTATGCGTAAGTGGTCGGTCCACTACAAGACATGAGTCACAGCTGCACACCGCACGCACATTGTCCCAGCAGGACTAAGCACATCCTCTCGCCCTGAGGCCAGACAAGGCCGCTCAGCTACAGGAAGGGGATCTGAAGGCAGGCCACTGAGTCAGAGACAGCCCCTGTTCCATTTGTTAGGGGACCCACATAAAGACCAACTATCACATCCGCTACACATGTGTAGGGGCCCTCTATCTAGCCAATACATGCTCTTTGGTTGGCGGTTCAGGCTCTGTGAGCTCCCATAGGCCCAGGTTAGTTTACTCTCTAATTCTTCTTGTGGTGTCCTTGCCCTGACTCCTCCATGGGACTCCCTGAGCTCTGCCTATTGGCTGTGGGTCCAAATAAGGCGCTATGAACATAGCTGAGCAAGTGTCCTTTTGGTATGGTGGGACATCTTTGTGGCCTATGCCCAGACGTGGCATAGTTGGGTCTTGAGGTAGAACTATTCCCAATTTTCCGAGGAAGTGCCAGACTGTTTTCCAAAATGCTTGTACAAAGTTTGCACTTTCACCAGCAATGGAGGAGGGTTCCCCTTGCTCCGCATCCTCACCAGCATGCACTATCACTTGAGGTTTTGACCTTGGCCATTCTGATAGGTGCAAGAGAGAATCTCAAAGTAGTTTTGATTTGTATTTCCCTGATGACTATGGATGCTGAACATTTCTTTAAGTGCTTGTCAGCCATTAGAGGTTCCTCTGTTGAGAATTTTCAGTTTAGCTCTGTACCCCATTTGTTAATTAGGTTATTTGGTCTGCTGGTGTCTACTTTCTTGAATTCTTTACATATTTTGGATATCTGTAGGCTGCTCTTTCGTCCTATCGACAGTAGCCTTTGCAATACAGAAGCTTTTCAGTTTCATGAGGTCCCATTTATTAATTGTTGATCTTAAAGCCTGAGCTGTTAGTGTTCTGTTCAGGAAGTTGTCTCCTGTACCAGTGTGATCAAAGCTAATCCCCATTTTCTCCGCTACTAGATTTACAGTATCAGTTTTATGTTGAGGTCTTTGATCCACTTGGACTTGAGTTTTGTGCAGGGTCACAAACATGGATCTGTTTTCATTCTTCTACATGCAATCATCCAGTTAGACCAGCACTATTTGTGGAAGTTGCTTTTTCTTCTGTTGTATAGTTTTGGCTTCTTTGTTAAAAAAAAAAAATCAAGAGTCTATAGGTGAGTGCATTTATTTCTGGATCTTCAATTCAGTTGGTCAACCTGTTTTTATGCCAGTACTATGCAGATTGTTTTGTTTTGTTTACTACTATTGCTCTGTAGTACAACTTGAAATCAGAGATGGTGATACTTCCAGAAGTTCTTTTATTGTACAAGATTGTTTTATCTATCCTGTTTTGTTTTGTTTTTCTGTATGAAATTGAGAATTGTTCTCCTAAGGTCTGTAAAGAATTGTGTTGGTAATTTGATGAGGATTGCATTGAATCTGTAGATTGCTTTTGGTAAGATGGCCATCTTTACCGTGTTAATCCTGCCATTCTATGAGCATGAAAGATCTTTTCATCTTCTGATATCTTTCTCCAGTTTCTTTCTTCTTCAGAGTCCTGAAGTTCTTGTCATATAGGTCTTTCACTCGCTTGGTTAGAATTACCCTAGGATATTTTTTATTATTTGTGGCTGTTGTGAAGGGTGTTGTTTCTCCAATTTCTTTCTCCACCCATTTATCATTTATATAATAGAGGGCTACTGATTTTTTATTTTAGTTAATTGTTATATCCAGCCACTTTGCTGAAAGTGTTTATCAGCTGTAGGAGTTCTCTGATAGAATATTTGAGGTCATGTATGTATACTTTCATATCATCTGCAAATAGCTATACTTTGACTTCATCCTTTCCCCTTGAGCTCCTTTAGTTGTCTTATTGCTCTAGCTAGAACTTCAAGTACTATATTGAATAGATATGGAAAGAGTGGGCAGCCTTGCCTTGTCCCCGTTTTCAGGGATTGATTTAAGTTTCTCTCCATTTAGTTTGATGTTGGCTATAGGCTTGCTGTATATTACCCTTATTGTGTTTAGGTATGTGCCTTGTATCCCTGATCTCTCCAAGACTTTTCATATGAAGGGGTGTAAGATATTCTCAAAGGCTTTTCCTGCATCTAATGAGACAATCATGTTTTGTTTTGTTTTGTTTTCCTTTGGTTTGTTTATATTGTGGATTACATTGCTGGATTTTCCTGTGTTGAGCCATCCCTGGATCCCTAGGATGAAGCTTCCTTGACCATGGTGGATGATGTTTGATGTGCTCTTGGATTGGGCTTGTGAGTATTTTTGCATCAATGTTCATAAGGGAAATTGGTCTGAAATTCTCTTTGTTCAGTCATTGTGTGGTTTAGATATCATGGTGATTGTGGCCTCATAGAATGACTTTGTCAATGCTCTTTCTGTTTCTATTTTCTGGAATAATTTGAGGAGTATTGGTATTAGCTCTTCTTTATAGATCTCTTAGAATTCTGGGCTAAAACCATCAGGCCCAGGGCTTTCTTGGTTGGAGACTTGTAATGACTGTTTTTATTTATTTAGGTGTTATAGGTCTATTTAAATTGTTTACCTCGTCTTAATTTTACTTCGGTAAGTGGCATCTATCAAGAAAATTATTCATTTTATTTGTGTTTTTCAATTTTGTGGAGTAAAAGCTTTTGAAGTAAGAGCTAATGATTCCTTGGATTTCCTCAGTTTCTATTGTTATGTCCCCCTTTTCATTTCTAATTTTGTTAATTTGGATACTCTGTTTGCCTTTTAGTTAGTTTGGCTAAGATTTTGTCTATCATGTTGATTTTTCTCAAAGAACCAGCTCTGGGTTTTGTTGATTTGTGTGTGTGTGTGTGTTGTTCTCTTTGTTTCTAATGTACTGATTTCAGCCCTGAGTTTGATTATTTCCTGCCATCTATTCCTCATGGGTGTGTTTGCTTCTTTTTGTTCCAGAGCTTTCAGGTGAACTGTTAAGTTGCTGATGTGGGCTCTCTCCAATTTCTTCATGAAGGCTCTTAGTGCTATGAACTTTCCTCTTAGTACTGCTTTCATTGGGTCCTATAAATTTGGGTATGTTGTACCTTCATTTTCATTGAATTCTAGAAAGTCTTTGATTTCTTTCTTTCCTTATCCAGTGGTCATTGAATAGAGAGTTGTTTGGTTTCCATGAGTTTGTAGGCTTTCTGTGGTTTCTGTTGTTATTGAAGGCCAGTTTTAATCCCTAGTGGTCTGATAAGATACAGAGGTAATTTGAATGTTCTTCTATCTATTGTGACTCTTTTGTGGCCAACTCTATGGTAAATTTTGGAGAAGGTTCCATGAGGTGCTGATAAGAAAATATTTTTTTTTATGTTTGGGTGGAATATTTTCTAGATATCTGCTACGTCCATTTGATTCATAAAATCAGTTTCATTATTTGCCATTTAGTTTGTGTCTCGATGTCCTGTCTGTTGGTGAGAGTGGGGTGTTGAAGTCCTCTGCTATTAATGTGTGGGGTTCTATGTTTGATTTAATATTTCTTTTTATTTAGTCATACTTAGCAATATTTAGTAATAGTTCTTTTACACATGTGGTTGCCCTTGCATTTTGGGCATAGATGTTCAGAAATGAAACATCTCTTTGATGAGTATGAAGTATCTTTTCCTTTTGATTATTTTTGATTGAAAGTCTGTTTTATTCGGTCTTAGAATGGCTATTCCACTTTGCCTCTTGGGTCCCTTTGCTTGGAAAAATCTCTTTCCTAGTCCTTTGCTCTAAGGTAATGTCTATGTTTGTTCTGAAGTGTTTCTTGTATGCAACAGAATGATGGATCCTGTTTTTGCATCCATTCTGTTAGTTAGCCTATGTCTTTTTATTGGGTGATTGAATTGATTGATGTTGGGAGATATTAATGATCAGTGATTATTGATTCCTGTTATATTGATGTTGGAGTGGTAGTGTGTCTGTGCATGTGCGTGCGTGCGTGCGTGTGTGTGTGTGTGCGTGTGTGTATGTATGTGCATGGTTAGTAATAATAAAACTTGGATGCACTAAGAATAGTGTATATGGTAACTAAGGTGGTCATGAATTCCAGTTCAGCCTGTACAAAATAGTGGGACCCCATTTTAGAAAAATAAAGCTGGATATGGTTGTGCACACCTCTAATCCCAGCCCTGGGGAGGAAGAGGCAGGCGGATTGTTTTTAAGGTTAAAACCAGCCTTGTTTTTATGCTGAGTTCCAGGACACCCAGGAATACATAGAAAGACCTCTAAGAAAAACAAAAACAAAACAAAATGAAACCACCTGTGTTCTACTGTATAGAATATAGAAGCGAATTTTTGTGTAGATTTCAGTCTCATATTCTAAATATCTTACGTACATGTGACTATTCCAAAATCCAAAAGCATCCCAAAATCCAAAACACATCTGCATTCCGAGTATTTCAGATAAAGAAAACTACTTGCCACAAGTATTTTTTAAATGATTGAAAACTGGAGGACCATATGGCCAAGGAGAGGTGCCCGAGGAATGACTGCTGCAGAAAAGAACTGGACTAAGAGGAAAAAGCCATTTTCAGGCGTGACCACAAGACAAATGTGTTAGCAAGGAAGTAGCACAAAGCACAGAGGGTTGGAGAGGCAACCCAGGGAAAAGAAGAAACAGTTAACTCAGCCCAGGCTCTCTGGAAGGGAGAGAGACGGGTGGGAGGCGTGTGCAAGCAACCCCAGCTTAGCAGTTGCCTGGCATCACAAAGGCGGGGCCCCAAAGTACTCACAGACCCTTCAACACGGCCTGTCTGCCTCAGTGCCAGAGCACACATAGGCTATCCAAGCAGCTCCCACAGCCACTGACAGGCCCTACCCTGCCTTGACGGCCCAGCATCTGGCCATTGGATGCCATCAGAAATCTTGGCCTGCCGACAAAGCAGGGCAGAGCACAGCCTCTAATTATCCCACAGCTTTAGGAACAGCAGCTTCTAGCCATGAGCCTGCACCTCAGCCATACCTGCCTCCTAGTAAGCACTACTCCTCAACACACAGCCTAGAGATTTCTGGCTCAGAAGTTCTGGTATCACGTGTGCCTCTGCTGGAGCTGAGAAAGATTCCAGCCAAGTCCTTCAGCTCCAAGGACAAAGGTGTTCCGTACTCCAAACCCTGATGCTGCTCTTTCTTCCCTTGGGACCTAGTCTACTGCCTTGAACCTACGGCTATCACAGGAAAACCGAGCTCTGCCAGCAGCTGTCCCTTGGAACAGTCCTGCCTCTCTAGATCTAAGGTTAAAATGCTATGAAAAATGCTATGTATTATTCTTGCTTATCCTATGGGATCTGGGGAAAGTTGTCTCCACACCCACAGCCTTGGACAAGAGCTGCTTTGGTGCTCAAAGCCCAGACTTCACTAGGTCTTGTCTGAGTTAGGTCCTCCAGGTCCAGAAGAGTGCTTAGAGTCCAGTGCTCTAAACACTGATTATCCATAATTTTCCTAGAGGTCCCCGGAAATTCCTGCCATGGTCTAAAGCTTTGGCACCAAAGGCCCAGGGCTCTCCTGTGTTCAGCCCAGAAGGCAATCTCTTCCACTGCGGCTGCTGGTGCCCAGGCTTGCTGCCCCGTGCCGGGCTGCTCTCTGCTAAACCCGCCTTTATTTCTCTCCACCGGAGCTTCTGCCTCACCACCTTCCCCCTCTTTTCCTTAGTTACTGCATCCAAGAGCCATGTACAGAATTGTATTTAGAAAAATACTAGAGAGAGAAAATAAGCTACAGAATGTACCGTTCAGTCCTCGCACGCTTTCCGTCAATACCTGCAAACGAAGAAAAGGTAGTCAAGAGCTTTGTGCTATTAGTAAACACTGCAAAGAAAACCTGAATGTCCCAGCCCGTAGACAGCACTCAGCAGAAAACCCCAGGCAAGCTGGAGACGCCATTTCCAACACACCATTCACTTGAGCTGAGGGCTGCTTCAGCCTCTCAGGGCACAGGTGCAGCTGTCGCTCGCATCCACCTGGAGCTGTGATTCTGCCTCCTGCTGTCCTGTTTGTCTGCTTCCTTTCCCGTCCCATCTCCAATATCCAACTATGTTCAGGAAATGAAATCTCAGCAGCTGCATTTTCTCCCTTTGTAATCTAGGACAATGGAAATCACTTCTCTAAAGTCAGAAAGTGCTAAAAGTATACAAACTTTTAGTGTCTGCCAGCCTGCTTTCACTACCCAAATCTATGCTTCAAAGTTACAGCTTTGTATAGAATTAGCACACACACTGTAGAGCACACACAGGTAACATGTAGATTATAGGAAAAAATGACTAAGGACAACATTTGGAACCACATGCTGAAGAATCGCTATTTGTCCTCCTGATATATGGTATGCATAAATATCATTAAGCCAGATAAATTTTTTGTAAGTCATTCATTCATATTAATGCTGTTTACAAGTATGAAAATGTTAGACTTAACACAACAATCTAAAAGCCAAACTAGAAATTTTGTTAAGTTATGATTTTATCATTCTTGATACAGCATATCAATTATTTTAAGAAGAAAGTTGCAAGGATATTTTACTCTTTTAGATGAAACAAAAGTCTGGGCTTGAAGTCTTGAGCTTTAATCTTGGATTTCCAAGCACTGATTTGGTTGTATAGCCTTTTAAAAGCCTTTGGGCACAAAAACAGGTAAAAATGTGGTTTTAGTTATTGGCATGTCTGTGCAACAAAGCATTTGGAAGGTGTGACTGACAGGCCAGGAGTGTATCTAAGGGGAAAACCTATGCTTGTGTCTGCCTCAGTGACTTTATTAGCCACACCCTACTTGTAAATTACAAGCTGTCATTCAGAGTAGCGTAGTGATGTTTGAAACAAGTCAGATTCTAATACCCATACTTCTTTTTGCCTTAATGCCTAGAGGTAAATTCAGAAAATGTTCTTAATGTTTTGACTCATAAAAGCACTGATCTGGAAAAAAAGAAAAAGAAAAGAAAAGCATCAAGCCCTTATAGTGAGGAGCACGTTCATATGTATGTACGTATGTGGATATGTACTGCAGAGCTGAGCATCACAATTAGGTAATTCAGCCTCCAGTATAATTCAGATCAGATAGTCAACAGCTCTTTCAGACTGAAGATAAAGGAAATAACTCTACTATTATACACTTAATTAAAATTGGTATTAATGCAAAAACTTCATTGGAGGCCTTTATTATTTTATGAAGAATTACAGAATAATCTGTGTTGTAAAGCATGTAATGAAAATACCAATTACTTAATTGAATGTGGAAACAAATACATATTCATGCCACACTTTGCCAGCAGCCATACAACCTCTTTCTTGGTTTGATCATTATTCTCTTTTTAAAAACTGTCAGCATTGCAACTCCCTTCATGTTTTAAAATATAAAATCATAAAAGTTCAAACTACAGAGGGATACAACAGAGTCAAATCAAAATGTTCCATAGCTCCTCCTTGTTCCGTGAAAAAAAAACATACTTGCAACAGAATATTTTCCTAGACTTCAATAAAGTATGAATTCACATAGTGGGCCAAACACAAAACTTTGTCTTGAGCAAACTCTTTTTCTGACAAATAAGAAGAGACAAACACCTGTAAGTTGATGTTTAAAGTTCAAACTAGTTTTGAAGTAACAAGAAAGGGAAAGCCAGCGGTTCAAATTTCAGTCACTTTTCATCTAAACCCATCAGTGTGTGCACTGGTCCATTAATTATGTGGTCAGCACAAAATGATATGTTAGTCTTCCCTTTTCCTCCAAGGTGACAGCTGTGAGATTTAGTTCAAGAGAAAGAAAGCTATTTCAAATATTTTATTGTTAGTCTCAAGAATTTACCTGTTATAAATGAAAATTTAAAAGTTGACAAATTGAGGAATAAACAAATCCTTCCTTTGTTAGAACTAAAATAAAATGGGGTAGATTTAAAAGATGTGATCGACATGGACCTACCTATTCTGGGTTAAGGAGGTACTCTAAAATACAGCGATGTCAGTAAGAACTGGAGAACTGGCCTAGTGCTTTCAGTTTGTAGGTCAGACACCTTCTCCCTCTACTTTGCCTAACTGCACACATGTAAGTGGGCGCAGCACGGCCGAGCCCTGAAACTCTATGCTCATCGATATGCGCGTGTTAACATGCCGCTAAATATGTCTCCTCTGATATTTCCAACCACTAAAATTTAATTCATTCTTAGTGCACAAGTTATAAAGAAACAGCAGGCTGGATCTGGCTTGACCAGTTTGGCAACCCCCTTTTCTCACACATTATTTTGCTTTTTCTGTTTTATGGACCTGTACTTCATAAGAAAAAAATGTTACTAAGTACTGATTTTTTTTAATGTTTATTTTTAGTATCTTCTAAGTTCAAAAATGGCTGTCCGTTGCCAGGACTAAGTAAAAGTTACACCATTAAAATAGTGTGTGTGTGATCCCAATGCCCTTGCCCACAGTATTATTACAGCAGTTCTCATAGACAGTATTTGTATTCAGTGGATCTCTGGTCCCATTTGGTTAGTGACATGCTGACGAGAAGTCGTGAGTGTAGCTTCTCCGACATTTCTAGGAGATGAAATCTTACAGCAAACGTAATTGTTCTGATCCCTAAGCCTTAGATGCAGGAGTTTTATTGTAGATTTGTCAGTTGGGGCTGGACACCACAAGAGCACTCATTCTCTGAATAATTTTGATTGGTTGTATTTTCTGTAATGGTCTTTATATGTTTAATGAGAGGGTGAAAGGTGTGCTTATTTTGGGGTGTGAGGATAATGACTTAGAATGTAGTTAGGACTTATACTGGTTTAGTAAAGTGGCAGTAACAGGATCTTGAAGGTGACTTCCCCAGCCCTGGGTGGCTGGCTACATTTCTAGTACTAGGCAAGATCTCCCTATTGCTAAATGGGTCTCAGGTTCAATTAGAGAGCTGCTGGTTACCACCGAGCTATGGACCACCTACTGAACACCTATGTGTAGTGTGCCGTATGTGATCACAGCTCAGTGGGGCTATTGGCTGATTTCCTCCTTTGGAAGCTTGCCTGGCACCTTCCTGTACCATGTGAGCTCTGTTACTCAGCAAGCTTTCAAGTCAGATTTAGCTCAGAAACTTCAGGACCTGTGTTTGACATACATGGTATCTTCATCAATAGGGACTTAATCTTTTTTAAATTCTTTATTAATTACACTTTACTTACTTTGTATCCCCCCTGTTCCCTCCCTCCTCCCATGCCAATCCCTCCTTTCATTCCCCCTCAGCACGCATGCCCCTCCCCAAGTCCACTGATAGGGGAGGTCTTCTTTTCCTTCCTTCTGATCCTAGTCAATTAGGTCTCATCAGGAGTGGCTGCATTGTCTTCCTCTGTGGCCTGGTAATGCTGCTTCCCCCATAGGGGGAGGTGATCAAAGAGCAGGCCAATCAGTTCATGTCAGAGACAGTCCCTGTTCCTATTACAATGGAACCCACATGGATACTGAACTGCCATGGGCTACATCTGTGCAGGGGTCTTAGCATATCTCCATGCATGGTCCTTGGTTGGAGTATCAGTCTCAGGAAAGACCCCTGTGCTCAGATTTTTTGGTTCTGTTGCTCTCCTTGTGGAGTTCCTGTCCTCTCCAGATCTTACTGTTTCCCACTTCTTTCATAAGATTCCCTACACTCTGCCCAAAGGTTGCCCATAAGTCTCAGCATCTGCATTGATAGTCTGCAGGGCAGAGCCTTTCAGAGGTCCTCTGTGTCAGGCTCCTGACTTGTTCCTTCTTTTCTCCTTCTTCTGATGTCCATCCTCTTTGCCTTTCTGGATAGGGATTGAGCATTTTAGCAAGAGTCCTCCGTCTTGATTAGTTTCTTTAGGTGTACAGATTTTAGTAGGTTTATCCTATATTATATGTCTATATGAGTGAGTATATACCGTGTGTGTCTTTCTGCTTCTGGAATAGCTCACTCAGGAATGACCCTGAGATTTCACCTTACACCCATCAGAATGGCTAAGATCAAAAACTCAAGTGACAACACATGCTGGAGAGGTTGTGGAGAAAGGGGAACCCTCCTCCACTGCTGGTGGGAACGTAAACTTGTGCAACCACTCTGGAAAGCAATCTGGCACTTTCTCAGACAACTAGGAATAGCGCTTTTTCAAGATCCAGCTTATACCACTCCTAGGCATATATCCAAAAGAGGCTCAAGTACACAATAAAGACATTTGCTCAACCATGTTTGTAGCAGCCTTATTTGTAATAACCAGAAGCTGGAAACAGCCCAAATGCCCCTCAGTGGAGGAATGGATACAGAAATTGTGGTCATCTACACAATGGAATATTACTCAGCAATCAAAAACAAGGAAATCATGAAATGTGCAGGTAAATAGTGGGATTGGGACTTAAATCTTAAACCTCTGGAAGACAACCAAGCATTATAGCAGTAGCCTATAATGTCTGGGGAATCTCTTGGACAACCCTGACCAACAACTCAAAAGCGAGCTTCTTGTGCCTAGTGTTAGAGTTTGTGTTAGTCACTGGCTTCAGTGGAGAGCACTGTCAGCATGTGTGGAAAAGTTTCATTTAAACATATATATATATAATTATACAGACTTATGTGTATTATGTAGAATTATTTTGTATAATTTTAGTTAGATGATTCCTTCTGACTTTTTCAGACATCCTTACTGTTATTTTTGCCTTCCTCCTCCTGTATTTTGCTTTCTACCCTTCACTAATTAAAGTCGCTCATGTTTTCCCCATTTCTCCCTTCAAATCATATGCACATTGCTAGACCTCTCTCTATTTCCCATCTCTACCACCATGGCCCCCTTTTACTTTCCTGCTTTGTGCAGTTCTGAAGATTTGGGGCTAGGAACCACAGATGAGAGACAACATACAGTGTTTGTGTTTCTGGGTCTGGGTTACCTCATTCAATATTATATCTTCCTTCCTTCCTTCCTTCCTTCCTTCCTCCCTCCCTCCCTCCCTCCCTCCCTCCCTCCCTTCCTTCCTCCCTCCCTCCCTTCCTCCCTCCTTTCTTTTTCCTGAGACAGGGTTCCTCTGTGTAGCCTGGCTGTCCTGGACTCTCTGTAGACCAGGCTGGCCTCCAACCCACAAAGATCCCCTTGCCCCTGCCTCCCCGAGTGCTGTAATTATAGGCATTGTGCCACTGCACCCAGTTCAATTTATCTTTTATAATTCCAACGTAGTAAACATATTTAAAAGTATTTGTCAGTCATATATATTTCTCCATTTGAGGGCTTTCTGTTC
Source organism: Psammomys obesus (assembly GCF_907164565.1). Lineage (NCBI taxonomy): Eukaryota > Metazoa > Chordata > Mammalia > Rodentia > Muridae > Psammomys > Psammomys obesus. The sequence goes on along the minus strand of NW_026596109.1, from coordinate 23,054,863 downwards.
AACCACATTGCAAATTTTTAACTGAGTTGTTTTTTTGTTTGTTTTTTTGTTTTTGTTCTTTGTATATTCTAGACTCCAATCCTATGTCAGGTAAATAGCTGACCAGTATTTTTCCTATTCTGTTGGTTTCACCTTTCACTTGATTGACAGCTTCCTTTGCCATCAACTTTTTTGTTTTTGTTTTATAAGGTTCATGAGACCCCATCTGTTAATTATTGGTCACATTTGCTCTGCTTCAGAGTCCTAGTCAGAAAACCCTTGCCTGTTCCTGTAAGTAGAAGTATCCAGCCTAGTGTGCTGCCCGGGGGCCAGCTTTTATGTCCGTCACCATCAATTCGGAGTTGACTCTTGTACAAACTAAGAGCTAAGGATCTCGCTTCACTTTGCTGCATGTTAAAGTCCAGGTTTCTCACAGCATCTGTTGCACATGGTTTGTTTTCTCAGATTATAGTTTTGGTGTCTTTGTCACAGTCAGTGTTCTAGTTAGATGTCTATTGCTGTGCTAAAACAACTTGAGGAGAGGAGGAGCTTGAAAAACCTTATAGTGCATATTACATCATGAAAGGAAGTCAGGGCAGGAGCCTAGAGGCAGGAACTGAAGCAGAGGCCACCGGCTCACTTCCCGTGGCTTGCGCAGTCTGCTTGTATCTCACAGGACTACCTGCCAGGAAGTGCTGCCCATAGTACAGGGAATCTTAGGAAAGAAGGGGGAGACAGAAAGACCTGGAGGGGGCAGGACCTCCACAAGCAGAGCAACAGAACCAAGAAATCTGGACCCAGAAGTCTCTTCTGAGACTGACACTCCAGCCAAGGACGATGCATGGCTATAACCTAGAACCCCTGCACAGATGGGAGCCCATGGCAACTCAGTCTCCAAGTGGGTACCCCAGTAAGTGGAACATGAACTGTCTTTAACATGAACTCAGTGGCTGGCTCTCTGATCACCTCCCCTTTGGGGGTGCAGCCTTACCAGGCCACAGAGGAAGACAATGCAGCAGTCCTGATGAGACCTGATAAGCTAGGGTCAGATGGAGGGGGAGGAGGACCTCCCCATCAGTGGACTTAGAGAGGGGCATGGGAGGGAATGAGGAGGGGGCTACAGCTGTGATACAAAGTAAATAAACTGCAATTAATATAAAAAATAAAAATTTAATTAAAAAAAAAAAACCAACACACACACACAGAAAAGCAGACACAGCTGAACACTGTTGCAGCCCTTGGGGACCTCGCTGGCGGTGGGAATTCTGGAAAAGCACAGAATCTCATTAAAGGATGATCATTTCACTTGTATTCTGCATCAGGCTGTAAAGTGATTAAATAAATGAATGAAAAAAATCCATTTAAAAGAAAGAGAAAAGTTGGGTGTAATTATAATAGGTCTGCCTTTATATGTTATTTGGCCTTTTTCTCATGAAGGTTTTAATATTCTTTGTTGTACATTTAATATGTGGCCTATGGACCTTCTGTTGTGATCTAATCTATTTGGTGTTCTGTAAGCTTCTTGTATAAAATGACGTGTATTTCACTTTTTTAATGAGTCCTGGCTGAAGTTCTAAGTCAGTGCAGGACTCGACTGATCTCTTCATTAACTTACAACTGTCTTTTAAGTACAAAATAACACATACCAAAAAGCTAACACTTCTTAGAAGGTTATGTTTAGGGATTTCCTAAGTTGTTTAAAAGATCACTGTGAAGCATTCTTGTGAACAGTTCAGCTCTTTCTGGGTCTGTATCCTTGTAACTTGAGAATTTCCAGTATGACTGCTCTGTAAACATCAGAATTTTCTAAATATTGTTCAGTGTATACATAGAACAGGCCATGACTTATCTTACACTTATCAGCTTGTTTATTTTTATTTCCCCAAAGCTGTATTTCTAATAAGGGCAGCTGCTACTTTGTAAATACTTTAATGGCTTCTGTTAGGTAGAGCTGTCAGTTTAACAGACAGTGTTCTAAAAGAGTTTCATTCTTCCATGTGATTACACACCTCTGGAGACTGGAAAGGTAGCTCCTTTGAAGACAGTGAGCCAACAGAATAGAAATATTTAAGAAAAATGTGTAAGATCAGGTCAAATGACAAAGATCCACCTACCCTGAGTCCTCTTGAGTCAAACAATTGTTGAAATGGACAACATAGCTTTTATTCCTAACATTTCAGGAACTTTTAGCTTCTTGGAGAAAGAGTATTCTATGCAATCCAAGCTGGCCTTGAACTACTGATCCTCCTGCCTCTGCCTCCCAGGTGCTGGTATAAGAGATGTGTGCCACTGTCCAAGACTAATTTAGCACTTTTGTCAAACAAGTGGGGAAAAAGAAGGTCAAAGAGATGAAATGGCTTTTTTACCATGACAGTAAAAAGCAGAGATCATGCCCTAGTCTCTTGAATCTTGCTTTCTATCCTGAAAGCATGTGCAAGATAAGAGAGAATAAAAACAGTACAAAAGACAAAAAAAAAGGAAGCAAGGAGAATAAAATATATTTTGAGCCACAGCAGGTTCAGGACCTCATCAAGAATCAGAAAGTGTGTTGGGTTTTTGTAGGTCATGTAGTCTCAGTTTAAACTACTCAAGTTAATGTTGTTGACACTCTATTATACACAAGAGTGGCTGTGCTCCAGTAAGACCTCATTTAGACACTGAAATTTGAATTTGTATACTTTTCACATCTAATAGTGTATAATCTTTCTAATTATTTGACATGTTTAAAGAAAAATCTACCAATTTTCACTATTGGAAAAAGAAATAGCTTTTAAATACTGTAGGTTAAATATCTGTAAACTGGATTTGGTGCGGGAGAGCTGGCCCTGCCACTCATCTGCTCTGAGGTGGCATGGGTGCGTGGGTGCTGCCCCTTCCCCATCACCACTTGTGGTAATGGGAGAGCTGGCCCCTCGGACATGAGAGCAGGAGCACTAGCCTTGCTCCCTCACTGGTTGCAGCACTTGGGAAAGTGGGTCTTGTGCCTTGATTTGGCATCACAGTGGAGCTGGCTCTTGAGATGTGGGTAGGGTTGAGCTGGCTCCAAGGACACAGGAGAGCTGACCCTGTGTCCTGCCATTGGTGGCATTGCGTGGCCTAGCTGAAGCAGCGCCAGAGAGCTCACCCTGGTGGTGTGGATAAGGAGACTCTGTAGGCCGACCAGCTCAGCTACCACCCAGGCCCAGATCCAGGGCTCTGAGTTGACCCACCGCAACGTCTATCTGCAAGTGGTTAGGATGCATGTAAGGGCTAGTCTTACAGATCCAAAGCTGCAGGATCTCCATGACACAGGGCAACAACAGGATAAACTTCACACTGTGACATATTACAGTTTCCACAATGAGATGGGTTTTTCTATGCTCTCTCTCTCTCTCTTCCTCTCTCTCTGTGTTATTGGGGGGAGGTTGCAAGGATGAAGGGCAGAGATGAGGGGACAGAGATAGGGAGATAAGCAGGACTGAGATGCCTGATGTGAAGCTCTCAAAGAATCAATAAAAAGTTTTTAAAAAATGGAGAAAAATGCCATTGACCAACTAGACTGAACATGTATATATAGAATATTCATTCAGCTAGAATACTCGTTCTTGTCAATGCCCCAGAACATTCTCCAGGAATAACCAAACCAAGGCCATAAAATGAGTCTTTTAAAAAAATTTTTTTTTTCTGTGCTAGGTATCAAAACCAGGGCCTCAGCCATAGCAGGCAAGTGCTCTCCACTAAGCTGCACTTCCATACCTAAAATAAGTCTTTTAATAAAAGATTTATCATCTAGAGTATCTTCTGATCACTGTGGAATTAAACAAAAAACCAGTAGAAGAAGTAAAGCTGGAAAATCCATGAATATTTGAAAATAAAGCAACACACAGGCAATCCACCAAAAAAAGGGTCACAAAGAGAATTCTAAAACTTCTTGACACAAGGGGAATATGCGTTTGTGATATACAAGAGGAGAACAATCTCAAACCAATAGCCTAACTTTATATCTGAGGAAACCATTAAAAGAACAAATTAAAACCAAAGGAAGCACATCTTTTGGATATATGCCTAGGGGTGGTATAGCTGGGTCTTGAGGAAGCACTATTCCTAATTGTCTGAGAAAGTGCCAGATTGATTTCCAAAGTGGTTGTACAAGTTTGCATTCCCACCAGCAATGGAGGAGGGCTCCCATTTCTCCACATCCTCTCCAGCATGTGTTGTCACTTGAGTTTTTTATTTTAGTCATTCTGATGGGTGTAAGATGAAATCTCAGGGTCATTTTGATTTGCATCTCCCTGATGGCTAAGGGCATTGAGCATTTCTTTAAGTGTTTCTCTGCCATTCAAGGACATTTGCTCAACCATGTTTGTAGCAGCTTTATTCATAATAGCCAGAACCTGGAAACAACCCAGATGTCCATTAACAGAGGAATGGATACAGAAATTGTGGTACTTTTACACATAGAATACTACTCAGCAATTAAAAATGAGGAAATCATGAAATTTGCAGGCAAATGGTGGGACCTAGAAATGATCATCCTGATGATCATTTGGGATGAAGTATCCCAAAAGCAGAAAGACACACGGTATATACTCACTCATATAAAAATACAGCATGGATGTAGGAGAAAACAAGTAACAGGACAGGAGCCTACCGCAGAGGGCCTCTGAAAGACTCTACCTAGCAGTGTATCAAAGCAGATATTAAGACTCATAACCAAACCTTTGGCAGAGTGCAGGGAATCATATGAAAGAAGGGGGAGTTAGTAAGACCTGGAGAGGACAGGAGCTCCACAAGGACCAAATATATCAGGGCACAGGGGTCTTTCATGAGACTGTTTCTATAACCAAGGACCATGTATGGATATAACCTAGAACCCCTGCTTAGCTATAGCCCATGGTAGCCCAGTATCCAAGTGGGTTCCCTAGTAAAGGGAACAGGGACTGTTTCTGACATGAACTCAATGGCTGGCTCTTCAATCCCCCCCAACCAAGGGAGGAGCAGCGTTGCTAGGCCACAGAAGAGGACATTGCAGCCAGTCCTGAAGAGATCTGATAAGCTAGGGTCAGATGGAGAGGGAGGAGGTCCTCCCCTATCAGTGGACTTGGAAAGGGGCATGGAGGAGATGAGGGAGGGATAGTGGGATTGGGAGGGAATGGGGGAGGGGGCTACGCCTGGGATACAAAGTAAATAACCTGTGATTAATATTAAAAAATTATTATAAAAAAACCAAAGGAAGCAGAAGGAAATAATCAAGATTAGAACAGAGAAATAAAACAGAATAGAAAAATGACAAAAGAAAAAGATAATGATATGGAAGGCACAGCTTTCAAAAAAAAAATCAATAAAATTGACAACAGTAACAAAGCAGAAACACCGCTGAAGAATCATAGCCAACACACCAGATGAGGGTGCTCATCCAGCATTATATAAGAGCATGCCAGCCTAAGACAGATCATAAAACAAAATAGGCATACAGTTAGCAAGTGAAATGAATTAGTAACCAAAAATCTCTGAACAAAGCAAAGCCCAGGACCTGTTGGCATCACTGGAGAATTCTACCAAACATTTAAGGAGAAATTCCCAACATCATCTAGCTCTTCCCAAAAACTAAGGAAGGACTTTCTCAGGACCATTTTTAAAAGATAGTGTTATTGTTCTAACACCAAAGACATGCAAAGGCAAGGAAAACTAATGACCAATATATCTGATTGATTAGTACTGAAGGAAAAGTCCCTAATAAGGCACCAGCAAACCAAATTCAACAATATAAACAAAATTTGGACACTGTGATCAAGTAGGGCTTATTTCTGGAAAACGAGAAATGAAAGTCTGGGTAGACTGTCACACTAACAGAATGAGGGACCACAGCTTAAGGATCACCCCAATACTGGTATGACATGTACAAAAATCAGTACCTTTCCATGACACAAAATATTCAACAAAGCAGAGTGAAGGGAAATTATCTTCACATAAGGAAGGCCACATGTGACAAACCTATGTCTTATAGGAAACAGGGATGAAAGACTGACAGCCTGAGTTGCCAAGGTGGTTCAACAGGTAAAGGCGTGTGTCGCCAGGCTGTCTTCCGTCCCCAGAGCCCACATGGTGGAAAGACAGAATTGACCTTCTGTGCACAATGGTACATGCAGACAGTACAATAAATAAATACAGCTGTTTCTGTAGACAAAGAAAACAAGATGTCTGATTTATATTTATATTTAATAAGGTACTGGAATTTTTCTAGCGAGGTTAACTTTGCAAATGAGTTTTAAAAGAAAAAAAAAACAGCACCCACATCTGAAAGAAACAAGTAAAACGGCCTGTTTACAAGTTACATGGTCTTATTACATAAAGAAAACTCTTAAATTTTAAATCCAATAAAGTGACAGGAGACAAATTAACGTGTCAACATGCTCAAGGGGAGTGCTCTAAAAAGTTAACAATGAAAACAGTAACATCCATAATAGTCTCAAAAGCAGTAAAATAACTTAGCAAGGAGGTGAAAGATTTGTACTGAAAATTGTTGCAAGAGGAAGTAGACAGCCAGGTGTGGTAGCACACACCTAAAGCCCCTAGAGTTGGAAGACTGAAATGGGAAGATCCCTGAGTCCAGCAGTTCCGATCTAGGCGGACAACATGTATAGACTCTGTCTCAAGGAGGAAAACATGTAAACACAAAACCGAAAGATATCTTATATTCATGAACCAGAAAACAAATATTGACAAATGGCAGCTCCAGGGAAGGCAACTGGCTCATCAGTACAACTCCTGTCAAACTGCCATGATGGTTTTACGAAACTACAAAGACGGGTCTTAATTTTTAATGGTTTTATTCATTTGCATCTGTGAGCATGTGGAACTCAGAGGGACATCTACAGGAGTCAGCTTTCTCCCTCCATTACGTGGGTTCTGGGGATCAGACTCAGGTTTTCAGGCTCAGTGGGGAACCTACTGAGTCATCTTGACAGCCCTCTATAAAAAGTTCATACGGAAGCAAAGGAAGCTGAATAGTTAAGGAAACCCTGAAGGATAATGTCAGATGTTACTCTTCCAGATTTCAAGGATAGAGTAATGAAAACACTGTGATACTTAAGTAAAGGTAAACCTATAAACCAATGGAATAGATCACCATAGAGACCCAGCCACAAACTTTCAGGTATGGGGTCAAACAATTTTCATCAAGGATGTTGGGACCACAAGTGGAAAAGGCAGTGTTTCTTCAGTAAGTTCAGCAAGTGGTGTCCTGGAAATTGTGTACATATGTAAAACCCTAAGTACTTAAATCTTTTACAAAAAATAACTCAGAATAATGAAAGATTTAAATGATAGACCCAGAAGTACAAAACCCCTAGAAGAAAACAGGGGTTTAACCTCACTGGTGGCTGTGATGGGGCATCTAGAGGGTGACAGAAGTAGTGGGTGTGGACACTGAGAAACAGGAAGTGGACGACATGAATGAAAGGAAAAAGGAAAAGCTAAGGTTAAAAAGGCTGCTGTGCCATTCTCACCTTCCACCTTCCTTTCCTAGGCCTAAACTCACTCACTGTGGCCCGGAAAGGCCAGGGCTTCCTGAACCCCACATGATAGCTGATGGCCTCACTTTAAATTCTTAAAATAATACTTATCTAAAGAAAATAAAAGATATTTGGGAGGCCTGGGGAGATGCAGTTAAAAGTATGTCCTTGCTCCTGCAGAGCACATGTACATACTCAGAAAACACCTAAAAAGATTTTCCTCTTAACTCTATGTAGTATATATTAATGTAAAATCATTTCTTACACTTGTCCAAAATAATGAACTAGTATGACAATGGAGTAACATTAAGAAAAGTTTAGACTATAAAGTGTTGATAAAGGACTGGGAAAAGGCAAAATATAAATGAATTTTCAAATTTGCTCTTGAGAACACTTGTAGTTCGCCCACTGGCGGAGTAGAGCGGCAGCACTCCTAAGATGGGACCCACCAGGGTCCTCTGCTCCTGCCGTCCCGCCAGGTGCTACACAGCAGAGAACAAAGGGAAAAGCTGCACTGCGCACATGAAGGCTGTTAGACACGAACTAGTTAGCAGAAAGTCTGTTTTCATTTTTCTCATATCTTACTCATTGTGTACAAAACAGAACTCCTGGGGGCCCTGGACAGAAGGGACATGCCAAATGAAGTGTTTGCTGGCTTGGCTTTAACACCTGAAGGAGAAAGCACATTTCCAGATCCTCTTCCTTCCATTGGTTCAATGCACAAACATACTATTCAAAAGAAAAGGCCAAGTGCCCCTTCTAACAGGTAAGATGTGTTGAATTGAAAGTTTACTACATAAAGAAATAGTTCACATTCAGCACTTTATACATGACCTTGTATGTTGGTTTTGTATCTTGCCACTTTGCTGAAAATATTTTTATCAGATGCAAGAGCCTTCTGGTAGATGCCATTGGATCATTTTTGTGTCATGTCATCTGCAAATAGAGATAAATCCTCTTGTTTTCTTATTTATATCCCTTTTATTTATTTTTATTATCTTATTTCTATTTGTAAGACTCCAACCTCAGTATTAAATGAGAGTAGCGAGAGCGAGAACCCTTGTCTCATTCTAAGTTATAGAGGAAATGGCCTCGAGATTTTCTCGTTGAGTGTAACTTTGTCTATAGATTTAACATACGCAGCCTTTGTTCTATTAGATGTGCTTCTTCTGCACCTAGTTTCCTCAGGGCCCTCATGCAAGCATGCCGAACTGTCAGCTGCCTGCCCTGAGCCTACTGAGATAATGATGCAGTTTGTATTGGTGTACTCTGTAATGGTGTATCGCATTTACTGATTAGCATATTTTGAACCAACCTTGCATTCTTTGGATGAAAACAGCTTACTCGTGATGTAAAAATCTTCTTAATATGTTAATTGAATTTATTTTCCAAGGTTTGTTTTTGTTTTTATTTTTGTGTGTGAACCAAAGGAGCATAATTAGGGTTACTCACAAGACTATGAGTAAGGAGTTATTTACGGGAGTGGGAGAAACTTACCAGAATGGCTCTAGCACAGAAGGAGACGCCTCTCCCTTCCCAGCGATTATTTAATTGCCTATAGGTCTGGCCTCCTCTACTACCGCCAGCATGTGGTGCATATAAACTCATCCAGGCAATAGACATAAACTTAATGTTTTAAAAAGATTGTTTTCTTATTTTTTTAATCACGTAATATTTATGAAAGTCCTCAAGAAGGGGCAAGGCTCGTGAGTCCCTAGTCCACGAAAGCATGTTGACAGGCCCGGTCCCCTGAAAGCCTTGTGCAGGTAACCGCAGTTCCCTAAAGTTACAGTGGCGCAGCATCCAGGAAACAGCATCTTACCCTTTGCTCTCGCTCTCACACTTCTCCCGCTCCACTGTGTGGTGATGGAGATGTCCCACCTATGGCTGACAATCCACAACTGCCCCTGCAGCACTTGACGTCCATTATGAGTCTCTGCAGCAGCCTCCGCCCACTGCAGAACGAGGCTTCTCTGACCACAGGACAGTAGAAGACAATCCAACAGGCACATCATGTCAGTTATCAAAACAACATTAGTATCTTCCTCACTAAGGTTTATCACCTTGCCAGTCATGGGCCACTCACAAGGTTTATAGCGCCACATGGACTCCCTCATAGGGCGCATTCCTGAAATTTAATTTAGAAGCCATTGCTCACCTGCGTAAATGCCGCGCCACCTCTGCACTAGCGGGTCTGGCCTAGCCATTAGATTATCACACAGGTGGCTGGTCCACAACCGAACAAGACTTGAGGACAGCTCTCTCACGGCAGCCGGCACAGCCCCGCCTGGCACTGTGAGGGCTGTCTTCCTGGGAGGGACCCTGCTGCTCAGTTTCAGTTTTAGTTCTCAGTGTTTTAAGACCAACATATGTGCTGTATTCAACAAGAGTCCTACAATCTACTACTGGTGGCAATCAACAGGATAGCTATATCCTTTATTGTTTTGGGGACCTCAGGAGCCAATCCCTGACCCGGATGTTTTTAGTTAAGAACCTCAGGTTTTCTAGGAGTTGGGTTATCCGCTTGCACAGGGTGCCCCTGTCCAAACTTTTATCTTTAATTAGCCAACAAAATACTCTTCTCAAGTCTGCGCCATCTTTTCCCTGTCTTAGCTTCTTTACACAATGGACAATAGACACATTGTTGGGTGTTGAAGTCTCCCACTATTAATGTTTGGGGTTTGATGTATGATTTAAGCATTCATAATGTTTCTTTTACAAATGTGGGTGCCCTTGTATTTGGCATAGTTATTCAGAATTGAGATATCATCTTGGTAGGTTTTTTTCTTTGATGAGTGTGAAGTGTCCTTCGTTGAAAGTCTATTTTATTAAATATTAGAATGACTACTCCAGCTTGCCTCCTGGGTGTGTTTTCTTGGAAAATCTTTTTCTATCCCTTTACTCTGAAATAAATTTATCATTGTTGCTGACGTGTGTTTCTTGTATGCAGCAGAATGATGGGTCCTATTTTCACATCCATTCTGTTAGTCTGTGTCTTTTTATTGGAGAATTGATGTTGAGAGTATTAATGATCAATGATTGTTGATTTTTGTTATTTTGATGTTGCTGTGTATGTGTGCTGTGTGTTGTGTAGTACGTATAGTATTTGTGTGTGGTGTGTGTAGTGTGTGTGCATGCATGTGTGTGGTGTATGTTTGGATGCTTCCCTTCTTTTTGTTTTGCTGGTGTGGAATTATTTTTCTTTGTTTTCTTGTGTGTATTTAGGCTCCCTGAGTTGGAGTTTTTCCAGTATCTTTTGTAGGGATGTATTTGTAGATAGATAGTGTTTGAATTTGGTTTTCTCATGGAATATCTTGTTTTCTCGATCTATGGTGATTGAAAGTTGTGCTGGGTATCGTAGTCTTGGCTTGCATATGTGTCTCTTTGAGACTGCAAGACATCTGCCCAGGCCCTTCTGGCTTTTAAAGTTGAGAACTCTGGTGTAATTCTAATAGGTCTGTCATTGTATGTTATATGCCCTTTTAACCTTACAACTTTTAATATTCTTTCTTTGTTCTGTACATTTAGTGTTTTGATTATTATGTGGTAGAAGGATTTTCTTTTTTGGTCTAATCTATTTGGTGTTCTGTAAGCTTCTTGTATGTTTATAGGCACCTCTTTCTTTAGATAAGAGAAATATTCTTATATGATCTTATTGAAAATATTTTCTTGGTGTTTTAGCTGGGAATCTTCTCCTTCTATTCCTATTATTCTTAGGTTTAGTCTTTTCATGGTGTACCAAATTTCCTAGATGCTTTTTGTAAGAAACTTGTTAGATTTGGCATTTTCTTTGACCAGTGTTATCAGAAGAAATATTGTATCGTCTATGTCTGATGCTCTGTCTTCTATCTCTTGTATTCTGTTGGCAATGCTTGCTCTGTGGTGTCTGGTTTCTTACTTAGGTTTTCCATCTCCAGGATTCCCTCATTTTGTGTTCCCTTTATTGCTTCTATTTCTATTTTCAGGTCTTCAACAGTATTATTCATTTCCTTGCCCTGTTTGATTGTATTTCTCTGTATTTCTTTAAGGGATTTATCCATTTCCTCTTTAAAGGCCTCCATTATCTTTATAAGACTGGATTTAAGGTCATTTTCTTGTACTTCAGCTGTGTTAGGATATCAAGGGTTTGCTGTAGTAGGGTAGCTGAGCTCTGGAGGTGCCATATTGCCCTAGATTTTGTTGAGTGTGTTCTTACACTGGCCTTTAGCCATCTGTTTGTTCCTGGTGCTGGAAGGCCTCCAGGGATGTAGGCAGAGTTTTGGTCTGGAAAATGGAGTGCATGGGGTCAGGGGGACACAGCTCACTGCTCCTATGATACATTTTTTGTCTTTGTATTTATGTTAAACGTGTTTATCATCCAGCCTCTTAGATTTTTTTAGTTCTTGTTGAGAAATTTGCTGTTAAATGTGACTTGGTGACTTCTCTACTTACTTTATTCTATATTTTAGTACTGTGAATATACTATGACATTGTGAGGTTCTTTTCTTGTCTGTTGGGCATTCTAAATGCTTCCTGTGTCTGGACTGGAATCTCCCTAAGTTTCTGCTATCATTTTTTTTTTCAAAAAAATTTTTTTTTGTATCCAAGAATCTTAGATTTGGTGTTTTCATAGTGTCTCATATATCTTGGAAGTAGCCAAATTTCTTTCTTCCTCATTTGTATAAATTCCTTCACCTTGTCTACAAAGTCAAATATTCTACCCCTTCCTTGAAGACTTAAATGGAGCTTTTTTATTTAATTTTCTAGTATTTCAGTTTGGGTTTGTTTGCTTGTTTGTTTGTTTGTTTCAGAATCTATGTCCCTTCATCCTTTTACTGAATTCTTCTCTTATATCTTGTATTGAGACTACCTTATTTCACAAGTTGTTGTGTCTTCTGAAAATTCTTTCAGAAGTTTGTGTCTTCTTAGATTTTTTTAAAACTTATTTATCCTCATTCTTTTAAGGTAGGTTTTGTTTTTTTGTTTGTTTTTTGGTCTGGGATTTAATTCACTCACACTGAAGGTCATTATTGTGGGATTAATAATTTTTGGAGGAGTTATGTTTCTTTGGTTTTTATGTTACTTTCTTTTTTGCATCAGAACTTGCACATCTGCATTTAGGTGGTTGGTGAATTTAATAATTTAATAATAATTAACACACTTTTATTTATTTATTTGACATAGACTTAATCTGTCAGAGGAGCCGTTTGCATGCCCGTGTTTGCTGTGTTGTTTTTCTCTGCTGGGCTGGTAGTGAAGGGCCAGGCTCTACCTTCCCCCATCACTACACTGCAAGTAGAATATTGTCTGCAGCCCCAATACCATCACAGGGTAGGCCCACAGTACAAGTACAGTAATAGTGAAATAAAGAATCAGTCACTTTTAAGTACCAATTATTCTAGGAATAAAGGGTACAATGTTATAGATTAGTTACTGTGGGTATGGGTGGAAAGGAAGGATAACTCAAGCTAAGACTAATGGTTAATATCAGGTTGACGGGGAGATGTAAGTAGAAGTCGGTGTGGCAGAGACAAAGGCTGGAGGGCTGGTGGTTGTGACATGTATAACTCTGCTTCAGGAAACTGTGTATGGATCCTGCAGGCCATGCCAGACTATGTGCTTTAGTGGGAACAAATGGAAAGTGGAGGGGAAGGGAGGAGAAGGAACTAGTGAACACAGCAACAGATCAGGCCTGCTAAGTTGACATGAATGTTAAATAAAAACTATATGAATGAGGAATACACAGAGTAAGTGTGCCGGGTAGAGCTGGTACAGAGCATGAAGGCAGTCTGTCTGCCTGTCACTTGGGTCTTCTTGGTGTCTTAGTGCTGGTTCTCAGCAGCTGTTTGTTTCCATGGCTGTCCTATTCTTACCTCCAGGCCTTCCTTTGGTAGATTGGGTTACACGTGTGACCTGGACAATAGGCAGTGCTGCAAAGATGAGGCCCCACTCAGACGCTGGTCACACCTCTGGCCTATCCTTCGGGCATCCAGTTGCAGTGCTGGTCTGCCCCTGTGCAACCCTTGTGTTTTCTGGTGAGCTGCCTGGAGCCCTGTTTAAGATTCCCTGCAGCTTTGGCTCAGATCCAGTTGCCACCTCCATCAGTGCAGATACAAAGACCTTTCTCATACACTGGCAGAATTCTGCTGGTCCAGATTCAGCTTGTACTCACTCCTGTGTCCCTTTCCTTGAGTTTCGTCTTACAGTTCAAAGAGGGACACAGGCCGTAGCAAGGCCGCGTCAGCAGGGTCTTCTTGAAGGGATGTTCCACAGCTATTCCAGGCCCAGTGAAAACAGTGTCTCCATTTGCTAATGCTGCTCTCTGCCCCTTATCTGGATTCTTTTGCTCACTTCTTTAAAGTGCTTATAACAAAGGGGCCAGGCAGATTTCCAGCGCTCCCCACACTGAGCCAGGCCCATGAGTATGGACCTGGGTATGTGAAGTTTTATTTTCTATTTCTACTGCAGATAGAGGTCATCCACCTCTGGTGTCTTTTAGTCACTCTTTCCAGATTACTCTGAGAAGACTGGCAGACTGCACTTGGGTGCCAGCCACTTTGTAAAAATAGTTTTACTGGACCGTAGCCACATCCATTCACTGTAAAGACAACTTTTGACTCTAACAGAGAACTGAACAGTTGCAGCGGTGAGCACATGTCCCACAAACACAGAATATTCACGCCCATGTGGAGGCTGACGCTGGCTCCCCCACTAATGCTCCAACCCTTCTTCTTCCCTGTCGCTCATTTCAGTTTGATTTCATATCTTTTAGAATTTTTGAGTCAGGAGTGCTTCATTTATTCTTCTTATTGATAAAAATTATTTTAAAGTCATTCTTAGTAAACACACCATGTGTTTGAATATGCCGAGTCTTGTTATAATTACTTTTAGAAATTACATATTGGATTTCCTCTTTCTGTCAAGAATGGAAGAAGATGGTCTATGATACACTGAGAGGGTCTGCAGATTTTCCTGGGAATGAACTAGGGAAAGCTAAATAATGGCTGTCAGAGGAGATGGTTGATGTCTGAAAGTCTCTTGACTTAATAGCAAAATAAGAGTTTTTACAATGCAAAACAGGAAGCCAAGGATCTAGTCCAGAGGAACTGGGAAGTTTCCTCCTCCTCGTTAGAAGGACAGCAGAGCCAGGGTGTAAGAGTAAGCCTTAGAGTGTCCACACTGTACCATGGACTCTCCGTGGTAGACATTTAAAGGAAGGTTAGTGCAGTGAGGGACAAACGGAGACAAATGTTGTGTCATAGTGGCAGAGGGATGGGAGATGATGGGAGAAGTTCCCAATTATCTTATCCTCCTGCCTAGCCTTCCCAAGTGCTGGATTTAGAGTCTGGGAGTGAACCCAAGAAGAGTGGGATTGAACCCTGAGCCCCATCAGTTGAGCTGCTGTGCTCCCGCCTCCTGCGCCATCTCGGGAAGCCGTTCACGTTTGTATTTATTTGCTGCCTCTGTGGGTTTTGCCTCATTGTGTACAAGTGCACCATGTGCGCCTGGCACCCACAGAGGCCAGAAGGGGGTAGAGCCTTGGAGCTACCTAACCGCTCTCCTTGTCTCTGTTGTTTGCCTCTATCAGTGCAGTATTAATCCGTGACCTTAGCTCTTCCACATACTCCTACAATAACTAATACATGAACAGAGGATCGTCAGTGTTCTCTTTTTCAAGTGACTGGAGGCAAAAACTGGTCTTTTCACATTTTCATACTGTGCCTATACTTTGAATTTTGCCGATGTAGATTTCACTCCAATAAAGAGGCACAAGCTAGCAGGTAGGTTTAAAGAGCAGAGTCATGTAGGCATGGTGAAACGTCCGTTTAGCCCCAGCAAAGGAAGGCAGGTCTCTGTGGGTCCGAGGCAGCCTGGTCTACAAACGCATGCCAGGGCAGCCAGGGCCACACAGAGAAACCCTGACTTGGAAAAAAATAGGAAAAAGAAAAATAAAAAAGAAGGAAAAAAGAGTCAAAGCAATCTTAAGTAAATAACCAAATGAAAAACCTTAGGTCTCAGAAAAACAAGCACAAGTCAGTTGATGGAAAGAAGAAGGTCTGAATAAACATGGACACAAAAACAGCCAAGAAAACAAAGAGTTGATTCTTTGAAAATAAAATAAGGAAATTTAATAAACGTTTAGCTAACGTAGTTAAGAGAAATATGATACTGATCTAAATTAAGAAACTAGAGATGAAAAAAAGAGACATTTCAACAGATATCAAAATTAAAAAAAAAAAAGATAAAGTAGAAAACTGTGAAGGCATGGATGAATTTGTAGAGACATAGGGCTTATGTTTAAAAAACAAACAAAAAAAAAAAAACCAACAACAACAAAACAAATCTGAAGCCCTGCACAGTGGCACACACCTGTAAGTAATCCCAGCATTCAGGAAGGGAGAGGGAGGCCTATCTCTGTGAGTTCAAGGACAGCCTGGTCTATAAAAATGAGTTCAGGATAGCCAAGGCTACACAGAGAAACAACAGTAATAAAAACAATCTGAAATAAGTATCGTAAGCAGGTTTATTACAGGCACTGAAGTTGAAGCAGTAATATGTAATCTCCCTTGAAGTGTTCAGGCAAGGACAGGCTCACTGTGGAGTTCCAGCAGACCACTGAAGAACTAGCACCAGTGTTTTCCCCAAATTATTCTGGGAAATGTAGAAGGAATGCACTCAGACTCTTTGCAGACAAGCATTAGAATGATAACAAAAACAGACAAAGACATAATAATAAGATAAAGGAAACTATAGACCAATCTCCCTCATGAACACAGGTGCAAAACTTCTCAATAAATACACACAGATATTTCACAAGTGCCTCAGAAGGGGCTGGCAAGATGGGTCAGTGTCGAGGAACAATTGCTGCTTGGAGAGGACCCGGGTTCAGTTCCTGTTACCCTTACGGCAGCTCACAACCATTTGAAACTTGAGTTCCAGGGATTCCCAAGCCCTTGTCTGGCCTCCACCAGTGACAATGTAAGTCGTTCATGTAAAACATTTGTACACATAAAACAAATAAAGGTTTTCTGAGAAAGAGTACACCAGATGGCATTCGGGCTGGGATGTAGCGTGGTTGGTCGTCTGCTTAGCATGAAAACCAAGCTCGATCCTCAGCATCCACAAGCCGTGCAAGCACGTGGGGGATGCATGCAAGAGGGTCAGAAGTTCACACAAGTTCTCAGCTCTACAGTGGGCTCCATGAAACCTCGTCTGAAAGTGTGTGTGTAGGTGTAAAATCTCTAAAACTAGAGAGGAGTGCCGGTAAAGTGGATCACTGAGTATAGGTACTGTCTGTGAAGCCTGGTGGCTAAGTTCCACCCATCAGGCCCACCCAGTGGAAGGAGAGAATCGACTCCCACAAATTATCAGCCGACTTCCTTATGAACACTGTGGCCTGTTGACACACCTATACACCACAAATAAATAGACAGATCATTTTAGACCATTCATCACAAATTGGGTTCATTCCAGTATTCCAATATTTCAGCTCAATGAAGACATTTCATAAACAAACTGCACCACATAAACACACTCAAAGACAAAAAGAATTCATACTATCTCAAAAGAAAACGACTTTTGGCAAAATTCAAACTCCTTTCATGAAAAAATTGCTGAAGCAACCGAGAATAGAAGAAATATATCAACACAAAGGCTCTACTACAGAGATGGCCAGCATTATACTCAGTTCACATAATGGCCAGTAGATGTAACTGCTTTCATTTGGAAGCTTCTCGTTCTGCTGTACGGCTAATGCTTACCTAATGGCATGTTGAGGCATCTTAAAGGGGGAAACTAAAATACATCTCCACTGAAATTACTGACAACACAAAAAGCAACTTAAGAAAAGGTTTTGAAGGCGGAGGAGGACGCGGAGTGGGCAGAAGACACCCAGAGGCCCGTCAGATGCACGGCCCGCCTGGAGTAGGAGCTACTGTAAGGCACAAATACATGGTGGAGAGGTGGGAAGATGGAGAAGCAGAAGAGTTGGAGCACCGTGAAGAGAGGTGGAACTGGAGATGTGAGGGTGGAGAGGAACAGCCTCTTGTGAGCAGCCCGCCCTGCTACCTGAGACCATGATGAAACCCCAGCCTGTGCCGCTGCTGAGGGCCATGTCTGGGTCTGTGGCCCTGCAGCAGCAGGGGGCCTGTGTCTGTGTTCATGACTCAAATCACCGCTAAAGACCATGCAGACATCCCTGGTCTGGGCTGCTGCCTGGGACCACACTAATGTCCAAGAGCTGTGCAGAGCTGGCCGCAACCCCTCAGGGGCTGTAGCACTCTGGAAAACTGGCCCCGTCTGGGAGGGCGGCCCTTCCCCTCTCCTGGCAGCACAGTAAAGCTGGCCCTAGTTGGGGGGAGACCTGGTGGGCCAGCCCCAAGGGAGTGAGCTCGGCCCACCGCTCTTCTGTTGTGAGGTGGAGCGGGAAGGGGGAGGTGGGAAGCTTGCCCCCCACACACACCTGAGGCAGTTGGGAGCGCTGGCCCTGCCCCCTCACCAGCTGCAGCTTTAGGTGAGCCAGCTGGGGCAGTGCTGACTGAGTTCACCCTGGCGGTGCAGGTGCAGGCTGGAGGGCTTAACAGCTCAGATACCACCCGGGCCCAGATCCAGGGCTTTGAGTTCACGCACCCCAGCATCTACCTCATCTATGAACTGCCGGAGCTTGTGAAAAGGCTGGTCCTGCAGATCCAAAGCTGCAGACCTCTAGGACACTGGGCAGCAACAGGCTAAGCAAGAGGAGTCGTGGTGAGGAGCCAGTATTGCTGGTGTGGTACAAGCCAGAGACCTGGAAGCACACCAGTGATTCATTGCCATGGACATTTGCAAGTCAAGGGTGTCCTGTGGACTTGTGGAATACTCCAGCTTCCGTGACAAGGTGTTTTTATGCTGTGCTGTTTTGTTTTGTTTTGTTTTTCCTTTTCTTTCAGTGTTATGTTGCAGGGCAGAGGGTGGACACTAAGGGACAGCAAGGACAGCAAGATGAGTGGAATTGGGTGCAAGATGTGAAAATCATAAAGAGTCAATAAAAAGTTCAAAAAAAAAAAAAAAGGTTTCTTTGGTTTACAGTTCCTGATCACAGTCTGTAATTGTGGGAGAGGCAAGGCAAGAACTTGAAGCACGAACTCATCCTCTGAAGAGCAGAGAGACATATATGCAGACATGGATGCTTACTGACCAGTTCATCATCTCTACTCAAAGTTTTGGACTTGAACCCAGGGGATGGTGCCACCACAGCAATCAGTGTATTCCACCCACAGATATGCCCCGACCAGCCTCATCTAGAAACCCATCACTGGAGACTTTCCCTAGGTGCAGGTGCTTCTGGGAACACCAAGTTGACCATCAAAACCAGCTGGCACAACAGGTGTGTCTAGGTGTCCCAACATGCCGTCAAGTAAGCATTAGCCATACAGCAGAACAAGAAGCTTCCAAATGAAAGCACTTTCCTTTTTTTATTATCGGCTGGTGTGTGAATTGAAAATACTTTTGTGAGACTTTCATACTCTTTTTGAAACAGGGTCTCTTTATGCAGCCTTGGCTGCCCCTGAACTCACTATGAAGGCCAACCTTGGCCTCGAGCTCATACAGATGCAGCAGCCTCTGAGGTTAAAGGTGTGCGCCAACCATGGCCAGGTGTTTCTTTTGTGTGTGGGTGTTTTGCCTGAATGTATGTCTGTGTGCCGTGTGTGCAGGGCCTGCAGAAGCCGGAAGATGTCACTGGGTCACCGAGGCTGGAGTTACAGATGCAGTCATAGGATAAGCTGCCATGTAGGTGCTAGGAACCCAGCCCAGGCCCTCCGGGATAGCGGCCAGCGCCCTCTGTGGAGCCATCTCTGGGCCGGAGACAGCTGTACTTTCAATAGTAGCGTTCAAATAGTGATTTTTCTGATCTTTGACTGAGACTTTGCTTGTCGCATGTCATTATTCAAACCATGACTACGACTTGGCATCTAAAACACTTACAGAAGTCAAGACTGTTTAAAGGGAAACCTTCCGGGTAGCGGGGTAAGAAAATGACCCCTCTGCTCTGGCACTCCCTGGACGACTTAGCAGTGAACTAAGCCGACTTCTCCAGTTGTCTCAACAAAGTTATCCCCCTGGCATTATTGATTTTTATTCACTCATGTCTATGCAAGTCTCCTTAAATTTGGAACAAGCAGAAATGCTCATTTATTCAGGATCTGCTGTGTGCCTAGAAACAATATAACTGAGAGAAAATGTCAGTGTTTACAAAACAAAGAAATTGTCAATAGAACGTCTGCCAATGGACTTAGCAGGAAAAAAATTACAGCTTATAATTCATGAAGATTGGCTCAAAACAAACTGTCCCTGCCAACAGAAAACCTGACAATTATTCTGTTGTCTAATTTGGCTCAGCCTAAGGTGACCTTGTTTATTCATCTCAGTCTTAATTCTTGCTAACTTGGCATGAGAGGGGAGCATATGGCATATGTCTACAAAGTCCATTTTTGCATCTTAAACCAAAATAAATGTAGAATATGTTGAGCATTTCCTGTAACTGAGCTGGTAAGTCTATTAGACAGACCTAGTTATGTTCATAGTCTGCCCACTGGGTACTTTATAAGTGATGCCTATAAACTAGAAATTCTCTGGAGATATATTTTTCTAAGTTTGGTGTATGACTAAAGCTAGCCAATTTCAAACATGTTTCCCAAAATATAGTCAATCATAAGCCCTTTTTAAAAAGTAAAAATGAAAATATGTCATCGATTCACTGCAACTAAAATATATTTTGTTTTTTAAATTTATTTTTTATTAATAGCCATTTATTTACTTTGTATTCCTGCTGTAGCCCCCTCCCTCATGCCCTCCCAATCCCACCCTCCCTCCCTCTTCTCCTCCTTGCTCCTCCCCACGTCCACGGATAGGGGAGGTCCTCCTCCCCTTCCCTCTGACCCTAGCCTATTCGGTCTCATCAGGACGGGCTGCCTTGTCCTTCTCTACAAATTCTGACTAAGTTAAATGCTGTATAAGATAATGTAAGAACCTCAGACAGTGATGGGAACCTGCAACCCTGAGAGGCAGCGGCTGGGCTGACTCCAGACTGAGGCCAGGGAGAGGGCTCAGAGGGTAAAGACTCTTGCTACCGAGCATGCCAGCCTGAGTTCAGTTCCTCAGACCCACAAGCTGGAACCAGAGAACTGTCTCACACAGCTGTCTCTGACCTCCCCATAGATACCTTGGCAGGCATGCTCAAACACGCATGCACACACACAAATAAATGAATGTAAATAACATTTTTAAACAATGTAAGAAATATAGAAGTTGGAGAACAAAAAGAAGAATATTTCTGTTCTTCCTCCCAGCACATTTTTTTTAATTCTTTTTCTAATCCACTAAAGTTCATTATGAAAGGAAAGTTACTGTTTGCAGCTGTAATATCTCTCAAGAAGCACTAAAGAAATTAGTTTCTTTTTTAAATAATTTGTTTGTATTTTATGTATACTGGTGTTTTTGCCTGCATGTATGTCTGAGCGAGGGCGTCAGATCCCCTGGAACAAGAGTTACAGACAGTTGTGAGCTGCCATGTCAGTGCTGGGAATTGAACCCACATCCTTTGGAAGAGCAGCCAGTGCTGTTAACCACGGAGCCATCTTTCCAGCCCTGAAATTAGCTTCTTTATTTCCACTGTAGTTCAAGAAGTTAGACTTCTGGGGAGAGATTATAGAAAGTTGAAAACAACCTAAGAAAGATAGTTTTGTTCATGTTCATACATAAAAGTTTAAACTAAAAGAGAGTTTTTGGTTTTGTTTCCTCATGTACAACTAACAACTAAATGAGAGTACTGAAACGACATGTATGTGTATCTTATATGTAAATATATGGTGTATGTGGAGGCAGACACGTCACTGTCCTGTAACACTCTTCCTTACCCATTACATATTGGTGTAAGGCAGACCAGCCGTGTATGTTTCTATCAGACTATCTGTGTGCGTGAGAGAAGCAGAGAACACTTACTATTCACAAATGTCCATAGCAGCTGGTGTCTTGTGTTTGGACTAAGACTGACCTGTGGATTTCTTCATGTAAATTTCCCTATCAACTTCTTTTAACTTTATGTTTTGAAATCATTATTCAGTTTTTCTTAGATATTATTTTGTTAGAGATTGTGAGGTGGTGACTTTCTAATCGTTATTCCTTACATTCGTAAGCTAGTGTTGCATAAAGAAAAGGTTTCCGTATCAAACTGCTCAGTTACCTTGAAAGACAGACCCAATACTTGGTGATTTCTTCGGATTTATCAGCTTTAAGAGTGATAAGTGAACATGTAAACTCTCCAGTGGTGCCCACTATTGGGGGAAATAGATAGGGAGGATTTAAATTCTGTGCTTCAGTTCTAGTGGTCAATTTTTGAAAATCAGTGTAACATTCTAAAAAGGTAATTTTAGTCGCATTATCAAAAGCCTAAAATGTGACAGCTTTAAATTTCATTTTTATAATGTCTAAGTAGAAATGCCCATAACATTTTTAGTATAAAAGTGACAAACAAGAGACAAGACACAGCTGCCCGCTCTTTTGTATTTCTTCAATGTAATACTTGAAATCCTAGCTAGAGCAGTAATACAGCTAAAGGAGATCAAGGGGATACAAATTGGAAAGAAAATAAGTCAAAGTATCACCATTCAAGGATGATAAGACAGTATACATACATGACCCCAAAAATTCTACCTGGGAACTTTTACAGCTGATAAACATCTTCAGCAAAGTGACTGGATACAAAATTAACTCAAAAGAAAAAAAAATCAGTAACCCTACTGTATACAACTGACAAACAGGCTGAGAAAGAAATTAGGAAAACAACACCCTTCACAATAGTCACAAAAATATAAAACATCTTGGTGTAACTCTATCCAAGCAAGTAAAGAACTGTATGATGAGAACTTCAAGTATCTGAAGAAAGAAACTGAAGAAGATATCAGAAGATGATCAGAAGATCTCTCATGCAAATGAATCGGTAGGATTAACATAGTAAAAATGGCCATCTTATCAAAATCAATCTATAGATTCAATGCAATTCCCATCAAAATACCAATACAGTTTTTTTTACAGACCTTGAAAGAACAATTTTTAACTTCATATGGTAAAACAAAAACCCAGACTACCTAAAACAATCCTCTACAATAAAAGATCTTCTGGAGGTCTCTCCATCCCTGAGCTCAAGTTGTACCATAGAGCAACAGTAATAAAAATGGCATGATACTGGCATAGAAACAGACTGGTGGATCAATGGAAGTGAATTGAAGACCCACACACTTATAGACACTTGATTTTTGATAAAGGACCTAAAACCATACAATGGAAAAAAAGATAGCGTCTTCAACAAATTATGCTGGTCTAACTGGATGTCTACAGGAAGAAAAATGCAAATAGGTCCATATTTATCACCCTGCACAAAATTAAAGCTCAAGTGGATCAAAGACCTCAACATAAAAGCAGACACATTAAACCTGTTTGAAAAAAAAAAAAAAAAAAAAGAGTGGAGAGGAGCCTTGAACTCACTGGCACAGGAGACAACTTCCAGAATAGAACACCAACAGCCCAGGCTCTAAGATCAACAATTAATAAATGGGACCTTATGAAACTGAAAAGCTTCTGCAAGGCAAAGGACAGTGTCAATAGAACAAAATGACAGACTGGGAAAAGATCTTCACCAACCCCACATTCCGACAGAGGCCTAACATCAATATCTATCTATCTATCTATCTATCTATCTATCTATCTATCTATCTAT